>NW_027256892.1:25802511-25972511 GCF_029215685.1 Pituophis catenifer annectens
AGCGCAGTTTTTTGCAGTTCCGCTGGTGTTATTGCAGGAAGCTGCAATTTGTTGATGTATCTTATAAAATTCTTGGACATGGTACTAAGTGCCCCGATGACAATGGGTATCACTCTTATATGTTTCATCCATAGCCATGTAGTTACGATGGCCAGGTCGCGATATTTCGTAATTTTTTCCAGTTTTTTTTCTTCGACTCTGGCATCTCCTGGTACTGCGATGTCAATAAATTGTACATTTCGGTTTTTGAAAACTGTGATATCCGGCATGTTGTGTTCCAAGTGATGATCCGTCTGTATTCGAAAGTCCCACAAGATCTTCACCTTCTCATTTTCTATAACTTTTCCCACTTTATGTTCCCATGACTTTTTGGATACAGGTAAGTCATATTTTTTACATAATGACCAGTGGATTAATTTAGCAACTCGGTCATGTCTATATTATTGATGTTGTTGTGTTGTTGTTGTTGTAAGGACTGAGCAAGCTGTCAGGACTGAGCAAGGTATATTTTTCCATTCTGTCTCCTAGATTTTGAAGCCTCCTTAAACTGGATCCAGTACCGGTCTGTGGCCTGTTAAGAATTGGGCCCCACAAGCAGCAAGGCTTCATCGGCACATGTGTGGGATGTGGTTGCGCACAAAACTATCCCCATCTCCCCCCCCCCCCCGTGGAAAATTTATCTCCCATGAAACCGGTCCCTGATGCCAGAGAAGTTGGGGACCATTGTCCTTAAGCAATTAGGGGAACTGTCCCCTGTAAATCAATAATTGGCTGAAGCTTTGAAGAATCAGAAAAAGGAATAATCAGGTATTGACGGTACACGGGAAGGTCAGTGGCGGGGGATGAGGAGGGATGGAGAGAAAACAGAGAGCTGGCTGCTTTAGAAGAGGCTAATCCTGGGATGAGGATAATTAATCCCACACTAATGTTGCAAAATCTTTCCACAGACACATGATGTCGAACGCTTGGCATCCTGTCAACAGCTCCAGTGGACACCTCCACCTCCAGTTTGGATTATGCTAAAAGAGGATGAGGCAAATCCAATATTTATCATATAGTTTTGGAGTCCTGGGGCTGGAATTTATTCCTCTCAGGTTCATGTGAGTGGGCAGGAGCTCTTGTTTTAAAGGTATTCAGCCGGTCGTGTGGAGAAATGAATACTGGAAAACATGAGATGTGGGGCTCATGCATTTGCAATTAGGTCTTACGAGCCTTGCAGAAGTTCTTTGGTGAACCGAAATCCCCTTTTTGTTAGAGATCGCATCTTTTACATATGTATATATAGCATGTATTAAAATCAACTTTGCAGATGGCTTCAGAAATTTAGTGCCGCCAAAGGCCACTTCATAAGCGTTATTCTGAATAAGCACCTGGGAGAGCGTTCCGCGTTCTGCAAATGCAGCCTTGTGAAAATCTTGTCGAAAGCTGCCAACAGCAGCTCATTTTCTCCAATTTACGAGATAACGGTGACTCTTCTGGGCATTTGCAATGGTCTGAAATTGAATACTTGACATTTCCAAACCTGGTTTTAAATCTGAGCATACAAAAGGATAGAGGAATTGTTACTTTGCCTTCCTTCCTTCCTTCCTTCCTTCCTTCCTTCCTTCCTTCCTTCCTTCCTTCCTTCCTTCCTTCCCTCCTTCCTTCTCTTCCCTTCCCTTCCCTCCCTCTCATTCCTTCCTTCGCTTCCCTCCCTTTCCTTCCTTTTTTCCTTCTTTCCTGCCTTCCTTCCTTCCCTTCCCTCCCTCCCTCCCCTTCCTTCCTTCCTTCCTTCCTTCCTTCCTTCCCTCCTTCCTTCTCTTCCCTTCCCTCCCTCTCCTTCCTTCCTTCGCTTCCCTCCCTTTCCTTCCTTTTTTCCTTCTTTCCTGCCTTCCTTCCTTCCCTTCCCTCCCTCCCTCCCCTTCCTTCCTTCCCTTCCTTTCCTTCCCTCTCCTTCCTTCCTTCCCTTCCCTTCACTCCCTCTCCTTCCTTCCTTCCTTCCTTCCTTCCTTTCCTTCCTTCCTTTCCTTCCTTTCCTTCCTTTCCTTCCTTTCCTTCCTTTCCTTCCTTCTTTCCTTCCCTCTCTCTCCTTCCTTCCTTCCCTCCTTCCCTTCCCTTCCCTTTGCTCCCTCTCCTTCCTTCCTTCCTGGATTAAGGATCAAGATTCTGAAAAGTACAAACTAAAAGAGTTTGTAAGAATAAGGGTATATGTTCAAGGGTTTTTTTCCCTTGAAAATGTTTCGCTTCTCATTGAAGAAGCTTCTCCAGTTCTTCTCGGATGAGAAGTGAAACGTTTTCAAAGACAAACACCAGGAAAGTCTGTTTGCCTTTTGGAAAAACAGCTTTGGGGCAACCGTGGCCTGGAGGAGGGAGAATCTCCACAGACGTTTCTTCATGGAAGGAGACCAGGGACAGCACTTCCTTCCAAAGACCTGCTGTTTTGGGGGGAAAATGCCAAACCCTTAGAAAACTGAATAGGCAGAAAAGGGGTGCCATTCAGAAGCCAGCTTGGCTAACTACGAAACTCAGGTCCTCTTTGGTGAAAGTTTTAAATTTCCAATCTCCTTTTCCTGGGCGAATCATTTCCTCCTTTCTAATACTTCTGACAACCCAGTTCCTTCCTCCCTGACATCAAATCGTCCTTATTGACATGTTCCCCCACAACAAAATCTTGAAAATGCTCATTTAATAGCTGCGAGAATGATTCTGTCAGAGACTCACCCTCCCTCAGCCATTCCTCGTCTCCGACAAATGCAAAACAAAAGGAAGAGGAAACAGCCAAAGATGGACACCCATCGATCGCCTTGTCTGGACTTGGCAGAGTTTCCACGCCATCTGAGCGACAAGAAAAGCAGATCAACATTCAACGTCAGGCCCAGCTTGTTGTTAAGAGGTTATTATCTGCTCAGATCGATGGAATCATTTTGCAAGTGAAAATTTAATACCGATACGAGTTTGAATTTTATCAGCGGCCAAGCAGGATTGGTTTTGCTTCAAAAGCTACGAGCAAATTCCTGCTGATACCAGATAGGCTGGTATCTTTTTTCTTCGGCTTCAGAGTTAGATACCCTCCAGTCCTTGGCCAACGCAAAGGAGCTTTTGCAAGATCGGTGTTTGAAAGTCATTTGCATTATTTGCAAAGCAAGATAGTTCGTATCAATAGCTGCCCGCTGTGTATTTTGCAGCCTGCTGCTCACCGTTTCTTCTGCACTGGAAGAAGGATGAATAAGCCGAATGAGAGACTCAGCTAGCACTTTCTCATTCCCCACCTCGGTGGCCTCGTTTTTTTTTTTTTTTTTTAATCAATTTGCATTGAAGCGTTAGATGTTTGCTTTGGAAGAGAGAGAGAAAGCCTTTGGTTTAATATTAGCTGCATTTATTTTCAAAAGTATTTGGGTTTTCTTTTTAAAAAAAAGAAAAAAAGCTCTTATTTCCAACATTGGAAGCTTTGTTGCCTTCAAGTAGAACAAGTTTCTATGCAACCTGAAGGGTTTTAATCCCACTGAACAATGCAGGGTCTCCCAAGGAAAGAAGGTTGGTGGCTAGAGATGGCTTCTGTCAACTCGTAAAGCATTTTTGGCCTGCTCTTGAGTTGCCGTAGGCAGGAGAGGGGGAAACTGACGGAGCAACATGGCAGCAACTGGAAGCACATTCCACGCATACCTTTCTTAAGGCTTTCTCAAGGCCTAGGTTACCAGACCCAGCCGGAGAGGCGTGTTCTCTATAGCCCGCAAAAGTGCTCCATTGGAGAATGTGATTTATGACACACTTTGGAAGGAGGGGGTAAACAGGATCATAGTTGGGACATAAATTACGTGGGGCAGAGCTGACTCCACTTGGGTATGCGCCAACATGTTGCTCCTAATAAATAACTGGATTTCTTTTGAAACTTGGCTCGAGGCTTACGAATTAATTAGGGCATCTGTCAGAACCCTGACAGCTTCATTCATTCCTGGTTGCCACCTCGGAGTAGCTGGGCAGGTTCTGTGCCATAAGAGTAAGACCAGCTGTATGTGTCAGGCCTCAAAGGCCATGGAACTGGTACCCCTCCCCTCCCAAGATCATGAAATAATGTACATTACAAGACGAATGCAGGAAGAGACCTGAGTAAGAACAGCCAGGCGAAATCAGCCCTCAAGTCCATTCTTGCACCAGTGAGATGTTTCTACACAACCAATGAACAGAACATGATTGCCGTAGATCTGTTCAGCTGTTGATCCCAAGAGTGGCATTGAGACATCTTTGGGGCACCAATGTAATCATCACGAATACAAGCTATTGACACAGGAGATGGGAGACTCTTTCTGGCATGGTTTGGCTTGGCAATTTGTCTCCATCGTGTCTCCATAATAACTTTTGACTGGGGAAAAGGAACATTTGCATTTAAGTAGTTTGATTTGAAGCATCTCCTTGGGCTTTGAACAATATTTTGAAAGAGCTACAAGAATGACCCCTTAATCTTAGTCCATTCATCACTAAAGCACAGTGACTGTGAACCAGCGAATGAGTAAAACTAGTTCCTGCCAAGGAGAATTTCCCAGGAGAAATGGGCCAGGGGTCAGGCAATTCCCATCATGCACAACTTCTCCCCTTGCTGGCTGGAGCTGATGGGATTGGAGGTCCACAATGCCTGAATTCAAGATGTTGAGAAAAATATCCATTTGGTTCAGTTCCAAGCCAGGAGAAAAGCCCTGGAGACAAAATGGTGGCTGGAGACTGATTGGAAAGAGGGTCCATTTATTGATGAAGCAGAAGCACATGTTTGTAGTTCTGGTGCAGCTGACCCACATGGCGTTGAGAGTGGGGGGTATTTATACCTTCGCTTGGGCTTTGAACTTGAGCTTCCTGTTCCTGTGCAAGAACGTGTATTCTATTGGCTGTTGTCAGATTCCTATGGGGTCATGTTTGTCTGAGCTCCCAGGTTTGGTTGAAGTTTGCTGGGTGATGCCATGTCTTTAGGAGATTGTGCAATGTAGTGAGCTCTGTGTCTTCTGCTAAATGGTCTTATTATATCCTGGGGGTTAGGGTTGTCTTAATCCCATCACCCTGGAGCTGAAGGTCTTTTGTCTTGTAGATATCTGCTGAGGGCTATTAAGAAAGGTAGGGGCTGCTTTCTTCCTCTAAAAAAACACGTTTCTCCATTTCTCATCCAGGGAAATATAATATTCTGCCTCTTTAATATTATTTCTCAAAATATTTCATTCTTCTAGTCGAGGGGTGGGTGCTAACTTTCTACAAAGGTGCACAGATGCCACTGCTCCTCTTGCAGACTGTTTCAGCCATGCCACCTCCATCTTTCAGCTATTCTGGTTTATTGTTATCAGGCTTCCCAGCTCTCAGACAAGGAAAGAAGAGGGAAAAGAAAAGAATCCCCTACACACACACGCACAAACACACACAAATACACACAAACACACAAAGATCTCCAGTGCTTTGGCAGTCAAGACTCAGGAGTGGCAATTCAATTTTGTTTCCTTTTGTTTCCTTTGATTCCCATCTAATGAGATGTTAGATTAGCCAAATTTGCAATTATGACAAAACAAAAATCTGATTACCCAGAAAAAAAAAAATTGCCCTTTTGTGGATTGAGAGTTCCAGATCCTGGCAGGCTGCCCCAAACTGTTGCTAAGAGTTTGCTTTTAACGAAAGATAATCTTTCAACCGTAACCTCAGATCGTCTTTCTTTGAGAAAGTAATGTATGAAGTTGGGGAGTTTCTTGGCACCTGGGAGAGAGAGTTTGCTCTAAGAGTTTATATCTATAATGCAATGGGGCGGGGGGGGGGGGAGATAATCAGATGAAAAGAAGTAGAGAATCATAAAATTGGGCAGGGCTCATTTAAAATGACTTGCTTTGCAGCATAAATACTGGCCCCAATTGCAATCCTAAATCAAGGACCACCTGTGTATCCCAGACAATAGAAAAGGAGGAAGGAGGATTCAATCCGGTGGTGAAATCCAAATTTTTTTTACTACCGGTTTTGTGGGCGTGGCTTGGTGGGCGTGGTGTGGCTTGGTGGGTGTGGCTTGGTAGGCATGGCAGGAGGAGGATACTGCAAAATCTCCATTCCCTCCCCACTCCAGGAGAAGGATATTGCAAAATCCCCATTCCCTCCCCACTCCAGGAGAAGGATATTGCAAAATCCCCATTCCCTCCCCACTCCAGGAGAAGGATATTGCAAAATCCCCATTCCCTCCCCACTCGGGGGCCAGCTAGATGTGGCATTTGCCGGTTCTCCAAACGGCTCAAAATTTCCACTACCGGTTCTCCAGAACCTTTCAGAACCTGCTGGATTTCACCCTTGATTCAATCACATGGTAGTGGATGCCATCTTGATTTTTTTAACCCCTGCTTGGATGGACAAGGCATGGCCCAACTCCAAAGAGTCTCCTCGAAGCGAGATGGTTTGGCAAACAAACCAAATTAATAAATCATCTGAATTTCCAGATAGGAGAAGCAGTTTTCAGCCTCCTGCCTTCCTCCTTTAACTCTCCATTTCAGATCCAACTTGCAAGAATTCACACATCGGGGTGCAAAGCTCTCGGCAACTGTCCTGTTTCTTCAGGCACCCAGAGGAGGTTTTTGCTTCCACAGGCAAAGGGAGAGGTGGGGATGATGGAAAGTCAAGCTCAACCTTGGATGAAGCTTCTGTTTTCTCACTTCCGGTGCTTACATAATAATGTTGTTCTGCAATCATGGGCAATTTGGAAAAATCAATGTGGAAACGGATTGATCCAGCGGGGGAAATAAGCGGGATGGCTGTTATCCTGACGTGACACTTCTCGGCTGTGTCCTACGCAGCCACCAGTGTCGTTCAGACACACTCAGGACTTCAGATGGCAAAAAAACAACAATAACAACAACCCAGAACGGAACTGAAGTGTGGCAGGCAATCGTCTTTCCAACAGACGATGAATGCATGCCACGCATATTGAAGAAATATAAATGGTTCCTTTGGGTGAAGAATTATCTCATTATCTGAGAAACTCATCTACGGCAGATGAAATATGAAGCCTTCCTCCTTGGCTGTAGCTATCTGCAATCTCAGAAAGTTGATCGTTTTCAGAAATCTCTTTTTTCTCTGCTCCAGAAAGTCCTACACTCACACTCAGAGCTTTGCTGCCAACCCAGTAAAATTAAAATTGTAAGTCCTCCTTCTTGGAGGTGGCAAGTGAAAGAGGGAATCGTGAAGGCAAGGTTTGTGCACCCTTGTTTAGCAGGGTGAAAATGGAGACCCAACTCGGTGACTTTCAATCTCATCTCTTGAAGATACGTGGACAAGGAAAGGAAGGGAAGGGAGAACGAAAGGGAAGGAAATGGAGAAGAAATGGAAAGGAAAGGAAAAAAGGAAGGAAAGGAAAGGAAAAAAGGAAGGGAAAGAAAAGAAAGTAAATGGATGAATAAGGAAAGGAAAGGAAAGGAAAGGAAAGGAAAGGAAAGGAAAGGAAAGGAAAGGAAAGGGAAGGGAAGGGAAGGGAAGGGAAGGGAAGGAAAGGAAAGGAAAGGAAAGGAAAGGGAAGTGAGGGAAGGAAGGGAAGGGAAGGGAAGGGAAGGAAAGGGAGAAGGAAAGGAAAGGAAAAAAGGAAAGGAAAGGAAAGGAAAGGAAAGCAAAGCAAAGCAGAGGTTCTAGAAGGGAGGGAACAACCTTTCAAAGACAAAGGAAGACATGGCCATTGGTCCAGCCAGGAGTCAGACAGACAAACTGCCAGCCTTGTTGAGAAAGGCGAGATGCAGAGAATGACCAGTCAGATATTCAGGAAGGCTGCAAATGGGTTTCTGCTCCCCTGGAGCCACTGGGAATCAAACCAGAACGCCTGGTGAGGCAGCTGACCTTCTCCCCCCTAAAGGCAATACAGACTGCATTTTTCCTAGGCCGGTGCAGTGTATTAGGTTAAAGAAGCTTTCAAAGTTGCTCTCCCAGTCAGTTGAGGTTCCTCACAACTTGAGTTGGAGATGGGATTGCGGCTTGCTAGAAGATGTTCTCCACAAACAGCATCTCTACCATTTCTTCCATCCTTCAGTCCAGTGATGGGATTCAGCTGGTTCAGGCAAATCGGTAGTTAAATTGCAGGCTGCCCCCTCCCCTCCCTGCCTCTTCCAGGAGTCCCCACGTGCCCCATTTTGGCTCCCAGGTAAGTGCAGGGAGGCCTACTAGGCCCAAAATGGGGCACGGGGGGCGGTGCACCCCTCCCCTGCGGCCTGTCTTTGCTCCCGTGGGGGTGCAGGATGCCGTGCTGCCCTTCAGACTCCCTGGCCATGCCCACCATGGCCACACCCATCCAGCCGGTCATTAGGGCAGAAAACCGGTTGTTAAATTATTTGAATCCCACCACTGCTTCAGTCTATGATTTGTTTTGAAGTTGAACATCTCCAGAGCCGAGCCACAGACCACTGCCCCGGTCTAACTTTCAATGGGAACCTCACAGCTTCTGTGAGATGGGAATTCAAGTCAATGGGAAGCTTCTGTTTGACGCTTCCTTGCCCAACCTGGCCTAGAACAGTTTTTTTTTTCTTATTTTTTTCCCCCCGATTTATTTACGCTGAACAAGCAAAGTAGATTTACAACCAAGCAAAGGAGCCATCCAAGCAAATTTACTATTCAGAAGCAATTTTGTCAAGAGGACACGACAATATCGAAGAATGGAAATACAGAAATTTAAGAAGATGATCGTGTTAGGTGTTTTTGTGCCAGCCATGGCAGTCTCTTCAAAGGCCACCAGATGGGAGCAAAGAGGCACCTTTGATCCCACTGGTGGGTCAAGGGGCTCCAACCCCTGCAGCCCCATTGGGGAGAGTTAATGGCCCTCCGGCCCCCTCACACACCTTGTAAGAGAGGGGCCAGGGACCCCTATAAGAATCCCTGCAGAGGGGCTGCTCCCCACTTTCCCTGCTCTTGTTCTACTCTCCTATGGGACTGAGCCATGGGCTCAATCCAGGCATGGATGCCTCCATGCCTGGGAACTTATTTTACTCTACTTTTACTTCTAAGTAAAGACTTAATTTGATTGCATCCTTGCGTGCTGACCTTTTCTTGGAAGCGCCCTCAACGAACCATCGTTCTTCGTGAGATCCCTCACAGATCGTTCCAGAGCAGTCGTGGGTTCCACTCACCTTCGCTACTGGTAAAGGAGAAGGCACTTCAGAATGCTGGCTTGTTCCAGGGTAGCATCCCCTGTGAGCAGGCATCTACCTATGGCAGGCTGTCAAACTCCCGGCCCATGGACCAGATGCATCATACACTGACCAACCCCACGCCCAGTTTAGCGAAGAGGACATCCCATGACAACGCCGTGACAACGTGAGTTTTGATACCCCTGACCTATGGTTTAAGAGGAGCTTGTGCTGGATACAATCCTGGTAAGTTGGGCCTAACCTCTGTGCTTCTCCTGCCCTCCTTTCCATTCCATCTTTCCCTGTGCCCATTTTCACATCCATTCTCATAAAAGGCAGCTGGGCATGTGTGAAAATATATCCTCATAAAGGAACTCCCAAAGGATGCACTTGGGGAAGTTCAGCAACTGAAATGTGGCTCGTCTTTTACAAACAGTGCTGACTGACCTTCTAGGGGTGAGACTCCCCCCGAGACCACAGTTGCTATCATCAGTGCAATCTCGTAGGATAGACCGAGTTGCGTTATCCGCCGATCGCCAGCAACTAGGAAAGGTGCTAGCTGGCTTCCAAAGATTCTACCTCCATGATCTCTGATAATAATCAGAACAAATACAGCATCCCCGCGTGGTCACGTGATTAAAATTCAGACGTTTGGTAACTGACTCGTATTTATGACACTTGGCAGTATCCCAGAGTCACGCAATCCCCTTTTGTTGCTTCCTGACCAGCAAAATCAATGGGGGAAGACAGATTCGCTGAACAGCCCTCTTACTAACTTAACAACTGCAGGGTTTCACTTAACTGTGGCAAGAAAAGGTCGTAACATGGGGCAAAACTCGCTTAACAACTGCTTCACTTACCGACGGAAAACCTGGGCTCAATTGTGGCCTGTAAAGCTATGGTCCCTATGAAGGCGTACATCCACTCCCATTAACCCAATCTTCCTCTTCTGATTTCCTTTTTTTTTTTCCTCCCCCATTTGATCAACTGCCTAACCAGCTTATGAAAAATGCAATTTCACAGAATGAATTGGACAGCAGAAAATGGATAAATCGCTTTTCAGAGCAGAGTGCCAGTGTTCTCATACAGGCAGCAGGATAATGGGACTTTCAGCAATGCCTTTTATGCCGTAGAAAAACAGTCGGCGCTGCCTTCTAAATCAGATTATATTGTTCACCAAAGGAGAGACTTCAGCCTCGGGTGGGGGGGGGGGTTGTAATAGCGGGTGGTGTGGGGGGGTGGAGACTGGGCTTGGGTGTTTTTTACTTCAAGTAAAGAAAATCACAGGAAATGAGAGGAAAAAAGAGCAGCTTTCCTGCAACCTATCTAAATGTTACGACTTTAAATAGTTTGATTAATGTATAATATGGCATCCAAAGGGAATACAGAAGCAAATATTAGGGAAATTAGGAAAGGAGAAAGGGAAGTGGATGGTGGGGGGAAGCAGTGGTGAAATCCAATTTTTTTTACTACCGGTTCTGTGGGTGTGGCTTGGTGGGCGTGGCAGGGGAAGGATACTGCAAAATCCCCATTCCCACCCCACTCTGGGGACAGCCAGAGGTGGTATTTGCTGGTTCTCTGAACTGCTCAAAATTTCCACTACCGATTCTCCAGAACCTGTCAGAACTTGCTGGATTTCACCTCTGGGGGAAAGCAAGGGAAAAAGAGGGGAAAAAAAGGCATTGACATCCAACTCCTTTGGTGCAGTAAAATAAGGCATTAAGATCTAAATGTTAACGGCAGAATAACCATTGACACAGAAAGTCATTTCCCCAACATTTCTTCAATCGTGGCATTTATATTTCATAATCCGCGTTTTAATACTATTGCATGAGGGATGCCTTCACTTCTTAGTGACTCTAGTTGTTTCTTCGTTTCTTTCTTAGTGAATCTCCCAGCTCTCTCTCTCTTCCTTTCTCTTCTCCTTCTCTTTCTCTCTCTTCTCTTTCTCCTCTCTCCTTTCCCCCAAGTCAAACATCTCGGGGCAGCTTTGAACGAGGCTCACACGTTGCCAGCAAAAACTTTCTCAGCAGCCCCACCGAGGGTCGTGTGATGTCAAGATTTTAGAGACAACCTGGTTTAAACAGCGCCTCTTTTCCGAATGGCCAAATGCTGAGACTCGGTAATTGTAAAATGTAGTATTTAGAGGGAGTTCTGTGTTTAGAGGCTCCCGTTTACCGTTTATCAGCAATCAATAGCAATGTTCTGCAGTGTTGCTTGCCATTTCCCTGGGCATCTTTGATGCAGGCAACCTGCTCTCCATCGTTTCTTGACCTGCTGTGGGCACCTCCCTGTAGCTACTGCCCCAAGATGACCCTGCTCATACGATCCCATCGTGGCCTATTTAAGCTTGCATTATATGCTGGAACTAGGTTCCTGCTAGCACCTTCCAGCAGCTGGATGAGCTGTCCTCATCCATTCCAGTCCCATCACAGGGTTAGCAGGTTTCTGGACCGAAGCCATGCAGAGGCACCTGTGGGAACGGCTCAGGTGAACCCACCTGGAGAAACCTCGAAGGCTGGGCGATTAAATCAGACCGGTAAAGCCCAAGGAAGCCCTCTGACAGAGGTGGCCCTAAAGGACAGAAAACTGCCTGCCTGCCTTCCTCTTTGGGAACACGCTGCTCTTGAAAGTAATGACTGCCATGGATCATTAGGACATCTGCAGGAAGAAATAACTTCTTCTAAATTGCTTTCATAAACCTTTAAGTAAACTACCTCCAGGCAACGCGCAGCAAATGGAGACAGAGGGCAAGTGATTCGTTGCCCCGAATCCACCTTACTTCTATGCCCCCACCCCAAAAAAAAGAGGAAAAAAGAAAAAAGAGACAGCAGAGACATCTCTAGAGAAGAGATGGAGGAGAATAGAGGATAAATGAGCTGGACACCTTTCCCGACCCTCTGAAGGTGTTTCTCCCAGTGGCAGCTTCTCACATATTCCAGAGCAGTGTTTCTGAAGCTGCCAAGGACTTCAACTCCCAGAATTCCCCAGCTGGCTGTCTCACAATAGAGACAGGGTGGGTGAGGGTGCAGGGGTGAAATCCAGCAGGTTCTGACAGGTTCTGGAGAACCGGTAGCGGAAATTTTGAGCAGTTCAGAGAACCGGCAAATACCACCTCTGGCTGGCCCCAGAGTGGGGTGGGAATGGGGATTTTGAAGTATCCTTCCCCTGCCACGCCCACCAAGTCACACCACGCCCACCAAGTCACACCACGCCCACCAAGCCACACCACGCCCACCAAGCCACACCACGCCCACCAAACCGCGCCCACAGAACCTATAGTAAAAAAAAATTGGATTTCACCACTGCTCCTAGGTCAATTTGCAAGAAGCAATTAAACCCCCTTCTCTGTATAAAAGCTAAGCTTCTCCAGGAAAACAAAACAGAATACTGAAAATTCAGATTGATTCGGATGCTGTTGTTACATTCCAGAAGCCAAAGAAGAACAACATGTATAAATGGGGAAAGAAATGAAGCAAGAATAACATGCACATTCCTGATTTGGGAGTGTGGGAGGTTTAGGGTTTTTGGGTTTTTTGAGCAAGAAGGATTATGAGGATGGCATTTTCTGGTAATTGTTTATTGCACGTTGCAGATTTAATTTTATGGCAAAGTTGTGTTTGTTTGCACATTTCTGTTCCTTTTTTTTTTTTTGGAAAGAGCCCCCAGAGTAATCACTAAAACAATCAGAAAATGTTTTGTTTGGGATTCTGGGAATTCAAGTACGATCTGCAATCCAGCGCAAAGGGTTTTTATTTTTAGCAGCTATAAAAGGAAACAGGTGGGCCAATTCAACCCCCTCGAACAGATGATAGCATCAACATGGCCAAGGTGGGCCTGAACACAGAAAAGCAGCATTTGCCTCTGCTTACTGCCCCTTCAGGGCCAATGGCTGTTTTGGGGGCTGGCCTTAAACAAAGACCCAGCACTTCTGCTCTGGTGCATTTATGGGTCCACCTTGGTACGACCGAAATAACATTGGCAATGGTCCTGTGCTCGTCTCAAGACGGATCATAAATCAAGGAGCAATCAAGGTCATTTATGGATCCACTCCTTGGGAAGATCTGATCCAGGAACCAGGTGGTGATTTCTTCCTGCCTTCAAAGTTGAATGAGGTGGTGGGACCAGGGGTGAAATCCAGCAGGTTCTGACAGGTTCTGGAGAACCGGTAGCGGAAATTTTGAGCAGTTTGGAGAACCGGTAGCGGAAATTTTGACTAGCTCAGAGAACCGGCAAATACCACCTCTGGCTGGTCCCCGAGTGTGGTGGGAATGGCGATTTTGCAGTATCCTTCCCCTGCCACACCCACCAAGCCACGCCCACAGGAACCGGTAGTAAAAAAAAATTGGATTTCACCATTGAGTGAGACCACCAAAGACCAAGCACGACCGTGCTCTTCCTTTCAATGGGTTTCCTTCCTTTCTACCAATGGTTGGAGAAAGGCGATGTGTGTCTTGGTCGGGGAGGAGGGAAGAGAAAATCCCTGATGAAATTTGGCGTGACCTTTCGGAAGAAGAAGAATGTGAAGAGGGCAGAATTCCCCATCATTATAGTTATTGCCTTCCCATCAAAGTGGGCTCATGAAGGAGGAGGAGAAGGTGCCTGGCGGCTTGCGTTGCTTACTTCCAGAAGAGGTCCTCAACTCCAAAGGTCAGCCAGGCCAAGAAACCCCAGGAAAGGTTCCTCGGAGCGACATTGGGGGGGTGGGGGTGGAGGTGGACAGAAGGGGGCAAAGGTTGCTAAACAACCAAACCTCTTCCTCCTTTTCCAGGCTCTCCAGCAACAGAATAGAGTATGGGTAGCAGGGGAAATCAATGGTTTAACCCAAGTGAGACACATCTAAACTCATTCTTGGGTTGGGCAGGAGTAAGTTGGTGCCTACGCATAGGAAGAGAGCAGTGGGCGCTATTTAAGGAGGGGGGCACCCTCTCTGCCCCCTTAACCCTCAGCAGCTGGGGAGGGGGTTAAGCTCCAGCATAGTAAGGTCTCTCTCTTGCAATGGCTGATGCAGCCCAGAAGCCCTTAAGAAAAATGCAAATTAAAAATTCTGGAGAGATCCCTCCTCGTCCTTCTTCTTCTTCTCCTTCTCCTCTTTTGCTTGCTTTTGTGGGTTGAAGGATGCAATGTTCTGCTCCTTGCTCTTGTGGTGGCCTCAACCATTGTTAATTGATGTTGTCGTCGTGTGTCTTTGATGTTGTCTCTCCATCTTCTTCAGGGTCTACCTCATGTTCTTTGGCTTTCTCTGTTTATACATTCCTTGCAATTCCTATGGAATCCCAAAGGCAGAATAACAAGAGTTGGAAGGGACCTTGGAAGTCTTCTAATCCAACCCCCTACTCAAGCAGGAGACCCTAGGCCAGGCATCTCCAACCTTGGAGCAAAGCTGGCTGAGGAATTCTGAGAATTGAAGTCCACAAGTCTTAAAAGTTGCCAAGGTTGGAGATCTCTGCCCTAGACTATTCCAGACAAGTGGTTGTCCAGGCTCTTCTTAAAAGCCTTCGGTGATGGAGCACCCACAATTTCTGGAGGCAAGCCATTAATTGCTCTGTCAGGATATTTATCTTTAATTCTGGTTGGATCCCTTCTTGATAAATTTCCATCTGTTACTTCTTGTCCTGCCTTCAGGTGCTTCAAGTCAAGGCCCTCTTCTTTGGGGCAGCCCCTTAGATACTGGAACACTGCTATTGTGTCACCTCTTAAATATTGGATCATGGATCCCAAAATCTCGGGAATCCTAAGATTCTCCCAATGGAGGGATCCGTTGTCCCCATTTATTAATTCGGCCCTCTGGTTCAGCTCTGCCGCTCCACCCCCTTCCCCTGCTTTCAGAAATGATGGGATACCCTTCCTCTAATTGGGCTTTTCCAGCCATGTTGGACGACTCCTCAACCATCCATGGCCAATGTGTTATTTCACGGATTCAATTTCTGTTGTGCCTGAACAGCCTCAAGTGAACGAGCAAGAGAGCAAAACTGGCGCTGAAATCTCATCAAGGGATAACAGCTTTCCAAATTGCTTTTACAGATGTTGCAAACACATCCCCGTTTCCAGCAGGAGGACAGCAAGTACAAGCCAGCAATCAGTAGTCCTAATCTGAAATATGAAGAGAAAGTGGGTGGGTGGGAAGAGGTTGACTGTAATAGCACGGAACTGGAAGGAAGAGATGGGAGTTTAAAGCAATGTCTATAGAGATTCTCAGCCCTCCTGGTCATGGTTGTCCTAAAGGTGTTTTTTTCAAGAGGCAACTGGACCTCCTTTGTTTTTCCTTGAAGATGTTTCGCTTCTCAACCAAGAAGCTTCTTCAGTTCTGACTGTCAGAACCGAAGAAGCTTCTTGGATGAGAAGCGAAATGTCTTCAAGGTAAAACAAAAGAAAGCTCAGTTGCCTTTTGAAAAGGCACTTTTGGGACAGGGGTATATATCCAATCTTGGCAACTTTAGGACTTGTGGGCTTCAACTCCCAGAATTCTCCAACCAGGCATTCGTGGCTGGCTGGGGAATTCTGGGAGCTGAAGTCCACAAGTCTTAAAAGTTGCCAAGGTTGGAGATACCCTGCTTTAAATCTTTAATCATCCTAAAAAAGGGTCTGTTGAAAACTCTTCTCATCTCCCCCACCCTAATAAATCTCTCTGTTGGCTACTTCCTGAGCAGACTCTTCGGGAAAGTGGTCTGAAAACTTCTCATGGTAACCTGAATCTTCCACCCTCTTCCCATCCATTGTCTTCAGTCTGCTCATCTTCTGCAGATACTTTGAAAGCATCTTGCTTTTATCATTCCTTATTCGGCAAAGCCTTTTCCCTACTGTTCTGGCTCAACAGCAGAACAGTTTTATAGATTTATAGCCTCTCCCTTCCATCCCTTTGCATTTCAGGATAGTGAAAATACACAGGATCTTGGTTTTAGAAATAAGACAATCATCAGCGAAGGCCAAAAGAGGAAAATCAACTACTCTCAGCCCTCTCCCCAAACTAACGTTGGCACCAACTGAAACCTCCAGATATGCCAAGGCTAGATGCCAAGGCCCCCAGAACTGCCTTTCCAGCCCTTAAAGGCTGGACTTCACTGATGGAATAACACAATAATTCAAAACTGCCAAAGTGAAAGTAATTTGTTTAACAACCCGAGAACAAAGGCTCTGATAGGGCCATTTTCATGACATTACTCTAAAAGGTCAAGATGATTTTGATGCAAGCTTGTCTCTTGTTGACCAAGACAATTTTATTGCAGGCTGTGAGTGTTGTCATTGCTTTTTCCCCCCCCCAAAAAAATGCGTTGTTGTTTTAGTAGCTTTACAGCTTTATTTTTCTTTGCCTGGCCAAGATTAGCCCGGGATCAGCTAAAGTTGGCCGTGTACTGCCATCTGCTGAGAGGAGTCGAAAATTAAACTTTTAAAAACTGCCCGTGAATTCAAAACAGAGAGAAAAAGACAACAGGACAAATTCCAAAGCAAACACAAGAAATCCAGTCAATAGAACTGTGGGGCAGCCACAGTTCTCCAATAACCCAGTAAAATGAGAAGAGTCCCCCATTCCTCTAACCGCAATAAAATACCTGATGCCACCAGAGTCCAAATTCTGGGCTTAGACAACTTAGAACTACGCCAACTTCAGTCTGGGAGTTGAAGTCCACAAGTCTTAAAGCTGCCAAGTTTGAAGACCTCTGTTCTAAGTAGTGGCTCCATTGCAGGAGGAGTACAAGCTGCAGCATCTTGATTTGCTCTTCACCCACCAAAGTACCGGAAGAGGCCCTTCCCAAGACCAAATTACAAGAGAGGGAAGGAGCAAGCCCTTCA
The DNA here is from genome assembly GCF_029215685.1 of Pituophis catenifer annectens. NCBI lineage: Eukaryota > Metazoa > Chordata > Lepidosauria > Squamata > Colubridae > Pituophis > Pituophis catenifer. Next base: position 25,819,392 of record NW_027256892.1, read on the forward strand.
GTCTCAAAAATTGGCAAGATGGCTCCAAGACCAGGGGTCTCCAAACTTGGCAACTTTTAAGACGTGTGGACTTCAACTCTCAGAATTCCTCAACCAGCAAAGCTGTGGGAGTTGAAATTCACAAGTCTTAAAGCTGCCAAGTTTGGAGACCCTCTGCTCTAAGATGAAACCTTGAGTGGAAAACTGTGTCTCATCAAGCAACCCACTCTTGGAAGAGGGACTCCTTTCAATTCAGCGGGCTTCTTGCAGAAAGAATTGAAATCACTGCCTGGTTGCCTTCCAGAGGCACTAGTGACCAAGAAGGAACGATGGATTTGTCCATTAGCTCTGGAGAATCTAGAACTCAGGGCCAGGAAAACTGTCCTGCTTCCTTTATTGTCCTTCTGGCAACTTCTAAGCATGGAAGAACCCAGCATGCCCCTTCTAAGATTTCAAGAAATGGCAACAGCTGCTGAATGAAATGCAAGCAAAGTTCACGCAACTCTAAAGTGAGACTCTCTGAGAAAAAGACGCCAGTTTGGGGGGAGGTTTCCACATTGGCAGCGAAAGTTCAACTTTGGGGTTCCTGGGAGTAACTCCGTGCAAGGATGTGACTCTGTTTGCAGATGCTTCAAGAAGCAGCAAAGTCCACAACGGAGAAGAAAAGGGCCAGTTATCAAAAGACCTCCGTACTTTTCGTCGGGCCCTGAAAACACATCTATTTCATCTAGCTGGGCTGGCTTGATCCCATCCTTTCGGTTTTAATTTGAAATTGGTTTAAATTGAGGGCCGAAATTATTTAATGTCTTTTAAATTGTTTTTTAAATTTTATATGTTATGTTTTATCTCGGCTGTTCACCGCCCTGAGTCCTGTGGGAGAAGGGCGGTATAAAAATCAAATCAAATAAAAATAAATAAATAAAATGGCTTCACACCAAAGCAGTCCAGCAAATAAGAATACCGTTTGTCACTCAGACCACAGGACTTGGAGACACCCAATTGCAGCAGGATTTTGAGAAGTGTAGAAAACAGCAAGCAAATTTATCCAAGGAGTACAGCAAGATTCCAATTGGGGGTTCAATTGGGGAGGAGAGGGAGAAGGCTGAAGCATGCAGAAGGCAAGTGAGAAGACTTTTTTTCCGGCCAGTACTTTAGCTCCACCGCCCCACTTGGTCCCTCAACACCTTTCAAATGCCTGAAGTTAAGCAGGAGCAACACGGGGCCACCCTCCAGGCTCTGCCCAGGGCAGCCAATTAACCCTGGGACCCCAGATCCCTGCCCGGGGATTGCCTCAGTGCCCCCAATTAACGGCTGCAAGGGGAACAAGTTGCCAAACGAGACTGCCTTCCGGTCTCATCCTCAAGGGCCTTGCAATGTCCCATTTCACCTCGCAGGCATGCGGTGACCCTGCTGAGCTCAAAATCGATGCCACCCTGCAAAAAGCTGCCCGCCCTCTCCTCCTGCTCCTTCGAGAGACTTGCTGGGTTAGTAGAGTTTAAGTTGCTGGGGCGTCACCAGGAAATCCGGAGTCTGTGGCAAGACCGAGGGCTCTCCGAAACTTTACCTGCGCTTAACAACTGCTGTGCCCACTGCAACAGCTCACAGACTACGGCCGGTGATTAATTGGCACAACAACACGCCCAGGGCGGCAGAGGCAGGAGGAATAAACGTGGGACGGAGCGTTTGAGGAAATGAAAAAGAGAGCTGCGTGAGAGAGCAGGATTTTCTCTGGGTTTCAGGATAATTAAGGAAGGAGGAAGAGATTAGCAAGGCCAACAAGATGGTTCATAATCTGAAAGGAGGGTGGTGGGGGGGTGAGAAGAGGCAAAGGGGGCTCTGAAAGCTGGTTTTCTCTGGGACTCCTTCCGTAAGATGCCCGCGTGGGAAACAGCAAAGTGGAAGGAACTCTGAGCACAAAGGAAGGGGGGGGGGAAGGTTCGTCACCAGCAACCTTGCCAACTTTAAGACCTGTGGACTTCGTCTCCCAGAATTCCCCGGCCAGCGTGGTTGGCTAGGAAATTCTGGGAATGGATGTCCATAGGCCTTAAAGTTGCCAAGGTTGGACAAAACACGGTAAGTGAAAGATGCAGATTGGTGATCAAAAGCAATTAAGCCCAAATCCTAAAGTTAAAACAGCAGCTCCTCAGATTTATCCATGAGGGCAAGCAGGCTGGAAAACAAGGAACAAATTAATCCACCTCTGAAGGTAATACAGGAGCATGCAAGAGGCTACATGGCTGAAATCATATCCTCAAAATATCCCCCCCCCCAAATAGTTAATCCAAGCACTTCCCCCACCCCTAATTTCCGCCATTCCCTTAAAACTTTCCTTTTTCAACAAGACGGGCTGGCCTAACAAATCCTTTTAAATGATTTTAAATTCGTTTGCCTTTTTAAATTTTGGGCCAAATTGAGATATTTCCTTTTAATCTGTTCTTAATCTATGTATTATGTATTTACGTGTTTTTACTTGGCTGTACACCGCCCTGAGTCCCTAGGGAGAAGGGCGGTATATAAATCTAAAGTAAAATAAAACAAAATAATTTGAGCATTTCTTTTAATCAGGGCAGGGAGTGGCTTCTATTCTGTGCAGGCAGCACTTTCATTTTAAATGCGAAACAAACTCAAACCAGAGAGGGGCATCGCACCCAAAGCACTATTTGCCCTTTCAAATGCTGGACCTGGGGAGGGTTTTATGAGATGCCCTCAGATTCTACACATGAAGGGACAGGGGGGAAAAAAAGATGCTCGCCAATAAGACAAGAATGTTTACAAACTGCCAATATGCAGGGATTTGACCAGGGAGAGATCTGGCATGGAGGAAAATGCACCAACAGGCATCTGGGCAGGTGCTGGGCATCAAGAAATGGGACATAAGGCTCACCCTTGTTGCTTGACCAACCAGGCTGCTGCAGTCCCCATGCCAGACGCTGGTTCAGCGAAGACCGACTTCCATGGGAGCAGAATTCCTGAAATCCCAGAGGATTCTCCCACGAGAAAAGGCTCAGGGGTGCTCGGGGAACAGGAAGCGGGGCAGCCAATGGGGGGAAGAGGGGGGGGGCAGGACCAGCCACCCCCCGTCCCTTTTTCCCTTCTTTTAAATCCAGTCACTACAATCTCCCCCCCACCTTCCTCCTCCCCATCCCAACACCAGAGAGTAAAGGAAGAGGCCGGTAAAATCAAGGCCGCTTTGGCACTTTTAAGAGCCTTGAAAAGGCTTCTGCTGGAAAGTTGATTTATTTCCCCCCCCCCTTCAAGTCAGGTGTGCTTTAGAAGCCACTTGCAAAAGAGAAGCGGTAAGGTGCGCGAGAAGAGAGGCTCCCTTGGGAAGAAGCTGCATAGATGCCGTTTCTTCACGCCCGGCTTTTGAGGTGCCGCTGCCCAGAGGTCCAGCAAGCCAACTGGGCTCGGCCAAACGGAGGAAGCAGGGTCGTGTCCAAGATCTGGACCAGCTGGGATCTTCTTTGGGCAGAAGGACGAGTCAGTGGATCACATGTCCTGCTGGGAAAGTCGTTTCCTGAGGTCCAGAGACGGTGGGCTACTGGATGGGCTTCGAAATGACCACGGGACAGCTCCAGGAATCTCTGGACGCATCGGGCCCAGGCAGAACCCCAAGAAGGGGAAGGGGAGACCGGGGAAGGAGCAGCCTCAGCTGCAGGGAGTGCGGCAGGGCCAGGATGGTCTTTCCGAGGGGCAGACGCTACTTGATGGCGGCCAAGGCAGCTGCCCTGCGCTCCGTGTTCTGGAACAAGGCTCGGATGAGGGTCTTCACCTCGCTGGGGGAGAACTCCGCGGCCAGGGGCCCTTTGCTGCCCGCCCACCTTCGGAGGAGAAAGCAAAGGAGAAAGTTGGGGTTTCAGAAGGCAGGAGGAAGGGAAAGGGAGGAGAGAAGGACAAGGGGCTTGGCAAGGCAGTTTTTTAGCACCCCTTCCTACAGTCTGGTTGATTAGGACAGGGGTCTCCAACCTTGGCAACTTTAAGACTTGTGGACTTCAACTCCCAGAATTCCTCAGCCAGCAAAGAATCCAATATACCAAAGCAGCACGGAACTGTTACCACTTTACTTGTCCAACTGCTTTGCCTAAGATCAGGAGTCAGCAACTATAGCAACTTTACCCCCTGTGGACTCCAAATTCCAGGATGGCTGGTCCAGGAATTCTGGGAGTTGAAGTCCACAGGGGGAAAAGTTGCCAGAGCTAGCTGCCCACTCCTGCCCTCGATTAAACTTTCTGACTGGGAGGGGGCCCAGGGCAGATGGAGAAGCCCCACCATCTTTGCTTCCTCAGGGTTCTGATTCTTTCCCCACCCCCCACCCCCACATGCAACTGGACGGAGGAACAGGTGAGACTCCCACCTGTCCACGATTTCTTGCAGATTGGCCTGCAAGACCAACATGAGCTCCTGGAACATCATCCATCTGGGCACGTAGACTGGCACCTCCTCCTGGAAGTGCCGATTCTCCTTTTCTTCCGGAAGGGGCACGAAGACCCGGGGGCCCTCGTCCACCACGGTCTTGCACAGGGCGTGCAACCGGTCGGCGTTCTCCGCGGAGATGTCCTGCAAGGGGAGAGAGAGTGGCCAAGGGAGGAGGAGGAGAGGATGACCTACCCCCCCCCCACAAGGCCTTCCAGGGTGGGCTTCTCTTCCGCCCCATCACTGACAGCCGCGTTCCCGTAGGATCGAATGGACAGAAAAGTGCCCCAAGCAGAGGGATGAAGCGGGAACGGCTTCCAAATGTACAGGAACTTAAGTCCTTTCGTGGACTCAGCTCCTACAAAACAGGTAGTCCTCAACTTACAACCCTAAGAGAGCCTGCGGGTTATGGTCACAGGTTGCGATAGTTGTAAATCATGTCATCCTGTGATCCAATTGATTTTTATGATATTTTTTGTTTTGCAGGAGTTCACTAGCAGGCACAAGTCTTGCCTTGCCTTTAAGACTTGCCACAAGTCTTAAAGCTGGCAGGCCCTGAGGTGCTTCTCTCATCCCCGTCCCCAATGGGCTCTTCTTAACCATGCTGGGAAACCCACATTGCAGCCCTCCGGTCCAGAAGGGATCCAGGCGAGCTTTAACTCACGACTGGCCTCTTCGGCTGCTGCTGCTTCAAAAAGCAAGCCAGTCACATCCTGCGACTTAATTAAAACCAACCACCTTCTTTGCCAAACACACTTTTATTCCGATAAAAAAAAAAAAAAGCATTCTTTTAAAAGCAGCACAGCTCTCCCAGTGAATCTAGGAAGCTGTTCTGTCCCAGCTACGGACCCCAAAGAAGGCAGAACACACAAAGCCCAAATCAAAAAAACAATAATAACTCCATTCTGAGGCACAGTATTTCAAATAAACCGTAATCATACTGTGGTTGGCAGAATGCCCAGAAGCAATTTGCAGGAAAACTGACACGAGAGAAACAAGAGCCGAATCAAAACGTTTCTGGAATCAAGACGTGAAGGAATATGAACAAAGTTGTTCCCTGCAAATTGCTTCAGTCAGCGTTCCTCCTTAAATAGGCTAAGGGAGTGGCCAATTAGCCCCAAGCCTTACTCTCGAGGAGACCTCCTCCTGAGGAGCTATTCCTGCCTTTTGGCAGCTCTGCGCGCCCGTGCATCGAGAAGAGGCTCCTCCTCTTCTTCCTCTTCACTTAAGGGAGCTTCTGGAGGTTCTGAAGGCCCTGGCTGAATCCCCGCCTCTCGCACCACATCTTCTCCAGCCTCCTCATTGTCTGCCTCGAGCGCCAGCTGCACAGGCTGCTGGAGCAGCACACCAGCCTCCTTGCTGTCGGAATCAGCTACTAACTGCACAGGCCGCTGACGGGCCACAACAGAAGCACAATCCCAGGGGCCATCTGTGGAGGGAGACCCTCCGTGGCTCTAGGTGGGCAAACATTTGGATCTGGTGTGCCACTACGTCAAGAAGCAGAGCTGGACCTCCAGAAATGTGTTTGCGTGGAGACTCCTTCACTCACTTACTCACAGACACACTCACACATAACCGTGTCGTGCTCAGTCCTCACCTCCAGAGCAATGATCCTGCTGATGATTTCCACAAGGGCCGTGTTCAGCAGCGTTCCCATGGCCCGGCAGTAGATGTTGACCGGTAGAACATCCTGCCAGATTTTGCCAAGCCTCTTCAGTTGGTGCAGAACCTGGAAGGAAGTGAAACGGCCCTTTTAGCCTCCGCGAGGAGCAGAAGCGGTCAGGGAGAGAACCGACTGCTTTGTGGGCAGAGCCGGAGAAGCGAATAAATCCTGGAAAGTGGAAGAGCGAGGATGGTAGAACCTCCCCTCCCCTCTCTCGTCAGGCAAGGAGTCAGTGGAAAATCCGTGGAAAAACGAACTGACAGCAGGTTCAGGAGGAGGAGGTGGGGGTGGAATCTCCTGCTAGACTGGAAGGAGGCGTTAAGCGGGGACCAAGTTTGGAGTCCTTGCGCTGCAGAAAGCAGCAGAGGCCTGATCTCCCCCAGCATCCCTGGAGCCTCATCTGACTGTTCCCAAAGTTAAGAATGCAGTCTCAGTCTGTTAAGACTCTTGTAACATTGGTGAGTACAGGGAGTCCTCAACGTACGACCACAATTTGAGTCCAAACTTTATGTTGCTAAGTGAGAAATTTGTTAAGTGAGTTTTGCTGGATCGGGCGACTTTTCTCTCCGCGTTCGTTAAGGGAATGACTGCAGTTCATCCATTAGTAACACGCTTGTTAACTGAATTGGGTTTCCCCGTGGACTTTGCTTGTCAGAAGGTCACAAACGGGGACCCAAGGGGCACTGTGACCTGTCAGCGTCTCACCGCTGGCATAGAGAGGAGAGAGATAAGCCCTGAACTTTTGCCTGCTAAATCCCTTTGAAGCTGGGTCGTCGTGGAAATGAAGGGAGGAGGGACATTCTTGTGAAATGACGAGACAAGAAGTCAGTAGAATGACTTGGAAGATAGCCAATGAGAAGCAGATATTTGGGGATCGGAAAGGGAGGGATTGGGGGGCAAAAGGTCAGTCTTGTCCGCATCGAGTCATGATCCAGTTGCTGTGCTCAAATAAAGAGAAGATTTCCTTAAAGATTGGCAGTTTGGAAATTCATTTATTTTGAGATAGCATCGAAGTCTGACACGACCGACATAAACACAAGTTCTGTTGTCAAGCATCCAAATGTAAATCGCGTGACCAAGGGGATGTGGCATTGGTCATTAAGTGTGAAAAATAGTCATTTTTTTCCCCCAGTGCCCTTGTAACTTTGAACTGTCACTAAATGGTCTGCTGTAACTCAAGGACTGCCTGTATTAACTTGCGCCTAGCGGAAAGAAAGGTCTTTTTGTATATAATGCGCCATTCACATACAAGCACTCACTTGTATGCAGGAGCAGGATGCTGCAGGGAGGGACCGCATGAGGTGGGGGGGGGGAGAGAGAGAGAGAGAGGGAGGGAGGGAGGGAGGGTGTTACGTTCAGGGTCTATTTAGGACCAGTGAGAGACCTGATGGAATCCGGGGGTCTAGTTTTCCAGGTTCCGCCGAGCGCCCACCCCATTCCTGACCTGACGGACAGCTCTGTTGGCTGCAGAGTAGTTGTCCTCATCGTCCAGGTTGGAGAAATTCCTCGAGATGGAGAGTCTCTCCAGAAGCTCCTCCTTTTGAACCCGCATCTGGGCAAGGAAACACTTTGTTCCTGGGGAGAAGAAGAAATCAATGGCCCGGGTTTCAGGGGCGGGGGGGAGAGAGGAGAGGAGAAAAATCTTGGTAGGGAACCCAACAACCACTCCAGTCATCATCATCATCATCATCATTTTGGCAAAACAGGTATTTTACTGCTGGGGAATTTTTTATTTTTATGGCTCAGAGAAAAGTAGCTGTCAACCCTGAAAGTTGGCCTAACTGTGGCCATCTGTAGCCTTTCCTATGAGGGTTTAGTCTTCACATTGCTTCAGGGCTGACACAGCCTGGAGCTGAGGGGCAGGGAGGGAGAGGGGTGTAGAGATAGCTGGGGTGGCTGTAGCCAAAATAAGTTCTTTCCCCTGGGAATCAAGGACATTTCTGCAGGTGTTTGGAAGGAGGAGACTGAGGTCACCTAGCAACTGGGCTGTATGCTGATTGGATCACATGACTGCTGGGGAGAGGGAAGAGACAAGCTTTTGTTTTAATTAAAACTGGTGGGAACTTAAGAGCTGGTTTTCCACCAAGCTTGTGCCAATATGATATACCGTGTTTCCCCAAAAATAAGACCCTGCCTTATATTTTTTTGAACCCTGAAATAAGCGCTTGGCCTTATTGTCATGCACTCAAAAGCCCGATTGAGCTTATTATCAGGGAATGTCATATTTGGGGGGAAACAGGGTATCTATCTATCTATCTATCTATCTATCTATCTATCTATCTATCTATCTATCTATCTGTTATCTATATCTATCTATCTATCAGCTACCTATCTGCTATCTCTCTATCAGTTATCTATCTATCTATCTATCTATCTATCTATCTATCTATCTATCTATCTATCTATCTATCATGTTTCCCCGAAAATAAGACCCTGTCTTATATTTTTTTGAACCCTGAAATAAGCGGTTGGCCTTATTGCCATGCGCTCAAAAGCCTGATTAGGCTTATTATCAGGGGATGTCTTATTTTGGGGGGGGAAACAGGGTATCTCAATAAAATGTTCTTTGAGAAATATGCCTGCCTCTGAGTTCTTATTGCTGGGGATGTATTACTTGGAACCTTGACAGTAACTTTAGTTTCTTTTCTCTTTTCTTGCACCTTTTCCCATTAGATTTGACTTCCTATATAAAATTCTCCATAAATATTAATTTAGAAAAGAGGGAAGGCCGTTTGCATTCTGGGATGGTTCACCCAGAAATACCCCCCAAAGGACTCTCAACAGAAAAACTTCTGTGAAGTGAGACCCCTCCCCTTTCTGGGAAACAGCCTAAAATCTGAACTGTGTTCACCAGGGATAGACTCAGGAGAAGCAACCAACACGTTTGGTACTGATGAAGTACATTTTAATGAGGAGCCTGGTTTAGCTCAACAGACAGAAGCACTGTAATTTAACACCAGCTGTCTGCAATTAAAGTAAGATCGAATCTCGCCAGGCTCAAGGTTGACTCAGCCTTCCATCCTTTCTAAGGTAGGTAAAATGAGGACCCAGTTTGTGGGGGCAATAAGATGACTTTGTATAAATATACAAAAGTATGAAGGCTATTGCTTAACGCATTGTAAGCCGCCCTGAGTCTCCGGAGAAGGGCGGCATATAAATCAAATTAAAAAAAAAAAAATGCAGTGCTACACTGGGAAACCGTCTAGCTTGAGAGGCAGAGGATCTACTACTCAAAGGCCCCACAAAACTCCCAGACTCACCCAGTTTCCTGAACCCGGGCACCAAGTCAACGAAGGTGGCTGTCCCGTCACTCAGCCGACTCCTGAACTGGTGGCCCATGGTCAGGAGGTGATGGGCGATGTACATGCAGTTGTTATGGTGAATGGCAGCCAGCTGGGGAAGCTTCTGAAGGTTTTCCCTGGGGGTGGGGGTGGGGGTGGGGAGATGAAGAAGAGAGGAGGGTCCTTAGAGAACGTGGAGAGGTCTCCGCACATGTGGTGCCGTTTTCCTCCAGGTTACAACAGTTCACTGAATACGCTTTTGAGAAGTTATAAAGTCCTCCGTGTTTTAAAGCAGGGGTCTCCAACCTTGGCAACTTTTAAGCCTGGCGGACTTCAACTCCCAGAATTCCCCAGCCAGCTTGGGAGTTGAAGTCCGCCAGGCTTAAAAATTGCCAAGGGTTTTAAAGGGTTAGAAAGTTCTTAGTGCTTTAATGTAACTCCACAAATTTAAAAGGAGAACGCAATAGAGGTAGTCCTCTTCTAATGACCTGTTGCTTAGTGACTGTTTGACCCTTGGACCCTCCCAAAGGCTACTTATGACCTGGTTTTAAGAGTTTGGATGGCTGCACAACCCCGTTTTTTGCCGGTTTCTGGTCTTTGGGGCCACTTTCTGGCAAAAACATCCATAGGAATAAATGGATCTGCTTAACAGCCGTGGCCATGTTCGCTTAATGACCGCCGCACAAAAGAAGTCATAAAATCGGGTCTAGTTATGTGAGTGCCTCGACTTATGACTGCCAGGACTTCTGATGGGAAATTCCAGGCTCCGTTACAGTCGTTAAGTCAAGGACAGCCCGTAATTCAACAGGTTAAGTCAGAGCTTTGCCTAGCACCCCTCTGGCTTGGGCTGATTTCCCCCTCAAGGACGGCCGTCACTCACTTATGATACATGGGCACCACGTCGCAGAAGAGATGGAAGATGTTCCGCACCAGGTAGAAGAGCTGGATGCAGCTGCCAAAGAAGAGGAGAGAGGAACTGCATCACATCTGCTTTTCCAGACCCCAAAAAGGGGGATTTGCCGGCTGTCTTAAGCAAGCCTGGAAGGTCCTCGCTTGAGGAAATGCAGGGCAGCCGGCCTTCACACCCCCAGGAACACAACACCAAGACGGTTAAGAAGCAAACCATCGATTGTTTTTTTGTTTTGTTCGTAGGCTTTTATGTGCATATTCTTTCTAGCCAGGTTTTACCTACGTAAAAGATGCAGAACATCTTAGCTTACGTAGGTAAAACCTGGCTAGAAAGAATATGCATATATATATATATATATATGTAGGTCTTTGGTTATTCGGGTTTTCTCCCGGGAAAATTGGAGGTTTCTTGGCAACGTTTCGAAGAAGTCTCATTCGTCATCTTCAGGCTGGTATTTTCAGCTTCGTGCTTCTAGGAGCAATGTGACAATGTGCTTCTAGGAGCAATGCAACATTGCTCCTAGAAGCACAAAGCCGAGAACAACAGCCTGAAGATGACGAATGAGACTTCGTCGAAACGTTGCCAAGAAACCTCCAATTTTACGCGGGAGAAAACCCGAATAACCAAAGACCTACGTACAAACACCCGCGAAAACGGGTCAATATACTTTATATACAATAGTAATAATCATACTACCCATGTTTCCCTGAAAGACCCTGTCTTATATTTTTTTTGAACCCTGAAATAAGAGCTTGGCCTTATTTTCGGGAAAGTCTTATTATTTTGGGGCACAGAGCAAGATGGGGGCCCCTCTTGCCGTCTTACCTGATTTCCAGCTCTGCGTTTAAATATTTTCGGGGAGGGCTTATTTTCAGGGGGGAGGTTTATCTTAGCGCATGCGCTCAAAAGCCTGATTGGGCTTATTATGAAGGGATGTCTTATTTTCTGGGAAACAGGGTATTTAGATATACATAATCATAATCTTTCAACTTCTAACATTTGTGTATACGCTGTAATTATAATATATTCTATTATACGTCAGTATACATAATACTATTTGCCCAGTTTCTTTTTTTTCCCTAACTCTTAATAAAATAACCACTATATTAAGAAACATTCTACATCTATCCATCGTCTCTTGCCCTTTTTAACATTTCAACTCTTATTGAGAGGTGTTGGGACCTCAACTGTGAACAGCCGTCACTCACCATTGGTCGGTGCTGCCAGAGGCCTCCTGGAGCGTCTGATAGGCCAAAGCCATCAATCTCTGGACCGAGTCGCTGATGCGGCAGGTGGGGAAAGAAAAGGTGTGGCGGCTCAGCTTGGTCTTGTTCTCCAAGTTAGTCACCTGCTTGAGAAGTAGCTCGGGCCCTTCCGGCACCTTTGACTGGTCCCCGGCTCCGGAGGTAGGCAGGGTGGGGAGAGTTACCATAGAGTCTGGGGTGACCTGGGGAAGGAAAGGAAGGTTCCGTTGGTTTGGTTCCGGGTCAGTTTCTTAAACGTGGAGGCCCCCCCCCCCACGTCCCCCCCCCCACCCAAGGAATCAGAATGTTTTGCGGGCAATTTGAGGGCTGGCAGATGCCAAAGGCAGAACTGCAGCCGGTTCTTCTCTCTCCCAATCTCGGTAACTACCGTATTTTTCGGGGTATAAGACGCACTGGAGTATAAGATGCACCTTAGATTTTGGGGAGGAAAATAAAAAGCTGATTGGTGGGTGGATCGGCCTCCCGGAATACCCCCAATCAGCTGTTTCCAGAGGCGAATTTTAGCAACAGGTTCCTTGGTTGTGAGCTCTCTGCCTTGCTTTTCTTTTTACTTTTTTTTCTGCCTCTGAAACTTCTGAAACTCTGTTTCAGAAAAAACTTTTTTTCCTGCCTCTGAAAGCCTCCGAAACAGAGCTACAGAAAAAAAGCCTCTGAAGCTCTGTTTGGAGGCTTTTTTTTTTTTTTGAAGCTTCGTTTCTGATGCTTTTTTTCAGCCTCTGAAACCTCCATTTGAGAAGCTGGGCAGGGCTACATTCGGAGTATAAGACACACCCAGATTTCCACCCTCTTTTTTGGGGGGGAAAAGGTGCGTCTTATATTCTGAAAAATACAGTACCTGCCACCAGGTAATACACCCTGGAAACAGGTGGGCCAAGTGGATCACTTTGAGAATACTTCTTGCTTAAAACAGATCTTAATTTGACAAGGACTCTCTCTCTCTCACACACACACACACACACACACACACACACACACACACACACAGAGAAGCCTGACTTACACACCAAGTACCTTTTCCAAGACAGACGCGAACAAGAGAAAAAGGGTATCCGGTTGCTTTAAGTGAACCAATACCCATGCTCCACTACCTTCACGGTGTTGTGTATTTCTGAGGTCATCAGGTTTCTGGCTGCCACGATGACATCTTGGCATTTCTTGTTGGCAAAATGGCAGTTAACATTGCGGGCATAGGTCAACAGGTCCACGGAATCCTCCGGAAGGAACTTCATGTCCTTTAAGGCTTTTTCAAAGTCTTCTGTTGCGTTAATAACCTGGGGTGAGATTGGGGGAGGGGGGGAGGCATAGGAAGGAGGTCAGTCCATCCCGAGATCAGCCAATATACCGTATTTTTCAGAGTATAAGACACGCCTTAGTTTTTGGGGAGGGAAATAAGAAAAAAGCTGATTTGGCGGGTTGATGGCCTCCCGAAATACCCCCAATCAGCTGTTCTCAGAGGTGAATTTTAGCCACAGGTTCCTTGGTTGTGAGCTCTGAGCCTTGCATTATTTTCAGCCCCTGAAACCTCCCTTTAAGAGGCTTTTTTCAGCTTCTGAAACCTCCGTTTCAGAGGCTGTGGGGGCTACACTCGGTGTATAAGATGTACCCAAATTTTCACCCTCTTCTAGGGAGGAAAAAGGTGCGTCTTATACTCTGAAAAATACGGTAGGTGGATTTATACTCCCGTCCCCCCTAAAACAGGCAGGCTGCAGCGATATTCAGCTATCCAGCCCCACAAAGCCCTTCAGTGTTGCCGAGAATTCTTCAGCCGGCTCGCTTTTTGAAAAGGCTACGGGTAGTCCTCGACTTACGACCGCAACGGAGTCTGTTGTTAAGTGAGACACTTGTTAAGTGGGTTTTGCCCCCATTTTACGACCTTTCTAGCCACAGCTGCGACGGGAATCACCGCAGTTTGGTAAGTTAGTAACCCGGTTCTTAAGAGAACCTGGCTTATCCCCGGGACTTGGCTTGTCCGAAGGTCGCAAAAGGGGAATCACGGGACCTGGGGGACACTGCAACCGTCATAAACGTGACGTCAGTTGCCAAGCCGCGTGAATTCTGATCACGTGACCATGGCGAGGCCGCAAAGGTTGTTAACTTGAAAAACGGTGCTGTTGTAACTGAACGGACACCCAATGAAGTAAGTCGGGACTACCTGTATTAAGAAAAAGCATGTGCTAAAAAGCATAATTTCAGAATTTCACTTCGGTCTCCTGGGCAAACCTCCTGCCCCCTCCTCCCTAATTTAAGAAGCAGCCCAGAGAGAGATGGAAGGTCCCAGAGGTCAAAGGTCGCAGCACCCCCACCTCCGTGTACTGTGCAAGCTGGCTGCTGTTGCTGGGGATGGAGTGCACCAAGCAGTCGCAAATGAGGCAGTCGGACATCTTCTTCCAAATCACGTTGCCCAGCACCTCGGCCAAAACAGGCCTGGGGTCGGTCTCCTCCCCTTCCTCTCCCTCGCGACGGCCAAGCGGGGTGTCTGGAGAAGGGAGAATACTCTGTGTGTCAGCGTTGCAACGCTGGCATAGAGAGAGAGAGCAGAGGACAGCGAAAGATAAACTCTGAAACTTTTGCCTGCGAAATCCCTTTGAAGCTTGGTTGTCGTGGAGATCAGGGGAGGGGGGCACATTCCTGAGAAATGACGGGGAAAAGGAGTCTGAAGAATGACTTGGAAGACAGCCAATGAGAAGCAGAGACTTGGGGGTCGGAAAGGGAGGGATTGGGAGGCAAAAGGTCAGTCTTGTCCGTGCGGAGTCATGATCCGGTGGCTGAGCTCAATTAAAGAAAGATTTCCTTAAAGATTGGCAGTTTGGATATTCATTTAATTTTGAGACAGTACTGCAGTCTGACACTGTGGTTCCTTCTGCAACCTTCACCCGACGGGGACCCCCTGGGAGCCAATGGGCAACGGGAGCAGAAGCCCCTGGGGTCCGTTTCCTACGGCCCCTGCCTCAAAGGCTTCTCCCAAGCCCAAGCGGGATGAGGACCTTACCCATCAGGTGTTGGTGGAGGACTTTGAACACCGATTTGAGCTTCGCAAACACTTCCAAGGGGGACGGATGGCCCAGGCTGGAGCCCACGGACTCAAATTTGAGTGCGACGCCATTGGGTGGCTCTTCCATCGAGAGCCGCAAGGAGGGGCAACAGATCAAAGGCTGGAGGACGTGCTTCAGCAGTAACTGTCCTGGCGAGAGGGAGAGGGAAAGGAAGGGCAGTGAGCAAGGGCTCGAAGGATATGGCAGTGTGGCAGCCCTTTCCCAACGCGGCCTGTGGCCATCTTCTCTTGCCCTGTCCTCGCTCTGCTCAAGGGGAGGGGGGCAATTCCCACAAGAACAGCCTGTGGAGGAAGACAAAGAGGGGCCGTGGGAGGGGGGAGGAGAAACAGGCTTCCCTTTGGACCAGACGAAAAGGAATTTTAAAGCACAGCTGCATTATTTTATTTATTTATTTATTTTATTTATTGGTTCGATTTATATGCCACCCTTCTCTGGAGACTCAGGGCAGTTTACAATTTGTTAATAGCCTTCATACTTTTTGTATATACCTGCGCCAAATTTATAACATCTGGGCGCCAAGTCAGAAGCTGAACCTCTTTCGCACTCAGGAAGCTTCTCCTGCTGCTGCTGCCGCCGGAGGAGGAAGAAGGACTTACCAAAATGCTTGAACTTCATCTCCAGTTCCCCCAGGATGGCAAAAGCCTGCAGGACCGTTGAAACTCCTGGGTCTGTGGCCGCATCTTCCGTGGACAGGCACAGGTGCAACTCTGTTTGGGTAGCCGCCTCTAGGCAGCTGAGTTCTAGGGAAAGGAAGGTAGAGCACCAGCCGGGTTACAGCGAACCATGGTTCCAAAGCGGCAAAAGGAGCTGAAAAAAACGGCAAGCTGGCCTCTCCCTCCAGTCTCTAGTCATCCCAAGCAAGGAGCTATGGCACATATTCCCCACCCCACCCCACCCCAGCAGTCAATTACCATATTTTTCAGAGTGTAAGACACACCTACCTTTTTTGGTGAGGAAAAGAAGAAAAAGAAATCTCCCTCTGCCTCTGAGCAATTTTGCCTCGTTGCAGCAAACAGCCTGCATTACTTTCATTTTCAGTATAGCTTGATTAGCACAAGGGAAAAAAAATCTGCTCCCAGCAATTTATCTCTTTGCAGCAAGCAGCAGAGGCCCTGCGCAAAACAGCTGAGAGCAAACCAGCTGAGAGTCGGGAGGCCGATCCAATCAACTTGTGCCAATTAGCCTGTGCAGAAGCTGAAAGGAGCTGTTTTTTCTTGCTGTTTGCTTGCAAGGAGGTAAACTGCTGGGAGGGTGGGAACGGGGCTACATTCGGTGTATAAGACGCAACTAAATTTTCAGCCCCTTTTAGGGGTTGGGGGAAAGGTGCGTCTTATACTCCGAAAAATACGGTAGTTCCTTTACTTTATTGATTATCCCATGGGCCATATCAAAGCGCAGAGTTCCAATCACACAAATTATTACTAAAATCCAATAAAAACAATTTAAAATGAGATTGCAATAAAATACAATAAAATTATACACCTATACCCCCCACCCCCACCCCCGGTCTTTAGGCCACCCCAGAAACAGCAAGTCTCAAATCAGAATTGCTCAGTGACAGGGTAGGAAATGACTTCAGGGGTCTAGCAACCTTGGCCGCTTTAAGACTTGTGGACTTCAACTCCCAGGATTCCCCAGCCAGCCCCTTGACCCCTCAGCAGGAACGCAGAGCGGGCCCAACCGAACAGCCTCTTCACCTTGTGTCTGGGGAAGCTTCCACACCACCATTCGCTGCCACTCCTGATCCAAAATATACAGAATGTTTTGGGTCTGTATGGTGAGCTCCCGGCCGAGCGCCTTCAGAATCTTCAGCTCAAAGCCCCGACGGGACTCCATGGTTTTCAGGCTTCTCCGGGCCTGGCAGGAAACGGGAAAAGGTTGCATAAGTCACACAAAACCTGCCATGAGCTAAGCCATTCCACTTTCAAGGAGCCTGGAAGCTACGCGATGTCAGCGCTCCAAATCCTGCACCCAGTGAAAGCAGAACTCTGAGGCAGGTAGATTCCTCGAAGGACCATTTATTGGATATACCATATTGGCACAACTGGTGAAAGCCGACTCTGAAAGTTCCCGCAGCTTTCATCTAATTAAAAAATGAAAGTTCCTCCCCCCCGCCTCAGGTCATTGGTCACATTGTCCAATAGTGTTGCTGGCTGGTTGCTTGGTTACTTCTCTCCTCCTTTCCCAGCCACCTGTTGGAATGACCTTGGTTCCCACAGGACAAACTTTTTGTTTTGACTGCAAAAGCCCAGTTAACTATGTCTTAATTTACCTGGGACCAGAGTATTTAATATATTTTAATTGGTTTTTAACGTTTGTATTATATGTATTTTTATCTTTCGCTGTTCACTGCCCTGAGTCCCTCGGGAGTAGGGCGGTATATAAATTTAACAAACAAACAAACAAATAAATAAACTATTCCCCCCTACTTGTCTCTGTTACCTTGTGGCAACCCTGAAGCCACAAAGATGGCCTCGGCCAGGCCCGCTTCAGGGTTGACACCCAACGAGGGACATAAAGAGGCGTCCATCCCCAAGAACTACCTTGTTTAGGTGGCCGGCTGCTGACGTGTACTTCTTCAGCGGCAACAAGGTACCGAACTGTTTGAGAGCGGTGTCAAACTGAAGGCAAAGGGAGCAGAAAAGGGGAAGGCTGATAACTCAAGAGCCAGCCTCAAATCAAGATGGTCCCAAAACAGGCAGGGGAGCTGAGATTCCCCCTCCGTCTTACCTCCTGGAGCTGCTTCAACACGCTCAGAACGAGCATCTCCCTCTCCAGCTGCTGCTTCAGGTCAGCAAAGTCTGCGATGGCCACGTTGAGGTCTTGCTGGACCTGAGGAAACCCCATTAAATCCCTTTGGTTTACAAAAAAGAACCTCCCTCAGTAGGCAAGGAGAGATTTCTGCCTGGTTTTAGGAGGCACATACAACGTGACAGTCAGAAAGGCTTAGAGGAGAGGTCTTCAAACTTGGCAGCTTTAAGACTTGTGGACTTCAACTCCCAGAATTCTCCAGCCAGCTATGCTTAAAGTCTTAAAGCTGCCAAGCTATGCTGGCTGGAGGTGTGAAATCTACACATGTTAGAAGTTGCCAAGGTTCAGAAACTCTCCCTGAATGTATAAATGGCTGGTCACCCATGCCATCGGATCTCATTCCAACCTGCCTTACGAATATAAATCGGAATATAATAATTTAATTAGACTACGACCACAGGTGTCCTCTAAGGTTACTTTAAGAGGGACAATCCTGAGATACCAGCTGTCATCCGCAAGAAAGTGGAAAAGTGAAATGGAAGGAAGATCTGGAGCTCCGGTCTCCCAAACTTGGCGACTCTAAGACAGAATTCTGGGAGTTGAAGTCCACAAGTCTTAAAGCTGCCAAGTCTGAAGACCTCTGGGCTAGAGGGAGGGAGGAATGGAGCACTTCCATACCCTAATTATTTATTCATTCATTCATTCGATTTATATGGCTGCCCATCTCAAAATAATGGCTCTGGCGAATCTATATTTTAAAAAAATATAAACAGCAGGAAAAACCAAAAACAGCAGCCAGGGTAAAAATACCTTTCTCAGTAACTATGAATACAATGCATGACCGGGCTCAGCACCCCCCATCCTCTGCCCTCTCTATGGGACTTCTTTAGCCAAGGCAAGTTCCTCCACGGTCCTCACCTCATTCTCGATCCTGGATCTCAGTTGATCGATGCCGACCGAGAGCTCCTCCACTTGGCTCTCCAGGTCCTTGGCGCTCTGCACGCTGGGCAGGAACTCCACATACCTTTGGTTGATCATGCTGCAAACCTCCTCCTGGAAAGTGGTGGTGGGGGGGGGTGCAGAGGAGGAAGTGACCAGGAGGACGCCAAGATTAACATCAGACTATCAATCAAATAAACAATCCCCCCCCAATGCCAAACAAGCCAACAGTAAACAGCCAAACCAAAGAACCTCTAAGACCACCCAACTATCACTGACAGGGCAAACTCTTTGAATATAAATTTAGAGCAAACTCCTCTCCTTCGAAGCACTGATGATGTTCCCTATTTGGGCCATGAAACGTCTGCAAGAAAACAAGCAAGCTCAGAGAGTATCAAAGATCCCATAGTTGTCCTCCTCCCCGCAACTCCCCCTCCTCCTCTCCACAAACCCCACACTCCCTTCTAGCACTGAGGATACCTACCCAACCAGCTCAGAGAGCAATAAGCACCCCACAGTCATCTTCCTCCTCCTCCCTGCAACCCACTCCCCCTTCTAGCACTGATGATATTCCCTAGGTGGGTCCTGAGACATATGCAAGGAAACCACCCGACTCAGAAAGCAATAAGGACGCCATAGTCATCTTCCTCCTCCTCCTCCCGCCCTGCAACCCTCCCTCCCTACTAGCACTGATTGGGTCATGAGACGCTTGCAAGGAAACCACGCAGCTCAGAGCACAATAAGGACTCCATAGTCATCTTCCTCCTCCTCTCCTTTCTCATCCTCCTCCTCCCCCCTAGTGCTGAAGTTACCTACTCTGGGTAATGAGATGCCTGCAAAGAAACCCAACCAGGCTCAGAGAGCACCAAGGACCCCTTAGTCCTTTTCCTCCTCCTTTCCACAAATTCCCTCTCCCTACTAGCACTGAAGATGTTCCCTAGTTGGGTCATGAAACGTCTGCAAGAAAACCACCAAGCTCAAAGAGCACCAAGGTCCCCTCAGTCAGTCCGTCCATCCTTCCTTCCTCCTCCTCCTCCTCTTCTTCTCCCTCCTCCTCCCCTCCCTTATAGCACTGAAGATGTTCCCTAGTTGGGTAATGAGACACCTGCAAGGAAACCCAACCAGGCTCAGAGAGCAGCAAGGACCTCACAGTCCTCCCTCCTCCTCCTCCCTCTCTTCTTCCCCCTTTTCTTGTCCCCCCACTCCCTTCTAGCACTGATGATGTTCCCTAGCTGGGTCACGAAACGTCTGCAAGAAAACCACCAAGCTCAGAGACCACCAAGGAACCCACAATCCTCCTCTTCTTCCCCCCCACTCTTGTAGCACTGATGATGTTCCCTAGTTGGGTAATGAGACGCCTGCAAGGAAACCCAACCAGGCTCAGAGAGCAACAAGCACCTATTGCAGTCATCTTGGAGCCTTTAGCCCCGCCCCACACGGCTGCTCCTCCCCTTTTTTTCCTGCTGCCCACCCTGGGCCAGAGAGGGGGAGGGGCTTACCTGGGCCACGCCCCCTTCGGCGAGGGCGCTCCCCCACGTCCCCTTCGCCGAAGGGGGCGTGGCCCACGTAAGCCCCTCCCCCTCTCTGGGCGCTGCCTTTTTTTTTTTTTTTTTCCCCTCCTCCCTTCCCCCTCTCCTGCGCACCTTGAGCTCCTCAGCCCGGCTGGAGAGGCGGGCGAGGCGGCCGCTCAGGCCCTCCTTCTCCGGGCGCCCCGAGCAAGCCAGCACGGCCTCCACCAGCGACGAGCCGCGCGCCGCCATTCCGCCGCCCGTCGCGCCGCGCGGGGCCTGACGGGAAAGCGCCGCGCCTCTCCCGCCCAGCGCCGCCGACTACCGTTCCCGGCGTGCCTTTCGCCGGCCATTTTTTTTTTCTCTCTCTCTCTCTCCCCCCCTCCCACGTTTACCATAGAGCCGCGCTGGGGATAGAGAAGGCCTGTTTATTGGCCTTTCCCCCGCCCAATCGTGGCGCTGGCTCTCCGCCTTGGGACCACAAAGGTGAAGGCCTAGAGGGGCTTGGGAGGTAGGTCTTGGGTTGTTGCACCCCTGCAGGTGGAGGGCGGAACAGAGAGATCTTCATTCTCTTGTTATCTGTGCATGATGCGTGTCTGAATATAAACACGGGCATGTGGAGATCAAGCAATGATTGTGCACTGACAATAAAGATTTGAAGGGGGGGGAAGAGATACACATGCGCAGACATCTGTACATGCAGAGGCCCCTTCCTCCAGCTTCAGGATAGTGTTGGACTACAGTTCCCACAATATTGGGGATTATGGTTTTTGCAGTCCAGCAGCTCTGGAGAGCCCCAGAGTAGGAGAGCAATATTCCTAAATCTCCATTCCCACCCCACTCCAGGGGAAGGTTATTGTAAAATCCCCATTTCCTCCCCAATCCAGGGGAAGGTTATTATAAAATCCCCATTTCCTCCCCATCAGCTGGGACTGGGGAGGCAGAGAATAGATGGGGGCGGGGCCAGTCAGAATTTATGCTACCGGTTCTCCAGAACTGATCAGAACCTGCTGAAACCCACCTCTGTTCTCCACTCCTCTCAAGTTTCCTGATCAATCACTTGGCCCAAAGCTTGTGAAGATGAAAGGGGTGTGTGTGTGTGATTGTGTGTGTGATTGTGTGTCTGTGTGTGTGTTTAAACAAAATCTTGCTTAATGGCAATCAATAAAGCCAGGGGGATTAACAAAGAATTCCTTGGGTCATGTAGCACGATGGATTTGCCCAAACAAGATCACACAAACTTTGACTTCATTAAACTGGGGCCTGCGTGTTTCCCTCGACTTAGGGCCACAACCGAGCCCAAGATTTCTGTTGTTAAGCGAGACATTTTGTTAAGTGACTTTTGCCCCATTTTTACGACCTTCCTCGCCGCACTTATTCCATGAACCGCTGCGGCGGTTAAGTTTTCGTCACACGGTTGTTAAGGGAATCTGGCTCCTCCATCGACTTTGCTTGTCTGAAGGTCACAAAAAAGGGATCGCGTGACCCTCGGATGCTGCAACGGTCATAAATGTGAGTCGGTTGCTAAGCCGTGATCTGAATTTTGATCATGGGGCTGCTGCAATGGCCGTAAGTGTGGAAAACGGTCATAAGTCGCTTTTTAAAAAATGCAGTTGCAAGTTTAGATGGTCACTAAATGAACTGTTGTAAGTCGAGAGCTACCTGCACCCTTTAATACCCTGCACATAAACTGTTTCAACTCCTACCCTCAAAACGACGCTATAGAGCACTGCACACCAGAACAACTAGACACAAGGACAGTTTTCCCTCCACATGCCATCACTCTGCTAAACAAATAATTCCCAAAACACTGTCAAATTATTTACTAAGACTATTACTATTATTCTTCTCATCCTTCGTGTTACCTATATCCTTCCACTAATGACTATAACCTCATTGCTTGTATCTTTATGATTTATATTATTTTATTTAGTTTCCTAGTATGATTTTGATTACTTATTTAGTATCCTATGACTATCACTAAGTGCTGTAGCTTATGATTTACGATGAATGCATTTTTTTATGTACACTGAGAGCTTATGCACCAAAGACAAATTCCTTGTGTGTCCAATCACACTTGGCCAATAAAGAATTCTGATTATTCTATTCTATTCTATTCTATTCTATTCTATTCTATTCTATTCTATTCTATTCTATTCTATTCTATTCTATTCTATTCTACACTACACTCTACTCTACTCTATACCCCATTCGCATTCCCATCTCTACTCTACTCTACTCTACTCTACTCTACTCTACTCTATACTCTACCCTGTTCCCATTCCCATCTCTACTCTACTCTACTCTACTCTATATTCTAGCCCATTCTCATTCCCATTCCCTACTCTACTCTACTCTACTCTATACTAGTCTAGCCCATTCCCATTCCCATTCCCTACTCTACTCTATACTCTAGTCCATTCCCATTCCCATTCCCTACTCTACTCTACTCTACTCTACTCTACTCTACTCTACTCTACTCTACTCTATACTAGTCTAGCCCATTCTCATTCCCATTCCCTACTCTACTCTACTCTATACTTATTGCTTAGCGCATTGTAAGCCGCCCTGAGTCTCCGGAGAAGGGCGGCATATAAATCAAATAAAAAATAAAAATAAATAAAAATAAATAAATACTCTGGTCCATTCCCATTCCCATTCCCATTCCCATTCCCATTCTCTACTCTACTCTACTCTACTCTACTCTACTCTATTCTCATTGACCAAGGCAATGTCTTCAGCCATCTCAGGATGCTCATCGCTGAGCTATGGAGCCACGGAGCACTGCAGGCAGGGAGAGCCAGTAAGACATGCCTCAACGGGTAGCAATTGACTAAGAGACACAACACAAGGGACACACTCTGTGGCTTCAGAGTGCTGTGCAAGAAGGAACTTTATTGCTTCCCGGGGGTCCTTTCCCCTTCCAGATAGCCTTGTGGGCAAAAGAAAAGCTGGCTTAGAATAATCACACACGGACCCTGCAAACAAGTACAGAAGGAGAGTTCGGGAACTAAAGGCATCAGTTCGGCAAAAAATAAATAAATAAAACAAAGGTAGCAAGCCCTGGTGGGCCGGTGGAGAAAGGGGATGGGGGCAATACCCACCATGAGAGTTCCTATGGCACCATAAAAGATGAAAAACATTCATTTCCATGGCCAGGCCAGTGGCTTGCCATGCTGCAGCGCCAGGTACGTACAAAATGTGGGGCAAGGCAAAGAGGAGGAGGACCGAACACAGGCGCAAGGATTTTTTTCCCGGTGGCAAAACAAACAAACACGTTTCAAATAACCGTTCCACAACGTTGGACAAGGACAGGCATGCCTACAAAAGTAGTTCAACCTTTTGTTTTTGTTTTTGTTTAAAAAGGGCAACAGGTTCCCCATGTGTAATCTCTGCTTGCAGAAACCAGAATTCCTAGACAATCCCTTGGGAGTGCAACACGGACTCTGGCATGGATCCAGCTCCGAGTGGGAAGGGCGTTGATTGGAGGACTAATCCAAGGACATGACCGGTTCAGTCGGGAGTTTTGTGATCCCAAATGGCGCCCAAACAAGACGATGCGCTGCTTTCCATTCGATTCCGCCGTGGATTGCAACACAGCCGCACGAGGAGGCAGCGGTACGCGGCTGTTTCTTTTCCTCCTTGTGGGTTCACAGATGCTTCAGAAAGCTGGTTCGAAAGGTTTAGAGCCTGGTACTGTGATTGCGGTATTCATTGTTCCTCTTCTCCTCCGTGAAGTTGGAGAAGCTCTCCTCGTTGGGGCAGCCCCCTCGTTGGGCTTCATGGTTGGGCTCTACCGAACAGCAAGGCTGAGCCAGATGATCCCAGTAGAAGTTCAGCGTTGATTGCTCCTGATTCTCCAACTCCTTCAGGTCGTAGATCTCGCGTGCGCTCAGCAGCGGCGTCTGCACCTCAAAAGTCCTCTCGAATTTGGTGTAATCTACGTGGAAGGCACCTTTTTCCAGGGTCATGCAGGGCTCAAAACGGTGGCCCCAGAGGATTTCGTTCTCAATGTACGATGTCCTGGCTTGACACGTCATTCCTGAAATAAGAGAATGTGAAAAGACAAGCTACGGCTGGGAGGTATCGAACAAATTCAACATTCGTAGTGTAGGAAGCCGAGGGAGGAGGAGACAAACGTGTTATCAGTCTGGCATCCCTTCCCACCCACAAAGGATCATAATCCAGCCCACCTTGAATTCCATTCACTCTTATTTACCGCCAGTTGGCTCTGAACTTTAGTAGTTCAGATTCTTGTAGGGAACTTAAGCTTGCAAACAAACCTTTATATGCATTTGAGCTGGGGTTTGACAGATTATTAACGTTAGCGGGCTTCCCTTTGTGATCTAATAACTCACATTCTGCTCAGAAATTTTAATGAATCCAGTCCAGCGCTACAGCCTCTCACCTCCTGATGAGTTTCCAAACACAATTCAAATCTGCTTATATTTGGAGTCTTACGTGACGTATTTTCCCTCCTCTCATCCTGGCTGAAGAATGCCATGACGGGGAAAATCCCCAGTCCCCCAAACGGTGCTTTGTTTGGTCTGCCCTCAGCGTGTTAGAAGAAAAAACCAGGTGCTTGTGGGTTATGCAATGCCCTCGAGGTAAAGAAATCTTGGCTTAGTACAATATGTAACACCTGCGTAAAGATTGGGGGTGTGTGGCGGCAACTGTATTATGCATGGATTGGGTGCAACACTGGATTAAATGGGGAATTAAGAAACGGCACCAGAGTTGCACCTAAAATCAACATGGACTCTGGAAAGAGTGCAGAGAAGAGGAACAAAAAGGATTAGGGGGGCTAAAATATGAAGAACGATTGCTGGAATTGGGGATGTTTAGTTTAATGAAAAGAAGGACTAAGGGTGACATGATAGCAGTATTCCAATATTGGAGCAGCTGCCACGAAGAAGAGGGAGTCAAGCTATTCTCCAAAGCACCTGAGGACAGGAGAACAAGAAGCAATGGGTGGAAACTCATCAAGGAGAGAAGCAACCTAGAACTAAGGAGGAATTTCTTGGCAGTCAGAACAATTAACCAGTGGAACCACTTGCCACCAGAAGCTGTGGATGTTCTATCACTGGAGGCTTTTAAGAAGAGACGGGACAACCATTTGTGTGAAATGGTATAGTTTTTCCTGCCTGAGCAGGGGGTTGGAGTAGAAGACCTCCAAAGTCCCTTCCAACTCCCTTATTCTGTTATTCAACATCTGGATTCCCTGAGGTTCCACATAGTACGAAGGCAGCTCTGAAACTTTAGAAACGTGACAGGCACGACAGGCTCCCCAAACACACGTCACACCTGAGACTACAGCCTACAAAGTCTTTCCTACAGGAGGCTGCTGTGCGACGACGCACTCACCTGTGGCTTCCACAATGCCTTCCAGGATTATGATGATTTCAAACTGCTCCCTCTTCAGCGCCTCGGCAGACATCTCCCAGAAAGGGCTGACCTCGTTGATGATGTGGCAAATGACCTGCGGCTCCACCAGGAAGAGGCGGTCCTCCCCCGTGCCGTAGCCCAGATTCAGTTCAGATTGGTCGAGCGGGATGAACTCCCCTTCTTTGGTTTGCCTGGATTTAATGAGTTTGGCCCTGATTTTCGCGTCCACCATGTGGCTGTCCCGAAGGTCTCCGATGCGGAACATGAGACAAAGCTTCTCATCCCGGCTGGAGATGACGCACTTCTTGCTGAAGATTAAGGTCTGGGCACGCTTCTTGGGTCTGGAGATCTTGACGAACATGCACCCAACCATGAGGGCGTCGATCATGGAGCCAATGATGGACTGGGCCATCAGCAAGAGGACCCCCTCAGAGCAGTTGGCGGTCACAATGCGGGAGCCGTAGCCGATGGTCCGTTGACTTTCCACCGAGAAGAGCAAGGCGGAGATGAAGTTGTCGATGTTCTCGATGCAAGACTTCCACTCGACGTCCCCGATGTGGTTGATGTCGTCTCGTATCCAGGCATCCGTGTAATACATGATGCCAAAGACCACCCAGGTGACGATGTAACACATGCTGAAGAGGAAGAGGAACCAGCGATACTTGAGGTCCACGATGGTGGTGAAAATGTCCGAGAGGAACCTCTTCTTCTCCTGAATGTTGCCTAGGCTGACCTTACATTTCCCGACTTTGGTGACGTAACGTTGCCTCTCGTGTTTATTCCTCCCCACAAACTGTCGGTCGTCTTCGATGAGTTTGCAGAGTTTGCTCTGCCCTTTCTCCGAGGTGGGCATCGAGATGACGCTGCGGGTGAGGATCTTGTTCCGGGAAGAGTTGACGATGTTGGGCACGCTGAAAGCATGCTGGGGGTAGAGTTGGGCATTGAACTCCCGCAGGAGAGAAGGGGGCAGGGGGTCGGTCCTGGAGGGCCAGCAATATTTAGGCAGCTTGTCTGTGCTGTTGGAGAAAGGAGGCTGGTGCTTGGGAGGCCCAGCCGCACTGAAGCTGGCCTGCTCCACCATGCTGAGTCTCTTCTGCAGAAGGACCGACCGGACGTTGGGGACAGGCGCACTGCAAAGTACGGGGTGGTAGTTGCAAGACACGGTGCTTCGGTTTGCGCTCATGGTTGTGGCTCGCGGGTGGCGCTTGTCCGAAGCTGTCGTCATTTCAGCCTGGGGAGGGGGGGAGGGGAGAAAAACCAAAGGACAGGTAGTCCTTGAGTTACGACCCCAACTGTGCCCAAAATTTTCTGTTGCTAAGCAAGACATTGGTGGAAATTTCCCCCCCACACACACACTTTTACAACCTTTCTTGCCACAGCTGTTAAAGTGAATCACCGCAGTCGTTAAATTAGCCCCGTAGTCATTAAGTTAATAACATGGTTATTAAGTTAATTTGGCTTCCCCCCCCCTTAAGTTGCTGGGCAGAAGGTCGCAAAAGGGGATCACATGACCCCGGGACACTGTGACCGTCATAAATGTGAGTCAGCCATCAAGGCATCCAAACGTAAACTACACGACCATCGGGATGCTGAAACAGTCGTAAGTGTGAAAAATGGTCATAAGTTACTTCTTCCAGTGCTGCTGTAACTTTGAATGGCCACTAAACGAACCGTTGTAAGTCAAGGACTACCTGTAATTCATTAGAAGCCCCCAGATGACTTGACTTCCTCCTCCAGCCTAAGGATAGAACTGCCCTGAAAGTTTTTCGCTAAAGCACAAATCCTCATTCGTTTCAGTTTAAGAAAAACGGCCCATTCCTTCTTGCTGACTAGGCATTGGTCAAACATCTGAACTTCCCTGCAGTTCTGCCTTAACCTCAGCAACTTTAAGATGTGTAGATTTCAACTCCCAGAATTCCCCGGCCAGTATGAGAGGTGTGAAGTCTACACAAAAGTTGCCAAGGTTCTGAAACTCTCCATGAATGTATAAATCAGAGAAACGGTGGGCTGGTCACCCATGCCATCGGATCTCATTCCAACCTGTCTTATGAATATAAATCAGAATATAATAATTTAATTAGACTACTACTACAGGTGTCCTCTAAGGTTACTTTAAGAGGGACAATCCTGAGATACCAGCTGTCATTCACAAGAAAATAGGAAAAGTGAAATGGAAGGAAGATCTGGAGCTCTGGTCTCCCAATCTTGGCGACTCTAAGACAGAATTCTGGGAGTTGAAGTCCACAAGTCTCAAAGTCACCATGGTTGGAGATTCCTGATCTAAAATCACTCTGGAGACTCTAGAGCAGGGGTCAGCAACCTGTGGCTCTGGAGCCGCATGCGGCTCTTTCACCCCTCTGCTGCGGCTCCGTCACTCAAAATATGCATCACAACCACCAATGTGCGACACCTGCTGTCACGCGATTTATTGAGCTTTTCAATCCCCGGTAGGCCAACCATGGATAAATCCAAGAAAAGAAAAATTTCAGAAGAAAACAGAACGTTTAATTCAACTGCATATGCTAGTTTTGTGGCCGCTCAAGAAATAGTCAGGCACGGGAAAGATTTTGTGGCTCCTGGTGGTTTTTTTTTTTCTGTGGGAAACGGATCCAAATGGCTCTTTGAGTGTTTAAGGTTGCAGACCCCTGCTCTAGAGGCACCTAGCAACATTATTCAGTGCACCTACCTTTGGAGAAGAGATCCCATGGCTGTCTGTTTCTGTGGGAGGCCGTGGAAGATAAGCCAACATGTACTTTGCGGTGGGGATCTTAGCTGGAGGGATGGAATTCCTGCGAACCAAGGATTTATCATATTTCAGCGGCTCTTCTCCGATATCGCCGTAAATGTAGGGGTTATTTTCGAGTTGCAATTCTATGTTGCTCCTACAATTAGGAAGCACCATGGCTACTTGAGACCAAAAGCTGGTCTAATCCCAAACATCATGTTTCCTCCAAGGAGGGAGCCTTTCAGAGAAGATGGGAAAAAGAATAAGCCATGATTTGGGTAGGAAGGAAGAGAAAATGGTCATTTGAATAGAGGAGATTCTAGTTCATTCCCTTTTTCAGGCACCAATCAAGGTGTCTTAATTCAAATTTTTGAATCCAGATTTATGATTCTTTACTCAGAGATCAGACTTAAAACTATTCAAACATTTCAGGGTTCGGTTTTATCGATTATATAGGTTGATATAAAGAAAGTGAGAAGGATATAAAACAAACCAGAGATGGATGAATGAAGAACCTAAGTAAATAAAGCATTAAAATGGGGCAGAATAAATTTGATTTTTTTTAAAAAAAAAAAAATCAGTTCTAACTCTCTTATAAATGCCCCCAAAGGGTAGCTGGGGGATGTGAAACTTTCACTATAGCAACAAAAATTCACATCTGCAAAAGCTACACAGAGTTTTAAAGCCTTCCTGGTAATTAGGACGTTTCTATCATTCGTTTCTCCAATTTTGACAACTATTGTGGACTGATGGATTTGTAGGGCCTCAGCCACTGCGTACAATAATTAAGTAGTGCACCAACATCTCAAGGAATACTGATTCCACAGGCTTGACCTGTTGAACTATCAAAAGCACCAATACTGATGAACAAATAATAAAGTAGTATTGTCCTACTGCTGTAGAAGATAGAGAAGAAAATTCAAGTTGAATGAAATGGATCTGGAGATCAACGTTCAAATACACCCTTGTAAGCCAAGAGCTTTTGCAAGCCTGATACCCCAATTTTATTCCAGAAGCACCATCTAAAATAAGAGTGCTAAATACTCGTCTTTTGAGGCAGATTAGGACATCAATCCGGATAACTATCCGCTCACCTACAAACAAGAAGTTAGCCGCGGAGAAGCATACAGCTGTAATGTAGCCTCCTTATTTCTGGGCCTACCTCGCTGGGGTAGCAGGGATTCCCCCCCAGACCGAAAGAGACTGGATCCTAAGCAGTCCGAAATCTGGGAAGAACGTGAAGTTTCCCTCCCTAGTTTTAACTGATTGTTTGCTACAGTTTGGCTGTGCGTGTCCAAAGTTGCGTTGGACTGTCGACGAGTTAAAATGATGGCCTTAAAATCTTGGCTGTTTGGTCACACTGGGTGAGAGCCTGGGAAGATTGATTTTATATAACATCCCCCCCCCCTTGCATTTTATTGAGTTGTGTACTCCGTTTGTCCAGCAGCCCATCTCAAACCAGTGACAGTGAGTGACAGTGAAGAGCAGATGGCAAAACCAATTTCAGGCCGGAAGAGCAATTCACAGATGGCAAAGGCAGGAGATTCTCAGCTTTCTTCCTCTGGATTTAGAGCCCTCTGGGCATGTGCCAGGTGAAGATGTGGAGCCAGGATCTCTCTTCACGGGGGGACGGAGTCATCCAGCAGTCAGGCGGACACACAAATGTCTCTTTTTTTGCACCTTTTTTCTTTCCATACCCTGCCATCCTTTGGATTTGTTTGGGGGCGAGAGCTTTCTTGGGAGGAAGCCCCTCCCTCCCCCAAAAAAAACCCCAAAGCAAAACAATTTGAGAATAGGAAATAACAGATTGCGGTTTTATGAACTCCACCTGCAGGAGCTGGGACGATACGGCTGCTTTGGCTACATGCAGGGAACCGTATCATACCGAGGACCTGGAATTTTGGAAGGTTCTGGGACGATGCCCAGTCTATCCTTCCCCGTCGGGGTTGCATCCATTATACTGGGGCGGCAACTGTCAGAACTGCCAGACGAGATAATTCTGGGAAATGATTGTGCCAATAGAGTCAGGGGGCTTCAGAAGGGGGAAGAGCTGAGACAAACCCTCCCCAAATCAACTCTGTATTTCGCACCAGCTGAAGTTTTAGGAGATCCCTCAAGGGCATCATGGACGAAGGTGGAGGGCAATGGCAGGAACGGCCATTTTGGGCTGAGGAGAAGGCAACCTTGGAGGAGTCAAAGCTCGGCTTCCAGAGGTATCCCCAACCAACGAGTAACTGGGGAGTAAATGGAGATCATGGGAGAGGGGTAAATGGGGGAGAGATGGAGACCCTCACCCTCCTTCCTGACTAAAGCAACTGAAGGACCCACTACCACAAATACAAGTAATTGCCAGGGGAATCCTAGACTGGAAGAATCTGTCTTCGGAAGAAGGACCCAAAGAGATCTCTTTAGCCCAAACTGGTCCTAAATTGAAAGGAAACAGGAAGCAAGATCTCATATATTAATTTACACGCCGAAGGATGGCCCCCTCGGTCCATAATCTCTATTCTAGACATGGCTGGTGTTGAATGGTGCACCTACCTCATATTTGCTGCAGGATGTGATCTGAGGGCCAGGTCAGGGAGCTCCAAAGTTATGGGGAAGCCTCTTGTTCTGCAGAAATCTGTCCGGCTGGTCCTTCTTGAGCCCTCCAGCTGTGCTCAAGAGCAGAGGTTCAATTTAAGCCGCATCCTTCTCCCAGAAAGATTTTCATCCATCCTGGAAGGGCGAGCCATCTCCGTCTCCCACTCGGAGCCTTCAACATTCACAGAAGTGAGGAAGGGAGCCAGAAAACTGCCTTTCAATTCAGCCTTGCAAGGAGAAGGTCATCAGTTAATCTGCTTCAATGACATGCAGAATTATCTCAAGATGATTTAATCAGAGGAGGAGGAGGAGGAGGAAGAGGAGGAGGAATAACGCTGGGTGGGAGACTCGAGTGCCCATAGGGTTAATCTGCCAGCACTTCCGTCCTGGCGAAAAATGTCCATGGGCAAAAGAACCCACTTCTGCCCAGGCTTTGCAAGAGACGATGACATCTGTGGGACACAGAAAAATGCTAAGACTCCATGAGAATGACTGCTTACAGGAAAGGAAACACCGGGAATAATAATAGTAATAATAATAATAAATATATATACACAAAGAGAGCTCAAGAGGAAAACTGGATTTCACCCTGAGTTTCATCTCCTCCACCTGGAAAATTCCTGAAAAACTCCTGTGGAGAGATTAAACGTCTAATTTTACACCTCCACCTACCTATAAAGGCATTTAAGGAGACGCACACCCAGGCAAGGCTAGGCAGAGGAAAAACCAGTTAACCGAAACGCTGGAGCCTAATCCCCAGAAGGAGTTCCAGGGAGAACGTTTGAATGACAAAACCATGAAGTGGTGAAAACTTGGGTGAAAGACACGGCAGGCTTAAGGAGTCCCGTGGGGCTCCCCGTGACTTTTGTTTCTCACCCAGGACCGTTTCACAACTTCTTGCAGGCTTGAAGTGAAGTGGGTTGAAAAGACACATCCCAAGCCAGCATCCAGGTATGAACACGGTTGCAATTTGCGAAGGCCTCGTTGTCCTCGCTTGGCCAATTTTTGCTGCTAAACTCTTAAAACAAGCAAATCAAACAGAATCCCCATTTTCCTCCCCAATGTCACCAGCTTCTGAACCTCAACATTCTAGGGGTATTCCCTGGTCTTACAAGGATACTTCACAGGAAGGAACTTCTCCTCAGAGGGGTTAAGAGGATCCATCAGAAATAAAGTGAAGTTTCAATTCTGTCGAAATTAATATTTGAGGAGGGGAGAAGACACCTGGACGGTAGGAGCTGAAGTCTACACATCTTAAGAGTTGCTGAGAAACTCTGTTCTAGAGATTCCTTGACTTGCCCAGATATGAAATGGAGCAGTGTTTTCCTTTTTTACATTTTTATTTTTATTATATAAAATATAAAATACAAAAAAAAGAAGAAAAGAAAATAGGAAATAGGAAATTAAGCGAGGGAAAGGGAACAGGGAAAGGGGGTGTGTGAAATACAAGGGGAAAGAGAAAAAGAAAGAAAAGGGGACATTGACTTCCAACGAGTACAGTACAAGATAAACACACTCCAGCCTCAACTTTTTGCTTTTACACATTAATATATAACTAGCCATTTCTATGAGACCAAATCTTTCTAATCAACAACACCAAAGTTTCACTTTTTTTTTCCTTCACAAGCACAAACTCCAGAAGTGACATCCAAATAAGAACATACTTTTCTCTTAAAATAAAGTGATCAAGTTAACCATTCCTGCTTTATCTTCCTTGCTATGGAAATAACGTGTATTTCTATTTGCACCTAATAAACTGTCACCATTTTTATTTACAAAATGCATTGTATTCTTTCAAATTCTTTGGCCTAAAAAAAAAAAAGATGGAGCAGTATTTATCCTAAGCCTCGCAGGGTCCCTTTTTCCTTTTCTCTTTCCACCTGGTGGCCCTGAGATTGGGATGGTTGGGGCGCCCTCTTGCCCCACCTCAGCCCAGTCCGACAGGAAGGACTTAGGCAACGCATTTGAGCAATTTATGGGTCAGGGCAGGGAGTCTGCAAAGTGGGTGGAACGAGACTTCCGCCCCGTGCATATTCACTCTCCAAGGACCAGTATTTTGCCCTGGAGGATTCTTGCAAACTGAGATGCTGCTAATGATTTTAATATTAAATCCTGTCCGGTCTAGTAAGGTGGTAAGCCAAAAGTATTGCAGCAAGATCTCGCTGATGTGACTTGGTCCATTTTTGCAACGAAACATGTAGATAAAAGACGAAGAGAGGTCTGGATGAGGCAGAATGGTGAGCTTGGATGCTCTACTAATGTCTGATTGAAGGAACCTGCACAATGAAGAACGGTTGCAGGAACTGGGTACGTCTAGTTTAATGAAAAGAAGGATTAGGGGAGACATGATAGCAGCCTTCCAATATCTCAGGGGCTGCCCCAAAGAAGAGGGAGTCAAGTTATTCTCCAAAGCACCAAAGAAGGCAGGACAAGAAGCAATGGGTGGAAACTCATCAAGGAGAGAAGCAACTTAGAACTAAGGAGAAATTTCCTGACAGTGAAAACAATTAATCAGTGGAACGAATTGCCTCCAGAAGTTGTCAATGCTCTAACACTGGAAGTTTTTAAGAAGAGGTGTGGTAACCATTTGTCTGAAGTGGTGTAGGGTTTCCTGCCTAAGCAGGGGGTTGGACTAGAAGACCTCCAAGGTCCCTTCCAACTCTGATTATATTATATTATATTATATTATATTATATTATATTATATTATATTATATTATATTATATTATATTATATTATATTATTATTATATTATCATATCATATCATATATCATATCATATCATATCATATCATATCATATCATATCATATTATATTATATTATATTATTATTATATTATTATATTATATTATATTATATATTTATTATATGGAAATAAGAGACTGCTCAACCCCTGGAGTTGGAAGCCTTTCATGACCCGTGGAGGTCCTCAGCAGCCCCTCCTGACCTAAGCTGCAGCTTGAACCCTGGCCTTCCTTTTTAAAACAGGAATCAACCCAAGGGTGCAGCTTTACAATCCCTCCTGAAGGGATTTCCCAGCCTTACTTGGGATTTCCTTGTCCAGGACCGCTGCCTTGTCTCTTTTTCCACCTCATTTCTGGTTCCTACCAAACCACCTTCCAGCTCCTGAAATAAACACCAGCCCGAGCTTCAAATTGTGAGGAACAAAGAAGTTTGCTGCTATCAATGGATATCAGAAACCACTTTGCATCTGGTGCAGTGGGTGGGGGGGGAGGAAAGAAAGCTGAAGACGTTATGAAGTCACGGCCAAGCACTGTTCTAAATCCAGGTGCCAGAGAGGAGAAAGCCATCAAGCTGTAGTCAAACTTCCTAGGGAAGCCTTGAAATAGCAGTGGTTAACTTGCTGGTTATATATAGCTGTTGAGCCCCTGTTGTAAACGGCTCAAGGTTTATTAATACATACAGGAAATCTTAATTACTTTGACGGTGCTCTCTGGGAACAAGTTGGCAAGTGGCATTTGCTGCAACCTTAAACTTCATTGTCCCAAAGGTGCTTTTTTTCCAAGAGGCAACTGGACTTTCTGGTTTTTCTTGGAAGAAGTTTCGCTTCTCATCCAAGAAGCTTCTTCAGCTCTGCTCTTCGGCTCATCCAAGAAGCTTCTTCAGTGAGTGGAAGAAGCTTCTTGGGTGAGAAGCGAAACGTCTTCCAAGAAAAACCAGAAAGTCCGGTTGCCTCTTGAAAAAGCACAACATGGGACAAACATGACCTGGATGACGGAGAATCTCCATAGACTTCCATTTCTTCCTTCTTACCACCCTCTCCTTCCTTCCTTCCCTCCCTCCCTCTCTCCTCTTTCTCACTTCCTTTGTTCCTTCCCCACCATCCAGCCAGAGCTGAAGAAGCTTCTTGGATGAGAAGCGAAACGTCTTCAGAGAAAACCCCCCAGAAAGTCCAGTTGCCTCTTGAAAAAGTACTTTTGGGACAACCAGAACCTGGGTGACTGAGAATCTCCAAAGACATTTAAACTTCATTCGAGACGCTCCAAGGTCTTCTCCAACGTGCAACATATACCTTAATTCCTGAGAAAGGGCTCTTGTAAGTCCAATTACCAGTGTTTATCAACCTTAAGAGATGTCCGATGCCTGGACTTCAACTGAGAGGATTCCCTGGTCAGTACGCTGGGAGTTGAAGTCCAGGCATTTTAACATGGTCAAATCGGACCTATACAGACAGAGCTCCAAGTTGGATCATTAAGCTGAGTTTGCCTCATTGTGAGTTCATTGCTAATACTTGGGAGGTATGGATGGTTGTGTTTTCCTGTCAGGCTACCCTTAGAGGCAGTATTTTTGATCCAGGAACAGCGGTGAAATCCAAATCTTTTTACTAATGGTTCTGTGGGCATGGCTTGGTGGGCATGTCAGGGGAAGAATATTGCAAAATCTCCATTCCCACCCCACTCCTGGGGCCAGCCAGAGGTGGTATTTGCTGGTTCTCCGAACTACTCAAAATTTCCGCTACCGGTTCTCCAGAACCTGTCAGAACCTGCTGGATTTCACCCCTGTCCAGGCTGGGATGAATGGATTTGATCCACTCCTGGCTTTTCTTGGAGTAGATCCAGAGAAGTCAATGGGATTCAAGTGTTAATTCAATTCTACTTGATTTATATATGGCTCTGCTCCGGGTATGATTCAAGCTGTCTGCTCCATTTATCCCTCAAGATCTAGTGCTGCTATTAACCATGCTGGGTTTCCTTCTTTGCACAAGTCATCCTTCGCGCCCTGTAAGATTTCATCATTCACTTGTTCTGCCACGCCTGAATTTTGGACCTGAGTTTTGGGACAAACTGGTCGAGTTGACCTGAAATGTATTTATTTATTTATTTATTTATTGCATTGTCACAATACATCCTGAAAGATGCCAGCCTCTCCCTTTGGTTCGGTGAACTTGGATAGCATTCTGGTTTCTGCACTTGTGTTTTGAGCTCCCTCCAGCTCAGGTGAGCCCGTGAGATGTGCTGGCCTCACCTGCTCAGGTCAGCTTTGCATTTCACGGCCTGGGATCTGACTGAGATTCAGAACTGTTGAAGTAGCATCAGTTGTCCTGTTGCTGTTTTTATTGTGGTTTTCAAGCGACTAACCAGTAGCTAAAGGGTACCTGGAGAGGAGTTGGGTTTTGTTTTGTTTTAAAACGTTGGAAGAAGAAATCACGGCACAAAAAGAAGGGGGGGGGAAAAAGAAGCAATAAGAAAAGACATAAGTCGACTACACTGTACAGGAAGTCCTTGACTTATGACTACAATTGAGCCAAAGCCTTCTGTTGCTAAGCGAAACATTGAAGCAAATTTTGCCCCATCTTACAATCTTTCTTGCCACGGTTGCTAAGTGAATCACCGCACTTGTTAAGTTAGTAACACGGTCGTTAAATGAATCCGGCTTCCTCACATTGACTTTGCTACTCAGAATTTCACAACAGGTGATCACATGACCCAGGGGGGTTACGACAGTCAGTAGAGAGAGTCACTTGCCAAGCGTCTAAATTTTGATCACAGAACCGGTGGGGATGCTGCAACCGTCATAAGTGTGAAAAACGGTCATAAGTCGGTTTTTCAGTACCGTTGCAACTTTGAATGGTCCCTAAATGAACTGTTGTTAGTCAAGGACTATCTCTACATCCTTTGTTCCTATCACTGGTCCTTTGATCTGAAAACTTTCTCCCCGTTTGAGAAACAATTGCAAGGAAACTGCAGCTCTGACCTCCTACAATTTTCTTGGGGGGGAGAAATAGATGTAGGATTTAGCCTTGACAACTTCAAAAGATTAACAGCGAGGTGTAAACTGGTTTGGTTAAGAGGAAGCAGATAATGAAGGTATGTTTGTTCTCCTGCTGAATGGGTCCTAATTGTTAGAAGTATAATTACCTGTGTTGAATATGGAAAGACGGGGCAGGCACACCCAGAGAGAGAGAGAAACAGGGACTAGCTCCTTGCTCAAAAGCTCAAATAAGCACTCAGCTTACTTTATAAATTGGACCGGGAAGCTTTTTTCCTCAACACAAACAGCCAGAAACCCCACAGGTGCTTACTCTGCCTTCCAGCGGTACAGAGTCAAGATAACTTATTGGCAGCACCGTCACCAATCCCAATGGGATAGTTTCTAATAATTGGGAAAAGAGCTTCTCGGATGGCTTTGCCCTGAATTCCAGAAAAGCATGGAATTCCTCCCCGAATCATCTTTCAAGAGAGACCCGCTGTGGACGGCGCAGGTTTTATTTTGGGCCTAAAAGAAGAGAAGATAACAATGGTTTGATTTTCCAGAAAAGCTCATCGGAATTCCTCTTTTTTTTTAAGAAAGGTGAGGTTTTCTTTTCTACTCACTTTGTTTATAATTGATGTTAGCCTTCAACAGGCTAGAGCAAGTACCAATATTCCAGTCTAAAGATCAAACTCCTGGAAGAGGAAAGCAGCAGCAGCAGCACCTTACTTGCTATCGGAAGAAAGATGAGTAGGAAAGAGACAGTAATCCTGCAATAACAAGGAAAATCCTTTTACAGATAGACGTTGTTTGTGTATCGGCTTATGGAAGACGACACCTGGAAGGCAACACACTTCCAACTTGTGTGAAATCCACTTTGTTTTTGCGACACGGACTAGCTTCCATTATATTATATATATATATATATATATATATATATATATATATATCTCAACCGGCTTTGGAAGTGCCTGTTCATGAACGTGTACGAACCGAGGGCATAACTCGTAACCAATGAAACTCATTATTTGTTACACCATCCAGGAAGTGAGAGACAGGATTTTAGTCCTTCGGTATCATCCGTGGATGGCTTTGTTTGTGTGGCTTGCTGAATGCAAGGCGTCTTGTGTTCGAAAGAGATTGGAAAGTGTGTTTCTGGAGCTCAGCAAACGGTGAGATTTCTGCTTTCTGGACTTGGAAGGGTTTGTTTTAAAAAAAACCAGGAAGCAGAGGGTTGGGTTCTCTTTTTGCTTTTTTATTTTTTTTAAAGAAAGAAATAAGGCCAACCAGGTATGAAAAAAGACTTGTGGCCACACCCAAGAATTAATGCTATCAGAATCAGTTTCTCCACCTATACTGTTAAGAAAGAAAAGAATTGGCACCACATCAGATCTATTCTGTCCTTGCAGCCAATTATAGCAGGTTCCTGACAGCATAAAATGCTGCAGGAACGTTTTCATCCACGCTTTGGACAAAAAGCTCAAAGGTCATCTTAAGAAGAGGCCATCCAACACTCCAGGTATGGATTGGCACCAGAGCACCACCATTCAGCTGAGTGGCCTGCTCGTCTCCCTCTTCGGTTGGCTCCTGTCGTGCGTGACGACTTACGTGCCTCTCTGGAAGAGCCTCAACTTGGAACTCAACGACCTTGAAATCTGGAATATGGGCCTTTGGCAGACCTGTGTCAGTCAAGCGGTCTTGCAGTGTGAAAACTACGCTTCCCTCCTGGCCCTGCCTTTGGAGATCAAGATTTCCAGGGTTCTGATGGTGACTTCCAACGGACTGGGCTTCCTGGCATTCTCCTTGGCTCTTTTGGGATCAAACTGCCTGAAGACCAGCGACTCAAGGCAGAAGAGACCCTTGGGGATCACAGGCGGCGTTCTCTTCTGCATTTCTGGAATGACAACTCTTGTTCCCATCTCCTGGGTTGCCTACAACACGGTGCAAGACTTTTGGGATCAAACCATACCAGATGTCGTTCCGAGGTGGGAATTCGGCGACGCCCTTTTCCTGGGCTGGTTTGCTGCATTTTTCCTCCTGTTGGGTGGCTGCCTTGTCATCGGTGCTGCCTGTTTCCTAAAGACCCCGAAGGCATCTAAGAGGCCGGCAATCCACCACAAAGGGAAGATAGCCACGCTCGCCATCCAGCATCCACACTCTTCCCCTAAAATTGCAGACCTTGTCATCTGACGGCCCTTTCCTGAGCTTCTGGATCCCGCCTGGAATGGGACGATGGTTCAACGCGTGGAACATTGAAGAGCTAGGGTTTAGGTTTCTGCAAAGGATGGCTTGGGAAATCACACTGACAAGGGGACAACCCGGCATCGTGTTGTGTTGTGTTGTGTAGCTTGTTCTCCCTAAGTGCAAATTAGAAATGTATTATTGAGTATGTGCTGTTCCAGGGTCCGTGGGCCTGTATCTACTCTTATGCAGAAGACAATGCTTTCTCTCCTCCCTGCCCCCACCTTTAATCTTTTGGAGAAGCATGACATAAGAAACACCCTGGTTTAATGATGGAAGGAATGTCAGTCGAGGATAGAATGTCTGTAAAAATAAAGGTCCATTCAACAAGCATTGTTAGGCTTTAAAAAGCAATTAAGCGCTTACAAGAAATTGGAACTCTCTTACTTGGCAAAAGAGGCAGATCAGCAATCTTGGGCAGAGACTTTGTGCTACTCGGATAATAGTTTCAGAAGGGGGAAGAAGAAAGCAATCTGTAAGCCAAGGCACTAGGTGAGCTTCCACGGATGAATTCAGGAGCCAGCCTTGTTTTGTTCAGCCAACTCTCCTTTCGAATAGTCTTAGCATCTGAAGCCTCCTTAAGGCAACCTCTCGTCGACAGGGGACTCAGCAGCTGGATTGTTGTGCCACCCTTTTTTGATAGAAAGGTCACGTAGGAAGAGTTTCCAACTTCAAAACAGTTCTAGAGTCAACCTTCTGCAATCGGAGGCATGCGCTGGCAGGCTGCCAACCTCTTTGGGGATCACAGCCAGAGGTGATGGAGCAATTTATTTATTCCCCAAATCTAAGGAAATTAAAGGGGTTGTTGGTTTGTGTGTGTGTGAAGTAACTGTCACGGGCGGCATTGCCTTGAGGCTTCAGAATTACTGCTGAAAATTAGAAGCAGTAATTTTCTTCTAATTTTACTAAGTCTGTTTTCAGGGATAGAAACAAAACCACAAATACCTTTAAATAGGGTAATATTTATTGCACTTTGAAACCAGAAATCTCATCAGATTTGTATTTCCCATCTCAATTTGTTAGCATTCTAATAAAAAACAGATTGCTCTAAAAGATCTTGAGGAAAAAAATATAACCATTAAAAGTGTGACTTATGCAGCTTGGTTCTGTCCTGACTTCAGTGCATACTTTGCCAATACTACCCTGGTAATTAAACTTCGGTGATCTGACGTTCAAAAAATTATTTGGGGGAAGGTTCAAGGAAGCGGCTTCCAATCTCGGCCTTCTGCTGGTTCTGCAGTTTTGTCCTCCTCTTCCTCCTCCCCTGGCACAAATGCCAGTGCTTAAACCAGCAGCCAGGGCAACAGCTGCATGCCAAGTGGCTCACCCGTAAGAATGGCTGCCTAAGAGAGCAGAGGGACTGCTAACACTGCGAGAAAACCTTGTTAACAATTAAGGTTCCTTCACCCAGATCTATCCTGTGTGTTATTTAACCCCCTGCCGATGGCTTGACTTATGCCCGAACTTGCTGTACTTGAAGGTCAACAAGGATCAAGTGCCCCTTGCCAGTATTTTCCATGCAGTCCTCCTCCCAATTAATTGCACCATTCATGGAGCCCAGCGGTGCCGTATTAACATACTGGGGGATCAACATGTGTGGCAGGTGCCTTTAAAAAGTTCACGGGGTCCACACAGAATGCGCTCAAGAAGCCCCTGAAACCACTGGCCTGATCAAGCGCCAACTTGGCAAAATGGAATTGTCTGTATACAACGCTTAGTGTAAAAGGGCAGATTTCTCCTAAAAACTCTCCCCACAAGCTCCTTGCAGGAACTACAGTCAATAATTAGCAAGTGGGTCTTCCAAAATCCATGCCTGCATGCAACTAGGGCATGTCCGAGACCCCCACCCCTGCCACCTCTTTCCTAGACATGCACAGCTGTTCGGGCGGAAGGAGGAGTCTTTCAGTGCAGCCCCCCTGTCACTCGAGGATCCATCCTTCCCCGGAGTCGTCTGGCAACCGGATTCCGCTCCTGGGGTGGGGGGTGGGGGCTCAGGGGGCCTGCGGGGCTTGAGCCGAGAGAGCTGGCCGCTCTTATTTCACGGCCACCGCTGAGGCCCTGTGAATGGACTCCATCACAGCTGCGAATCGGCTGCAGAGGTCGTAGGGTGAGTTGGGGCGGATCTTGGGGGGCTCTTTGAGAACCACCCCTTCCGGGGAACAATCCAGCAGGCGGGGCAGGAACTCGCCCAGCTTCATCTGCAACTTCTCTGCAGGAGAAGAAAGAGAAGGTTAAGGACCACCAGCAAGCTTGGCCCCTTCAAAGCAGCTCCTCAGTAGCTCCGCGTAAGATGGAGGAGACATCTCAGGTCTGTCAGGAGAGGGACGGTATGCTGCCAAAGAGCTTCTGCCAAAGAGCTTCCCACTAGAGCAGTGTTTCTCAACCTTGGTAGCTTATAGATGGGTGGACTTCAACTCCCAGAATCCCCCAGCCAGCAGCGCTGGCTGGGGGATTCTGGGAGTTGAAGTCCACCCATCTTCAAGCTTCCAAGGTTGAGAAACACTGCCCTAGAGGAACCTGGAAGGAGGTCAGCCCCATCCTGCCAGCAACCTCGGAGAACCCCTGGGGAGCTTGTGAGGTGACCGTTTTGCCTTTGAGTGGTTGTTATTCTCACAATCTTGGCTTTCTTTATGATTAATTGTTTTAAGGGTTGTCGTATTGTTTTAGCGGTGGCAGTTGTATGTTACCCAGAGTTGTGTTCGGGGTGTTGGGCAGCTACATAAATTTCTACATAAATAAATAAAAAAAAATACAGCATCTTAATTAATCCAGATGACCTTATTTTCTTTAGCTCTTTTTTTTTTGTTCCCAAGAATGAGCCTTTCCCTCGGGCAGAACCACCTGCCTCCCAGAAATCTGGGATTTCTTCTCTCAGGCTTCTCTGAGGAAACTGGATGGGCTGCTGCGCTTTTGATGGCTCTGGATCTCCAGGGTCAGCCTGCTGCCACAAAAATGGAGTAACCAGGAGTCTCCTGAATGCACAGAGGTTGCGCCTTAACCACTTCAGGCCACAGAGAATGCTTTGCTGCAACTCCTCCCCAAGAAGCAAGCTCAGGCATGCCCCCTCCCTCAACGGAGGAAGGCGTTGAAACTTGCTTGCACTGGAGTAACCATCAGTTGACAAGCTTCTCCTCTTAAAGTCACAGAGAACTCCAGGTCCAGAGTGATTTGAATCTATTATCCAGGACTATCAACCACACAGGATATATAACCTGGTCCTCCAGAGGGAAATTCAATCTTCCATCATCTTCCGAGTGTTGGCAGAGCTAGCAGAGAGGGCCAAATGAGCTGCCTTTATCAACGAAAATACATCCCCGTTTTATGGCTGCTTGGAAACTGCTTCTAGATGTTGTGCTTGAGGCAGGGGGGAAAAAAATGAAACCCTGATTTGCTGATAAGTTTGTTGCGATAGAAACGGCTGGTGTATTCCAAGCATGCAAAACTAAAAAAACCGAAGCTGAAATGTTATTACCTTCATTCTACTGAGCTGAAAAGAATTGGAGGTTAATGCTTTTCTTTCTGTTGTTTCCTATTTACACTTTGCACTCTCCCCGCCCTCCCCTTCCCCATTGTCCTACTATCATTATTTTTACTTCCATTTTGATAACTTTAATAAAATTCTCTATACACTAAAAAAAAAACCACCCACCCACCCACCATTGCAATGTAGAGGAATGAGTGGAGAGACCAGCAGATAAAAGTCAAAGCTTCGTGAATATGCAGATGATTCCTTACAAGTACCAACAAACAGAATCCCGAGAGGCAACGAGAGCAGGCAGAAGGAAGTTGGTGTGGTGCCCAGGACACCTGTCTTACCACCCACGTCCTTTCCCAGGTAGGCACACCAGCGGTTCCTCATGACTTCGATGGCGTCCAGGTCGTCTCTGGAGACATGGTTGCTCATGATCAGGTGCATGCAGGGGATGATGAGCTCGTTCAGGACGCTCACCCCTTCGTCCACTTCCTTCCCGTCGTTGCTTTCGAAGAGGGCGGCTGCAGCGTCGTTCAGCCTCTGCGGAAAAGCACCGGCGGGAGTCGGTTGGTGAGGAACTCGAGAGAGGCCCGTCCCAGCATTCAGACGGGGCGTTTTATTAAAATAATATTTATTAAATTTCCAAAGTTTAAAATACACAGTACAAAAAGAAACATAATACACAAAAAAAGCAAGAAAAAAAAAACACACACACACAAAACAAAAAATATAAACAACCAGAAATAAACATATCAAAATTTCAATACTAAGAACAACTTTTCTGCATCGGTGTCTCTAACCTATTTAGCCTCTTTACACAAATTCTGCTTCTAAATATCTCTATCTTAAACTTACATCTTTATTTAAATTATCTTGATTTCTATTTACAATTTGATCTCATAACAAAAACATCCCTTAAGTTTTATGTTTACTCTCCAGCCAGGAATACCATTTATTCCATATTAAATAGTACTCGGTGTCCTCCCTCTCCTTCATTTTCCTAGATAATCTGTCCATCTCTGCACATTCGTATATATTTTTTTTTATTATAATTTGATCTGGAAGGGTGTCTGGTTGTTTCCAGTTTTGTGCTATCACAATTCTACTTGCCGTTAGTATGTGTAATATGATATATTGTATACTTTTCTGCATTTTCCCTTCCAGAATATCCAGGAGAAAGAACTCTGGCTTTCTTTCTATCTTCTGCCCTGTTATTTCATCCAGCCATTTTTTAATCTTGCCCCAAGATTTCCTTAGGACAGGTCCACCACATGTGGTAGAATATCCCTTGTTTGTGTCCACACCTCCAACAATTCGGACGGGACGTTTTAAAACAACCGAGCCTGGGTCTTTGGCCCAGCTATTCCTTTTCTATAAAGCGGTATTTCTCGAGCTCGGCCACTTGAAGACGGCTGGACTTCAACTCCCAGAATTCCCCAGCCAGCCATGCCTCTGAAGGCCTGGAAGGCTGAGAAACACAGTACAGTTAGTGCCGCGTTTGTCAAGAGGACTGGGGGATTCTGGGAGTTGAAGTCCAGCCATCAAGAGAACCGGTTACGCGCAGAATCTGTTGGGGAGGGCTAAAAAATAAAAAAGGAAATAGCCGAAAGAATGACCCCCGAAGTTAAACTGGTGTTAAAGTTCTAAATTTTCAACAACTTCTAAATTAAGAGCAGCAGGCTGGGAGGATAACCATTGGCAGGCACTTGATGTGAATTTTTTAAAAAATACAGGTAGTCCTCAATTTACCACAATTTATGTTGCTAAGTGAGAAATTTGTCAAGTGCGTTTTGTCCCATTTTACGACTTTCCTCGCCACCTCTGTTATGTGAATCATTGCAGTTCTTAAATTAGTTAACAGGGTGGTGAAGTGAATCTGGTTTCCCCACTCACTGACTGACAGACTTTGCTTGTCAGGAGGTCGCAAGAGGGGATCACGTGACACCCCCCCCGGGACACGGCAACTGTCATAAATGTGAGTCAGCTGTCAACTATCCGACTGTAAGTCACGTGACCATGGGGGGGGGTGTGCAGCAACGGTCGTAAGTGTGAAAAGTGGTCGTAAATCCCATTTTTCAGTGCCGTTGTAACTTCAAATGGTCAGTAAATGAAGTGTTGTCAGTCGA
This sequence comes from Pituophis catenifer annectens, assembly GCF_029215685.1. Classification (NCBI taxonomy): domain Eukaryota; kingdom Metazoa; phylum Chordata; class Lepidosauria; order Squamata; family Colubridae; genus Pituophis; species Pituophis catenifer. The sequence continues at coordinate 25,863,400 of NW_027256892.1, forward strand.
GGACTACCGGAGCATTCATCGATATCCCATTTTCAACATAAGCCCGAATGACAGCGAGAGGAATGATGTGAAAACTCTGGCCCCCACCTGCCCACCCACCCACCCACCCGCTTGAAAGAGTGGGAAGAAGGGGAAGGTTCCCGTGAATACCCACCAAGAGGCACTTCCTTCTGTAAAGAGCGATCAGAGAGGAGTCCGCACCCCGGTTGGTTCCTTTGGCCTGCAGGACGGTGTTGGTCTCGTAAGCGTACACCAGGTAGGTCAGGGCCTCGCAGTATCTTTAAGAGGGCAAGAAAAGAGTGTGTGTGTGTGTGTGTCTCATATCATCCAGTCACTGCGATGGACGGATACACACACATCCAGTCTCGGGTGGCTCACAACTGCTCCACCTTCAGGCCATCCTTTTTTATTTGATTTATTCTAGAGCAGTGTTTCTCAACCTTGGTAGCTTGAAGATGGGTGGACTTCAACTCCCAGAATCCCACAGCCAGCAGCACTGGCTGGGGGATTCTGGGAGTTGAAGTCCACCCATCTTCAAGCTTCCAAGGTTAAGAAACACTGCCTTAGCCCATCACGAACCTTCAAGGCTCATAAAGTAAAATCTTTCTCTGCCAAAGAGAAATATTCAACCCAATATATAGGGAGTCCCCAACTTATGACCACAACTGAGCTCAATTGGGGGATTTTGGGAGTTGAAGTCCACCCATCTTCAAGCTTCCAAGGTTGAGAAACACTGGTTTAGAGGCAAAAGGCTTCATCAAGGGGAGTTTAACTGAAGTCAAGATGTTTTAGAATTGCCTCCTGTACTTAAAATCGCCAGAAATATATCACTGTTTCGATCCGATGAGGAGGAAAGGTAAAAAGGTTCCCCTCGCACATATGTGCCAGTCGTTCCTGACTCTAGGGGGCGGTGCTCATCTCCATTTCAGAGCCGAAGAGCCAGCGCTGTCCGAAAACGTCTCTGTGGTCATGTGGCCGGCATGACTCAATGCCAAAGGCGTATGGAACGCTGTTCCCTTCCCACCAAAGGTGGTCCCTATTTTTCTACTTGCATTTTTTACCTGCTTTCGAACTGCTAGGTTGGCAGAAGCTGGGACAAGGAACAGGAGCTCACTCCCGTTATGCAGCACTAGGGATTCGAACCGCTGAACTGCCGACCTTTCGATCGACAAGCTCAGTGTCCTTCAGAAGTGCAGGAGGAATTTGAACAACCTGCCTCGGTTCCCGCCCGTGAGAACGCTCAGGGTGTTTTGAGTCGCACATATTTGGCTTTCTGGACAAAACAGAACTTTTATTATTGCTTATTAAAATCGAGTCGTTTCTCCTCGGATTGTACAAAATTGTATAATGATTTGGCTAAGTGCACAAAAGGGAGGCAGAGTGGCCCAAACCCAATATTGCCCATTTGTAGATGACTCAAGATATGTCGGGACACATTCACCACGCTCTGTCTGTCGAAACATCAACTCAACAGGCCTGAAGCCTTCAGCAATTCCTTCCTAAAATCTCCGCGGATGAACTTACTGGTTTTTCTGATAGAGCTCCAACCCCGTCAAGAGATAAACGGACACCTTGCGGAACAAGCTGTAGTCTTCGTGCCATTTCTGTCCAGAAACAGAAAATACAAGTTTGGTCATTGTAATGTTGGACTCCCCACTCCCTCCTTCCATGTTGGTGCTTCTGCCCTGCCGTGGCTTGCTTGAAACCAAAGGTGGCCTCCGGCATCCCCAAGTCATGCCAAGAAAGAGAAGAGGTAAATGATTCAATTTAGATGCGTACTGTGGCTAAAGGTAAGCTAACGGATATGCGTAATGAGCACCCCAAAGTGTTATTTCAACAGAGCAGGCTGTGACCAGAGAATCAGGAGCTGGTCTGCTTTTCGCCAAAGCTGTGTGTCTCTGTGTGTGTTTTGAAAGTCAGGACTTTGTACCTTGTACTCTTCCATGTCTACCTCATCTGGGCCAATTCCTTTCAGCTTTTCTCGTGCCACCTTCATAATGCTAATGGACCTGTTTCCCAGAACAGAGAGAAGGAATATTGTGAATCCAGGTGGAGTGGCATCTAGACAGACATTTTCAATTTAATTTGCTTCCATCAAAACTGAGGGTCAGTGCTTTCCCAGTAACTCCCGCGATACCTGGAACCCAAAGATGGTTCCTTTAGGTCTCTCAGGCGTGCCCTAACCCGAATGAAACATCTGCAAGCAAACCACCAAGTGCCGAGAGCATCAAGGATGCCACAGAGCTCAACCGTGAGCTACAAACTGTCTCCTCGCGTCCCTCTCTACCTTCTTTGAACCAACCTTTCATCGTAGCTGAGGTTTTTGTCCGCAAACTGCTCCAGTAGGGTCCGTTCCACCACCTGCTTGGGGGCATCGTTCTGCAGCAAGTAAACTAAGACGTGCTGAAGGCGGGGATCATTCTGGGGTGTTGGGGTCTCTCTCGACAAGGAGTACAGTCTGGAATATTCTTCATGGAATGCCTGGGGAAGTCGGTGGTTGAAACGGTTATCGTTCTAGCTTGTTATGAATCCATCATGTAGTTTCTCCCCTTGTTTTGCAGCTGATTCAAAGGGGAGGGAGATTTCTTTGTCCCTGACAGGCTACGACTCTACAGCAGGGGTGTCAAACACAAGGCCCTTGGGCCAGATCCGGCTCATAATTTAATAGTTTATTGTCACTGTATGCATATACACAGTATACCCATACAACGAAATTCACTTAACACCCAGAGACCAAGCCCAACTCACATAACAATCCCCAGACACCCTCCCACCCACCACAAATTCCCCACCCCTAAAGCCACCCAAGCATCTACACAACAGACCAAGTAATGCTGTCCAACAGCTGACTGATGGTGGCCCTTTAGTTCATTGTTGAGTGCAATTATAGCTCTGGGATAAAAACTATTCAGAAGACGTGTGGTCCGAGTTTTAATTGTTCTGTATCTCCTGCCAGAAAGCAACAGTCTGAACACAATGTGGTTGGATTGGCCCATGGAGCCATCCTGGAAAATGTAAGGGGCCAACTCGCGTTGCTTCGGCCTGGTCTACCCAGTGAGAAGAGGAAACATGCCAGTAGTTTGGGGAGTGGCATCAAGCTGGCCATGCCCGCCCAGTCGGCCCCCCCGCCAGGTCAACCACAGCCCTGATGCGGCCCTCAATGAAATTGTGTTTGACACCCCTGCTCTACAGGAACCTGCTGGATGTGCCAGAGACAGCAAGATAGTAGAATGAACAAATGTCCTCAATATTAATCCGGTCCAGTCATAAAGTGATTACTGTTTAAGATTGTCTACAATAGCTCTTTTTAGCTCACTGTTTATTTTTGGGCATTTTCCTATTTTATTGCTCTTCCATGCTGATCAGAGAAGGCTGCTTGTACAGCATAGATGGATTCTAAGTGTCCAGAATTCCTACAATTGTAAAACACAAGGGCCACTTCAGGCGCTAAGGGACACATTAAGGTGTATGTGATCTGGGACAAAGGAATAAAGAATACATGAAATTTATCTTGAAAGTATTTTTTTTTTCCTAGCTGTGGAAAGGATTTCCACAAAGGAGTTGGATAGCTCCCACTTTCTGCTTTGAATCCAGAAGACTTCCAGATTTCTGGCATTTCAGCTGGGAGGATGAACCTTTCCTACTTAGAATTTTGTATAAATAGGAAATGGGCTCAGATACCAAGCAGATACACTACATTAGCAGGCGGAGCAAGTAATCCCCTCTGGAGGGAAGTCCCCCTCTTCTGTCTTGGATCCGTGTTATTGGTCTAAAACTCTCTCCCTAAAGGACGGGTCAGGTGAGGCATAAGTACCACTCCTGCAGAATCTGGCATCCAGCTGGGCACCTGGCCACCACCTGCTTCTGCCTACCATCCCATTCCAAGACAGCAAAAAGGAAAGGAGACAGGCCCCCAACCCAGAGAAGAGGCCTCATCCCTTGTGGACAGAGAAAACAAGGCACGTGCGCTTAGGTGTAAAGTACTACCTTGACTAGCCCTGCTTCAGACCCATCGCGATCAAAGGTCTGGCGAGCTTTAGCAATGGCCAGGATCACCCCTTGCATGGCGGGGCTTAGCATCACCTGCCACAGAGAAGAGGAAAGAGGAAAGAGAGAGAGAGAGACAGGGGGGGGGGGGGGGAAAGGCTGGATTGAAACAAGGATATTGTTTTTGGGTGGGTCCCCCATTTCCAGATTCTTAGAAAGTAACTGACAGAAGAGACTCTATAGCTCAGGGTTGAAATGAGGGGTCCTTGGTGCTCTCTGAGCTTGGTTGTGATCTTGCAGACATTTCATGACCCAACTAGGAAACATCATCAGTGCTACAGGGAGTGGGGATTGGACTTCTACTACTGATGATATTACCTAGTTGGGTCATGAAATGTCTGCAAGAAGACAACTACGTTCAGAGAGCACCATGGACCACACGGATAACCAACAGCGATAAATAAGGAGCCACATAGCCTCTCCATACAGCACAACCACATTGTCAACCCTGAAGGGAATCTGGCCAAGGCCCTCTCGGAGGCTTCAGGGTTGCCACGAAGCTGAAGGAGAGGCAGGGAGGGGCAGGGAAATAGCTAGGTGGGGTTTTGTAGCCCAAAACAAGGATGTTTTCCTGTGGGAACCACGGTCACTCCGACAGGTGGCTGGCCAGGGGAGGAGCGAAGTCACCAAGCAACCGGCCAGCACCTTGATTGGACAGAGTGATCAGCGACTTGGGGGAAAGGGGAAACTTTTACTTTTTAATCAGGTGAAAGCCGTGGGAACCTTCAGAGTCGGCTTTCGCCAGTTGTGCCAATATGAGGTATCCCATAAATTGTCCTTTGAGGAATCTGCCTGCCTTGAGAGGTTTTGCTTTCTAGGGGTGCATCACTTGGAGCGCTGGCACACATTTTCCAGGCAGACCCAGCTGTGCTGCCTGTTTGTGTGCCAGTTGTGTGTTGATAACCAACCACCGATAAAGCCCCGCGGGAAAGGAGAGGACGTTTCGAAGTGCGGCTGGGGTTTTCCCGCTTTGAGAAGCAGGCCATCAAGAGCAGAACGGGCATTGTGACTAGTCCCTCTCCTCCCAGAGACGGTACCTCCTCGTTATAGCCATCCGCATCCGATCTAACTAGGATCTTCCCCACACTGGGAATCTCCACTTCCGAGACTTGAGAGCTGGGCGGGGCAGAAGGCTCCCTCCGCTCCGCTTCCGGGGGCTCTTCTGCCTGCGGCGTGGGGTCGGCTTCCTCTGAGGGGTCCTTCTCTGCATCTGCCTCCTTGGGCTGTGGCAGCACCGAGGGGAGGAGGAGAGGGAGGAGGAGGAGGAGGAGAAGGGAGTGAGAGGAAGGCAAGAGGCGCAAGCAAGAGAGGCCCAAGGAGGGCAAGAGGCTCAGCAGGGCAGGTGGAAGGAGGAACGCCAACGATGAGCCTCACCTGGTCAAGAGCAGCTGGGATGCCATCCTTCTCGTAGACGTCGGCTGCCTTGGCGATGGCTTGGGCAGTTTGCTCCTTGGCCATCACGGCGTGCTCGGAGGAGAGCGAATGCGGCCCACACTCGCGGGGGAAGGAGCGTTCTAGAAGGAGAAAGGAAATTCCAGAGGAATTTTCCATGGTTTACGCTTTCCCAAAGGTATTACAGGGAGCTGTTGAGGTCGAGGCTGGCAGGACCCAAATCTGCAGCTAAAGGATGCTGGGACTGCTAAAGGCTGAAGGGGGTAGTCTCCAGAAGACGGCCAGGGGGGAAAAAAGGAGCTACTAAACAGCACCCACATTTAGCCTAGGGAAGATTCAGGGGAAATCAGAGAGAAAAATCTAACTTTGGGAGCCTGCCCCAGCTAGCACCCACTACAAGGATCATTGCAGCTGGGGAATTCTGGGAGTTGAAGTCCGCCAGGCTTAAAGTTGCCAAGGTTGGAGACCCCTGCTCTAGGACATTTGAGGGGACCGCAACAGAGAACCCAAAACAGATGGAACGGGCCCATCAATGTGTTTCTCTCAGCCTGGTCAAAGCTCTCTAGGCTTTTTTTGCGTGACAATCCTTTCCTGGCCTGCAATTTCCACTCCCTGATTGCTGGTATCAGAAGGCGAAGGAAGATCGCCTTCCCCTTTCCTCACCTTGACTTGAGTCGGAAGACAAGCTCTGGGACTCCAGAGGTTCAGAGGATTGTTCCATCTGGGCCATTTTGCAGGACTGCTCTTCCAGCTCGGCCATCTCCTGTTCTACCCTCCAGTTGTCTTCTTCGATGTAGCGTTGAAGTTCCAGAGGCAGCACTTCTACTTCTCTCTCCGGTTGTCCATCGTCATAAACTGCCAAAGGAAGATGAACAGAGGGTCTGAACACCTCTTGGACAACAAAAGCAAGGGAGGCGGTGAAGGTTGATAGTTGCCCTTTTCCTCTTATTAGGATGCTGTGGCCGCAAGTTGCTACTGGCTGATGGTTATATAGTGTCTCCAGCATCGAAGACCAGGAGGGATCTGTGGTGCTGTGTGTGCACGTACAGGGCCAAAAAGATGAAGAGTACAAAGACTCCCATCTCTTTCCTGCCTTTGAGACCCAATAATTGAGGAACTTTATGTATATTTGTACCTTCATGTCAGTCTTGACTCCTGGCAATTGTATAGACCCGGGATGGTGGACTTATGGCACGTGTGCCACAGGTAGCACATGGAGCCGTAACTGTGGACATGCGAGCATTGCCCTAGTTCAGCTCCAGCACGCAGGGGCACACCAGCCAGCTGATTTTCGGGCCTTCCAAGCCCACCGGAAGTCAGAAAACAGGCTGTTTCTGGCCTACGGAGGGCCTGGGGAGGGGGGAGGCCATTTTCACCTTCCCCAGGCTTCTAGAAAGCCTCTGGAGCCTGGGGATGGCGAAAAACAGGCCTTCCGGTCCCACCAGAAGTTGGAAAATGGGCCGTTTCCAGGCTCCAGAGGACCTTGGGTGGGGGGGAGACCGTTTTTTGCCCTCCCCAGGCTCCAAGAAAGCATCTGGAGCCTAGGGAGGGCGAAAAAACGGCCTACTGGGCCCACTGTGCCATCCTGTGCGGGGGGGGGCGCATTGAATTATGGGTGTGGGCACTCGTGCGACCCCCGCTTTTGGCACACAATGGCAAAAAGGTTAGCCATCACTGATATAGACAGATTCATCCAGTTTTCAGATGGGGTTTGCCCTTCCCGTCTTCAACTGACCCCAGACTGCTGACCGATTCCTAAATTTATTCCTCTTGGAACTAAACTGCTTCTATCCCCAAATATATCAAACCGGGATGGCGAGAGAGATTCTCCTTAACCTCCGCTCATTTCAAGTAATGCATCTCCCCACAAAGGCAGAAGGTATAAAAGAAGAGACCATGGTCCACTCTCAACCAGAGGACAAGAAAGCTCTTCTTAAGCAGCCCTTCTCAACATATCCAGAGGCCTCCGGCCCCCGAGAAGGAAGAGGCCTCGCCAAGAACCGAGTTCAGATCCTCACCTGCTGCGAAGTGTGGTAGCTTTTTACTAACATAAATAAGGCAATAGGCGCTAGCATTTTTCAAGCCGCCAAACGAATCCCTTTCGAGTTCCTCCCAGGAGGATTCAGCCACGGCGATGTCGTTGTATTTAAGCCACGTCTTCTGAGGCAGGCTGTAGATGTAGGCCCAGTAATGGCCAGCGTTGGCCTGGCCTTCGTGGACCAACACAGCATGCAAGTGATAAGGGACCTGGAAAACACACACACACACAAACGCAGACGCCATCGGTTCTCGGGTTTATTTTTAGAGAGGTGAAGTAACATGACCATGGGAAGATTCGATGAGGCAAATTCTCAGCTGTTGCGCCTGTAAGAACGATCCATTCATATAATCAAGGCTTAGCACAGATTCCTTTCCAGGGGGGAACTTTCCATGTTGGTAAGCAGGGATGCAGAGACCATTTGTGACCAGACCAGTCAGGTCCAGAGCCAGCCACCAAGGACACGCCCAACGGACTGACACTCAATGGAAGCCATTTGCCAGAGAGGACTCTAGCAACTAGCAAGGCCTTGACGGGTGATCCTGTTGGGGATGGAAGAACTCAACGCTGTACAATTCAGAACACACCCAAGCTCCTGTTGGTTATCTACTAAACCAGGGGTCTCCAAACTTGGCAGCTTTAAGACCTGTGGACTTCAATTTCCAGAATTCCTCAGCCTGACTGACTGAGGAATTCTGACCGTCTGACTGGCTGAGGAATTCTGGGCGGTGAAGTCCACAAGTCTTAAAGTTGCCAGGTTTGGAGGCCTCTGGAATAGAGGGAAAAGGCAGGAGCTCTCCAAACAAAAAACAGGATGTTCCAGCTCTTCCATTAAAATGCTCAGCCTCTGCAGTCTCTTTGGAGAGGCAGTGGGGAACCAATCAGGCCAGTTATGATACTCAGAAGTTCCACCTTGCATTTCAACGCGTGGCAAAAAACAGCAGGCAGGTACAAGTGCCTGTGCTTTAGCTATGATTGACATGAAACCGTTTTCAAAAACAAGGTAAAATCATTGTTTGTAAGAGAATATAGTGTCTGAATTCCCAAGCATTTCCCAAATTAAATCCTAGAAATTTAATTTGAGACCTCCAGGCTAATTTTATATGGAGCAACAAATTACCTTATCAGAAAAATGGAAAGTATTAACTGATTCAACCACGAATCCCTCCCTTTCTTTTATATGACAACAAGGTTTTATTCTGGGGGAACTGGTGCCAATACGAGGTCAGAAGCACTCACACAACCAGGAAGAAAGGCAGACACCCTACCTGGCAGAGTTGAGGGTCAGCATAGACATGATCCATGGACTCAGAAAGCATCAGCATGGAAGTCTTCAAGTCTGTCAATCAAAACAAAAGACTAAACGAGCGAGCAACGGTTAAGTTTTCTTAAAGAAAAGGAATTTTTTTTTTACCAATCTCTAAAGATGCTTCAGACCACAAGAGACTGATTGTGACTGATCACAGGTGTCCCTCAAAGTTGCATGTCAGGTCAATTTGTGGAAAGCAAGGGGAATGACCCATTCTCCACCCTGGAGAAAATGCTCATATTCAGGGAAAGGGTGGCCCTGAATGATGGCTGGATTTATGGAGGGGACCTGGATGATTCAAGAGTTTGAAGGTGTCCTCTTTGGCCCAACAAAATGTTGTCCTTCACCAAGGAAACTTCAGCCCTCGGCCCAACCAGGAAAACTGCAAAAATGCTCCGAGAGAGATGAGTTATGACTTCCTATCCCACAAACAGAAAGAAGGGACTTAAACACTGTGAAAGGTACATGGTATCGCCTCTCGCCACCTTCTCCAGTTCGGGGAAAGAGCGGAATGGAAATCATCCCGTGTGCAAATGGGAAAATCTCAGCTGCTAAACAGCAACTCTGGAGTGACATGTGAAATTATCTGGGCGCAGACCTTCTATATCTTGCTCGACTTCTTCCCTCCACTTCTGCAGGCAGGAAATGACCAGGCTCATCTCATCTGCGGAGACGGCCCGAGGAGGAACGGGCTCTTCTGACATCTCCCCTGGGCACCTGGGTGGAGGGAAGGATGTGCTCAATCAGCGGATGGGAGCTGGGGATCTTGGCCGGTGCTGCTAGCGCTCCTCAAAAGCCAGAGATGGCAGTGGGACTTAAATCAGGAGGACTGCTTTAAAAAGGCAGCTGACCCAACATGCATTTTCCTTTTAGAGGAGTGTTTCTCAACCTTCGTAGCTTGAAGATGGGTGGACTTCAACTCCCAGAATCCCCCAGCCAGCGCTGCTGGATGGGGGATTCTGGGAGTTGAAGTCCACCCATCTTCAAGCTTCCAAGGTTGAGAAACACTGTTTTAGTGTTTCTAAACCGGCATCATTTCTAGGGGCCAAAATAATCAGATGTTATCACCTGATTGCTTCAATCTGGATACAGCCATGATGGAAAGCATGGACCAGGTTTACCTGCTTGGCTCGGGATGGGTTTCCGAGGGTTCTTTTTCGGCGTTAGTTTCTGCTGTTGTCAGAGTCGCTGCGCAGGACAGCTTGGTCCTTGCAAATTCAAGAACGGACTGCAGCATATCCGGCAAGGGGAAGCGGTCGGAGCCAGAGCCGTATCTCAGGTACCTGATTAGGAGGAAACCATCATCAGTCCCACTTCAAAATCATCGGTCTTCCCTAACTCGATTTAGCAAGGCCTTCCCTTTCCAGGGGATCAAGTAGCAACGGCACCTACTGTATATACCGCTTCAAAGTGGCTTTACAGCCCTCTCTAATCGCAGATTTACAGAGTCAGCCTCTTGCCCCCAACAATCTGGGTCCTCATTTTACCCACCTCGGAAGGATGGAAGGCTGAGTCAACCTTGAGCAGGTCAGGATTGAATTCCTGGCAATATTGCATTCTAATCACTGTGCCACCATGGTTCAAAACTATCACATCGGTGATAAGAAGTTTATTTTCCTTTACCCCTTGAACATGGGGCAAATATTAAATCATGGTTGACTACTGATATTTTTGGAGTACGAGTCCCATTTTCCTGTCCTGCTCCTGGACCTCTTCGAACAGATTCTTCAAATGTTACAAGGGACAGAAGCCTCTCCTTCCGGGGCTGCATTACAGAAGTAGAATAGAGAATGAGCTGGCAGGTTGGCTGTCATGTCTGAAGAAGCACCTTGTGTGCAGCTCTCCGGAAAATCTGAAATAAAACTACACGGGTAGGGAGAAGCTTCTAAAAAGCCATACCCCTACCCAAGGACAAAAAGAGGAACTGAACAGGGCTTTTTTTCATGACAAGGAAGGGCGCCCTTCTTTTGGGAGAAGGGCGGTATACAAATTCAATAAATAAAGAAAGAAAGAGAGAGAGGGCAGCTGGTTGAGCTTCAGCTCAGGTATTCTGCAAGGGAAAATTCAGAGTTTGAGAAAGACTGCCTACTTTTCCAACTGCTGCTGTAGAGCCGTCATCTGGTCTTTCAATTTCCCAATCTCCTCTCTTTTTGCTTGAATAATTTCTTTATTGCCATACATAAACCTAAAGGAAACATAGTTTTGACAGCTGCGTGCTCTCCCTTATCGCAACCCCACAATATCTTTTTTGCAGGTTTGGAAGTCTCAAGACATAAAGCTTCCCCTCCCCACCCCTCCCCCCACCTTTCTTACCTATCCATGTAAATGACTGGCGGGAATTCTAGCTTGTTGTGAATCTTCTCCGGCTGCCCAAGGGATTGATTGAACTCAAAACGGGAAAGTTCAAAGGTCAGGACTGGGGGGAGTTTTGTAAACCAGCGCTGAAATAGACACACAACGGGTTCAGGTGGATGGGTGTTTCTTTCATTAACAGTCTTCTCCTGTTCTAAGCAGGAGAAACAATTACTTAGATCCCACTTCACGTCATACCCAGAAAAAGAGAAATCACTGTTGGAGTTCAGCAAATTTGATTGTATGATTTTGGTGGGGAAAAAAAAATCAGCATTTCTCGAGACAGGAAGGCCTCCCACGAATCACGTGCTAAGTGCCACAAAGCAGATGTACACAACTTCAATGGGTTTGCAGCCGTGTTTCACAACACTGGCCACTTACGGACTTCAACTCCCAGAATTCACCAGCCAGCACAGCATGTATGAATTGAAGTCCACACATTTTAGGATGAGAAACACTGAATTAGAACCGCATACAGCAAATGGATGGGCCAAGTCTCTTTTTTTTAGGAAAAGCGGGGGATCGGAAATTTTAAGGGCAAAATTGGTGCCTCCCACCCCCACTTTCTTTCCACACCCATCAACATATTTAAAAAGGTGAAAGTCCCCAGGCTCATCCAGTCTGGAGGATTGCAAAAGTGGAGGGGCACTTTGGCAACCTGCTCCATAGGTGCTGTGCTCCTGCCTCAAATGCTATTTCCTAATTTTGACAAAACCGTTTCAAACTGAACATGGGATGAAAACAATGTCACTGCAATTCTACAAGCCCTATTGGAAAAACTCCTGCCAAGAACTCCGGCTTTTAATAGACTCCTCTCAACTCCTGCCAGACGGGCCCCTCGTGATCAAAGCGGCACCTCCCCTTGGAAGCTATTTGTGGCTAGTCTGTTCTACTGGAAGAGATGAAAAGGTGCTGCAACGTTTTCACTCTTTCCGATGTATTTGGGAGAAGCCCTTCGCCTCCCCTGGTTCTCTGGTTGCATCACTGAAGAAGAAGTGAAAGGAATGCCTTTCACTAAACCAGTCAAAAAAGTTTCTCAGCTGGACATTTTGTTCTGGGCCAAAGGCAGAGCGGCTGGAGCCATTCAGATTCCCCTGGATACAAATGGGAAGACTGAATACTCCCATTCCTCCCACAGGGCTGAAGGGTTTCTGAGGCGAATGTCTACGCAGATTCTCAGTCATCCAAGTCATGGTTGCCTCAAAGGGGCTTTTTCCAAAAAAAACAAAACAAAACTGGACTTCCTTGGTTTTTTTCTCCGAAAATGTTTTGCTTCTCATCCAAGCAGCTTCATCAGTTCTGCCTGGGTGGTGGGAGGGAGGGAAGGGAGATGGGAGGATCCTGTCAGAATTCATCCTCCCATCCCCCACCACCGTCCAACCAGAACTGATGACGCTTCTTGGATGAGAAGCAAAATGTCTTTTTCTTCCTCAAGGGAACAAACATAGTCCAGTTGCCTTTCGGAAAAGCACCTGTCAGGTTTCGATGTCATCTCACATTTACTCTAGTGCTGACAGCACCTTTAAGATTTCTTAGGTGCTTTAAATGTTTTCCACATATTTGGTCTTTGGACCACAAACTGAACTACAATGCTTTGGTTAACATCTTCCAGGCAGATGTAGAAAATGTGCAAATCCTGAATTCTTCTCTTCTCTCTATTCCAGTGTTTCTCAACCTTGGGGACTCCAAGAAGCCTGGACTTCAACTCCCAGAATCCCTCAGTCGGCCGTAGGAACCACAGGAAGCAAACTAGGATAGTCCTGAACAGATTCCCAGTATATTGGATGCAAGCAACAGGATTACTTTAGGACTAATTAAGTTAAAGCCAGATTTTTGGAGAGTGAAAAAAAAAAAAGAGAGTGCAACATATACTCAGATACAAAGACAAAGTTACAAACAAGAAAAGCATACCATTAAATCAAAAACTGTAGTTTTATCCCCCGAAAATACGGAGGCACTGGCTCTTTCCCACGGGCAGGCTTCAACAGAAAGAAAAATATTTTTATCACACTCGCACCCCAGACACAACACGCGAAATATAAAGGTCGCACGCTGCATGGTGTTAAGTCGTTCCACAGCATTCCCTTAACTCCAGCGTGCTCTCGTACATCATATTCTATGTTTTCAAGTTGGTAACTGACAAGTTTGTCCCGGCTCCGTGGGAGTTGTGTAAATGCCACAACACTCACCTCTTGCGTGTAGGTCAGCGCCTGCTTGGAAGGGCCTGGCTCGCTCTCCTTCTCCACCAGGGCTCCTTCCAAGCATTCCTGCAAGTTCTTGTAGCCGTTGACCTGCAGGGGGTACTGGCCAAAGGTCTCGATTTTGGAAAACTGCTTCCCTAAATAGGGGAGGGGAGACGCCCATCAATTTAAGGAGAACAAAACCAAATCCCAAACAGATCCTCCTTTGAAGTGTGGTAGATATAAAACCCAGAGGAGGCAGCAACGGCGCTGAGAAGACTGCCGGGCCAATTCCCAAGGCCTTCCAGCTTACCTTCGTGAACTCCTTCGGTGAGGAAAGTCCCATAAAAAAGCTGGACCATGGGGTTCTCCGATTTGTCCTGGGAATTCCTGTCGCAGGAGGAGAAAGCAAGGAGAACAGGAATTGACTATGGAATTGGGTTTGCCTAGTCGAATGAGAAGAAGGATCCGGGGCGACATGAGGGTAGGGGTCCAATATTTGAGGAAGAGGGGCTCAGCCTTTTCTCCAAAGCAACTGAAGGCAGGAGAAGCAGCAGTGGGTGGAAACTAATCAAGGAGAGAAGCAACCTGGAATTAAAAGAGAAACTTCCTGATAGTGAGGACAATTAACCACTGGAATGACTTCCCTCTCTTCTTCAACTTCTGTGGCCGCTCCATCACCGGAGGCTTTCGAGAAGAGACTGTACAGCCACTTGTCTGGAATGGTATACGGTCTCCTGCCTGAGCAGGGGGTTGGACTACAACAGGGGGTCTCCAACCTTGGGAACTTTAAGACTTGCGGACTTCAACTCGCAGATTGCTGGCTGAGGAATTCTGGGAGTTGAAGTCCACAAGTCTTAAAGTTCCCAAGGTTGGAGACCTCTGGACGGGAAGACCTCCAAGGTCCCTTCCAACTCTGTTATTCTGAAAGCAAACTCACCATTTTTCTTTAAAGAACAGGTTGGTAAGACCAATCCCCAAGGCGATTTGTCTGGAAGCTAAGCAATGCACTTTAGGGGATTCATCTAGATCTCGCCAAGCTTGGGGGGGGGGGCAGATGGGAGCTCAGGATGCAACGCCCTTCCCTTCTAGGGGTCCCCCATTTCTACAAATAGCCCTCATAGAGGAGCAGACTAGAACACAGGGGCTTCCTATAGGCAGGCAGCCGCCAGCTACAACCAGGAATTCAGCCCAGGACTCAACCCTTCCTGAACAGCCGTATGTGATGGGATATTTGTGTGTCGATTCCCTCACATGTACAGTGCTTGGTCATAGGGAGTCCGGGTGTGAAACCTGAGACCTCGGGAATTTTAAGAGCTCATTTGGTTACAAGCCAACTGTATTGGCGTTCGCCATCATTGAATTCAGGTGCTCGGAACAAGTCAAGTTACTCGAAGTCAGAAATACACTTTTACTTCGTTCAGGATCGCCCACATGCCCACTCAGGCCCCCCTGACACCTGCCTGTAGCACACAGAGAGAATCACACCATCCTATAAAGTGGAAAACAACAGGCATTGGGGTTTTTTGTTAAAAAAAAAAATCTTCACAGCAAATTCTGGCAACTGGGCGGCAGCTTCACAAAACTAAATCGCCGAAGCTCCTTTAGACTCACTCGGCCTCCACTGTCAGTTGGAAAGCATCTTCCAGCCAGTCCAGGAGTTTGTGGGTGAACTCGCTCACATCTTGCTAAAAAAGGAGACAAAGGGAGCAGCAAAGGTTAGCTTCTGAACAGTTTTCTTCACTGTTTTTATATAACATTGGATGTCTTTCATTTTTCATTTTCAAACGACTTTACACATTTTTAACGTTTCTGGATTTTAGAGTTGTGAACTGCCTTTAAATTAAAATTTCTCTGCTGGCTGGGGAATTTTGGGAGTTGAAATCCACACAACTTAAAGCCAGCCAGGTTGAGAAACACTCCCGTACAGCCTAGTCCAAGTTAAAGACCATCCTTGCCAGGGTGATCCTGGGTTGAGGGGCAGCCTGGATCTGGGAAGACCCCGAGGGTGCCTTCACCTGTTGCTCCTCGGGAGATCTGAATGCCCCTTTGAGAAGTTCGAGGGCCGTTGTCGGGTCTACAAATTTGCGGCGTGTTCCCAGCATTAAAGCAAAGAGATATTGGAGTTCCTGCATGAATGCGATGTTCCTCTTTTCCTGCAAAACAACAAGAGGTGCCATAAAAAAGCAATTAAACAACTGGCTGAGAAAGGGTCCTTGGTCAGAAAAGTGGGGCCAGTTCACATTCAGAAGTTATATTCGCTGGAGTGGTGGGTGGCGCACAATTCATACAAGCCGGACTCCCTTCACAAACCATCTGAAGCCAAAACTAACCAGGGCACATTGTGGCTTGGAATCTTGTGTTGATTCATACCAGACAGGATTCCCGCAATAAATGGCTGGCTTTGCAGCCGAGAGGAGAGGAAAGAGACTGGCATCACCAGGGGTGCTGATGGGAACAGGGCTATCCAACAGCACCCCAACCCGTTTACTTCCTCCAAATTCACCACCGAGAAAAATTCCAGAGAAAGCCTTTGGGGGGAGGGGGGCAGCAACCCCAGCATCGTCTCTCCAGGTCAGAGTTCATGATCACACATCCTGTTGCCACCTGTCTGTTTTTAGCTCTTTGGGGTCATTCAATCAAAAGGTGACCTGTAGCGGGGAGGGGAGCCCAAACAAATAGCATCGGCATTCTAACAAATGGGACCTTAAGAGGCCCAGACTCTGATTAGGGTGACAGTCAAGAAGACGGAAGAGGTTCCAAACTTGCTAGAGAAAACTAAAATTGGGAACATTAATCATACCATCGAATCACAGCTTGTGTTCTAGATTCTGAACACGGGAGAGTCCTTAAAATTTCTGGAGAAATCAGAAATGTCTCTTTCATCTTTTAACTGCCTCCCACCCTTGCAGGTTGTCAGTATTCGGCCAGCCCTGTTGTACCAACGTGGCTCAGGAAGACGGGTTCCCCTCCCGTCACCCAGGAGTCACTTACACTTCGGCTGCGGCAGTTGTCCAGGATGGCTTCGGGCAGGGAATAGTTGAGGACCAGGTGCCGGAATTCTGGCAGCTGGAAGAGAGACTGACAGCACCCCTGAAATTAACCTCCCGCTCCATCGGTGACTGTATGTCAAGTCTATATAATACTCATCAAAGAGGACTTCAGCCAAAGGAGAGGCTTGGGGTGGCCACAGCTGCCTCCCAACAGGTAAGGGCCATCCTCTCCATCCTCCCACAGGCTCCATTAGGTAAATTAAAGCCCAGCCCAGGAAGAGAAAGCAGCCAGGGAAGCCTGGACTAATTAGCTCTTACATCAATTGGAGAAAAACAGGGGTTAATGAAGAGAATTTAATGAAGTGGCTTAATCTCAGCCACTTTTAACAAGGGTGGACTTCGACTCCCAGAATTCTCCAGCCAGCAGATGGGAACTTCAGCTCCCAGAATTCCACAGCCAGCTGAAGTCCACTCGTCTTAAAGTGGCCGAGCGAGAGTTCGATGGCGCCCCACTGTCAGCAGAGACCCAGAGAAGCGCCAGCACCCCAAATTACCTGTATGACTGCACTGAACCAGCAGGTGTTTCCAATGTTCTTCATCCCAACCGGCCATCCGCTGACCCTCCTCCAGTCCCGCTGAGTGGTGTTCTCTCCCCAAACTTCACAGCGTTTCCTTTTGGAACGGTTTTTGTTTTCGGCTACGCTGGGCTCGTGGGCTCTGCCAGAAACACAAACAGCAGCCACTGCAAGGACGTCTTTTTGGGCTAGAGGCAACTAGTCCTCTTCACTACTCATCTCTTGGGGAACACACGGTCCCCAAGAGGACAATGGTCATCCCTCTTTCAGTAGTTTTTGGCCCTCAAGGAAAACCTGTTCTGCTAGGAAGGCAGATTATGCTGGTCAGCTGGACACTTCCTGAAAATGGAAAACTCTGATCGGAATAGATTTGGCCACATGTTTCTCCTGGGGACATGGGGAGCATGCAAACACAACAGGGGCCTGGATAGGGGCAGAGAAAGGAGCCTGGGAGTTTTCCCAACGGCGACAATGCAGAATAAATACAACAATGACCTACACATTCGTGGTTGCAGCAAAGTCCTTCTTCTCGGTTGAGAAATCTTGGCTGCCAGAAAGAAGGGGTTCCTGAATATCACCATGATCTTGTGGGGCTTCATTCTGAGCTGGAAATTAAGAGAGCAGGCAATATTAGTTATTAGTGGAGTTAAAACGCTCCGTCTTCCCACCCACAGAAGCCCAAGGGCGCTTCTCATTTCATAGCAATGTTCTCATCCAGAGAGGCACATAAAGATCAGACGGCATCACGGAGTCTTTGTGATCTGTTGACATCTTACCAGCTTGCTTGGCTCTTCATGTCATCCTCCCCCTCCCCCACCTCAAGAACAAAAGTGACTCAACGCAGCCTCCCCCCACCCGATGACCAAGGTTTCCGAGAACTGCTCTTCCACTCTATCCCAAAGGCGCTAGCTGGGGCTTAGCAAGAGTGTTGAAGGGCCCTTCCTGGTCTCCGCTTCTATTTATAAAGACTCCGTCCCAGAGGGACAGAATTGGTTGGGTAGGTTTTCAGAGTCTGCACATGGCTTTCCTTGGAAAACCCAATGCTGGATGGATGGATGGATGGGAAAAGTCTATGGAGGAGAAAGGAAGGGCTTACTGGCGGCCTGTCTTTCCCTTCCCTCAGAGTCGGAAGCAGCGGGGTCTCCCTCGGACTCTCCGTCACTGACTTTGGTGAGGAAGCCAACCGCCTGCATTAGGTTTCCATCGGCAGCCTGAGGAGAAACAAAGACGGCAGGAGATGATGACTTTCTGCTCCTCCTCTACAGCAGCGCTTCTCAAACATGGCCACTTTTAAGATGCGTGGACTTCAACTCCCAGAATTCCCCAGCCAGCTTTGCTGGGAATTCTGGGAGTCGAGGTCCACGCATCTTAAAGTTGAAGTGCACATATATTAAGCTGCCACGGTTGAGGAACACTGCTCTAGAGGGATTTTTTTGTCCTGGTTAATTGCTAGAGCAGGACATCTTTAAGAAGAACAAAAAGTACATTTAAAAGTGGACACTCGACTTCATATCCCATGCTGGAGCAGCCCATGCACACACACACACCCCAGACCAGATGGCACTGGCTGCGAATCACAGGAGGAAGAACAGGAACAGAGCTGCGTATTGGCCAGGGAATGTGGACAGCTGTCCGAATGCCACAGTTTGTCCAGGCTGGGAACAACCCCTCTGGGAGAGCGGGGCTGCCCGTTTTGGATTTCAAGGGCCAAAACAAGCGGAGAAGCAGCTGGAAACAGAGTGGGTGGCAATGCCCTCCATGGTGGCAGGGAGGGTCTGCCTTCCAGAACCTGCTTTAAAGACCTTTGCCACAGCCCTAATTTCAAGGCAGACACCTTCTTAATGGGGAGCAGGTTAAGGAGCCCATTTCAGCCAAGGGGACCAACCTTCAGTGCCGCCTGGAGGAACTGCGGATTGTGGATGCCCGTGATCTCCTTCAGCTGGCTTAGGAGCAAACTGCAGGCCTGCAGGGTTAAAGAGGAACAGAGAGGCTGTGATCAGAAAGGGAAGAGACAGGGCAGGCAGCAGGGCAAGGCCAAGAAAACAGGAAAGCACTTAAAAAAAAAAAAAGGTTGGTAGACCCAAATGCCAATGGGTCGAACAAAGGTTCTCATTTATTTAATTCCGGGCCACTCACAACAGCAACCAATAAAAACAAATAAAACTGCCCCACTTTATGCAGGAGAAGACACCAGACTTTGGGCCCTATCAATACTTGGCATCAATGCTACTTGTCTTGTCAGGAATGCGATTACTTTTGATTAGCAGGTGTCCCTATTCTTGTGACACCACCAGCACATAGCCAGAATCCCCACAAAAGACGAGGGGCCTATACATTGGTTAAATAAACAAATCAAATACTTCGAAGGAAGCCCTGCCTCTGTTTTAGCGAGATCTTCCTGGCCTGACACACTTGGCTTGGCTAAAAATAATTCTATGTTGAATGTTTTGAGCCTCCTCTACAGGGAAATCCAAACATCCCAACTGAGATGGCTACTTATCTTCAGAAAACCAGAACATCCAACCTGAGCAACTTTTCAAAGGCTACAAGTGTTCATAAAACAAACAAAGTACCGTATTTTTCGCAGTATAAGACGCACCTTTTTCCCTACAAAAAGAGGGTGAAAATCTGGGTGTGTCTTATACTCCGAATGTAGCCCTGCCTAGCCTCACAAACGGAGGCTGAAAGAAGCCTCTGAAAGAAGCTTCAGAAAAAAAGCCTCTGAAAGGCTTTTATCTAAAACAATATGGCAAGCAACAAAAGAAGAATCAGTAAAGGGTCTAACCAAACTATGCTAACAAATCTGGAGAATGACACAATAACCAGCAGATTGGAAGAGGTTAATCTATATATCAATACCAAAGAAAGGAGATGGAACAGAGTACAGATAGTCCTTTAGAATAAAAGCCTCTGAAAGAAGTTTCAGAAAAAAAAGCCTCCAAACAGAGCTTCAGAAAAAAAGCCTTTTTTTCTGAAGCTCTGTTTTGGAGGCTTTCAGAGGCTGAAAAGAAAGCAAGGCTCATAGCTCACAACCAACGAACCTGTGGCTAAAATTCACCTCTGGGAACAGCTGATTGGGGGTATTTCGGGAGGCGGATCCACCCACCAATCAGTTTTTTTCTTATTTTCCTTCCCAAAAATTAAGTTGCATCTTATACTCTGAAAAATATGGTACCACTTCTTCTGTTTTCTTTTTCAAGGCAAGTTAGAACTTTTATCTTGGAAGGAGAAAGAATGCGAGTGAAACACACCAGCCCAAAGGCCGCTTTCTCCCCAAATCTGGAAGCTGAGTATTTATTCTACCACGCAGCCCTGGCAGATGCTCCGTAGACAGACATACAAGGAGCCCAAAGAATGCGCAGAGCTTTGGGGAGAAGCTATTTTAAGCCGGCTGCGCATGCCATCGCGGCTGGTCACTTCTCGTTTACAACAAGGTGTCAGAGATACGCAGCCCACTGAAAAGGGCGCTCCAATCAGCAAACTGGCATTTGCACAAACCAGTTTAAAAGAAAATGGGAAGAGGTACCGGGAAAGAGACAGGGGTTTAGGGAGCGATGGCAGAGCAGCATCTAAGTTAGGTTCCAATGGGCCAAATTCCAGATTACATTTCAAACAGGCCCTAAATTCTTGTTCAGTTTGTGCAGAAGCTTTTCTTAAAAAAGAAATGAGCAACCACATTCCGTTACTTTCCAAGGTGTCATTAGAGGAAAAAATATAGAGAAAATTCTTCTCGTTGATTCTCGGCCTACCATCAACATTATGCCTACATAGTTGCAAAAAAAACCCCTATCTTTAGAGAACAGGGATATCCAAAAACAAAACAAAACAAAGGCTCAAAAAGCAAAAAGAATCCTAACAAACACAACAGTGAGGCTCTAACAGCTACATGTGCTATTAAGAAATTTTGTAACTAATTATCTGAAGTGCAATTTTCATTTCTTCAATATCTGGAGAACTCTATCTTCAGGGTGTTGTACAATATTTTCAGAGTATCATGATTATCCCAAGAATTCCTTGGAAGTATACAATTAGACGACTCAAATAAAACCTACAAGCAAAAAATAGCTAACTATACCCAGCAATTCTTTGGTAAGATGACAATGGGACAGAGTGGGTGATGCAAGTTAGGCTAAATTGTACTTATCCTGGGAGCTCGAAATAAAATTAGCAATTTTTAGCTGGCCCTCGAATTCCAGGAAAAATCAGGTTAAGGACCCCCCCCAAGCAAGATTATTTTGTTATCCTGCCCCAATATTAACACCCCATCAGCTTCAGTCATTTAAATGTTACAAAACACAATAGGGATGCAATATAAATTACTGGCTTTGAAATTTTGTATATCTATGTGTTTTATTTCATGGCTGTGCACCGCCCTGAGTCCTTCGGGAGTAGGGCGGTATAGAAATTCAATAATAAATAAATAAAAATAAAAAATATTGTTTGGAGACCCATTTCTAGAAGACTAGGAAAACCATCATCCTGCAGAGGTACCAGGCACCTGCGATTTGTCAGAAATGGGTGTAGGGTCTCCTGCTTGGGTGGGGGGTTGGCAGGTTCCTTCCAACTCTGTTAATCTGTTAAAATTTAGAGTGCTGTCTGGTCCTTCGGAAATAAATCATTTATTGTTAGAAGGCGCAACCTCCACCCTATGGGTATCTTGCTCCCTGCTTTGTCAATTTTAAGTCCAATTAAACGTTAAAAGTTATTATTCTAATATTTTAAGGTTTCATCTTGTGGCTTTTTACTTGTTGTAAACCGCCTAGAGTCATCTCTAGGCAAGATGAGCAGCACACACCTTAAATAAATTGCAACGAGACTCGATTAAACTCTGTATTGGGTCCCAATCAGTACAAAAAGTGCCCAATCTCCTTTAAACCGCTACTCCCATTTCTGGAACCGTGCAACTAAATAATAAAGCGAATAAAACTGCATTCCCGGACAGGTCGCAGGCAGCAGCTCCCTCATCCCAACTCCAATGTGGCGACTGAGACTTTGTCCACCAGGATGAGCCGGGTGTGTGTGGGGGGTGTCTTTTTTCTCTTTGGCCGCCAAAGCCGCAACTTAAAAAGCATGGCGATGTCAATGCTTCAAATACACAAAAAAACCAGAAAAGAAATATACAAGAAACCCAGAAAAGAAATACACAAAAAACCCACAAAAGAAATACACAAAACCCCACAAAAGAAATACACAAAAAACCCAGAAAAGAAATATAAAAAACCCACAAAATACACGAAAAACCCACAAAAAGAAACCCACAAAAACCCACAAAAGAAACACACAAAAGAAATACACAAAAACCCCACAAAAGAAACCCACAAAAACCCACAAGAGAAACACACAAAAGAAATACACAAAAAAACTCACAAAATACACATACCCCCCAAAAAGAAACCCACAAAAACCCACAAAAGAAACTCACAAAATACACAAACACCCCACAAAAGAAACCCACAAAAACCCACAAAAGAAACCCACAAAAACACACAAAAGAAATACACAAAAAAACTCACAAAATACACATACCCCCCAAAAAGAAACCCACAAAAACCCACAAAAGAAACTCACAAAATACACAAACACCCCACAAAAGAAACACACAAAAACCCCACAAAAGAAACCCACAAAAGAAATACACACAAAAAAAGTACAATGCAAAATATAAAAGAAGAAAGAAGAAAGACCAGAGAAAGAGCCAATCCATCCTTCTTAAGACCCCCAGGGGCTTCCTTGCCAGGGGGGGTCAAAGAAGGGGCTTCCTGAGGGTGGGGGGGTGATGGGGGGGTTCCACCAAAGGGGGCCAGAGTGAAAGTGTGAGGGACGGTGGGGGGGGTCTTTATTTTAAGAGGAGGGGTCTCCAGCCTGTTTGAGCAGGGGGGGTCCTGCAGGGGAGCCCCCCCTCCCTCCCCCCTCCCTCCCCAGCCTTCAGGTGCTTCCTTCCCCCCCCACAACTAGAGGGGGGGTCCTGGGGGGAGGGGTCCGAGGCTGCTTTAGGGGAGGGGGCGCGCCTGGCCCCGCAGAGGGACCCCTCCCCTCCCCCTCCCCTCCCCCTCCCCCTCCCCCTGGGGGAAAGGCCCGGGAGGGGGGAGGGGAGCCGCGCCCTTGACCCACCTCGCGGGGTTGTTGTGGGGGTCGCTGCCTCACCTGCGCTGCCCCGCCGGCCGCGGCCCGCTCGTCCTGGCCCTGCTGCTGCAGCTCGGCCGTCATCCTCCTCCTCTTCCTCCTCCGGCCCTTCGCCCACCGGACAGCCCGCCGGACCCGAGGAGACGGAGAGAGGGGGGCTCGGGGGGGGGAAGAGAGGAGGGTGCGGCTCCGCCCCTTTAACGGACGCCCCCTCGGCCCCGCCCACGGAGAAGGCGCCCGCGCCGATTGGCTCGCGCCGGCCGCGCCCCCTTCGCCGGCCACGCCCTGGCGGAGGCTGTTCACGTTGCCGCCCCCCGGGGAGTTTCAGGGCCCCGCCCACCGCCGTTCTTGAAGACGGTGCAGCCGCCCTCCGCCCGAAAGGCGCCGGGCAGGTCCTTCCAGTCTAAGGCGCCGACGGGTCGAGGGGAGGTCAGGTGACCGCGGTGGGCGGGGTTCCCTCCGTAGCGCGGGAAAACTGGGGGCTCTGACAGCCAATCCGGAGCCGGGGGCGTGTTCTGTTGAGACACACACACACACACACACACCTCCTTTCAACTCCGAAGCAGGCCGAAGTCCAACCGGTCGAGATTGGATCTTTTTTTTAAAAAAAAACTTTAAAAACTTTAAAAACTTTTTTCCCCTCCAAAGGGGCTCCAGGTCCCATTCTCCCCTTCCCAGCCTGGGACAGCGCAGAGAGAAAAGTCCCAACCGGGCTCAGAGTTAGGGGGAGGCGCGTGGAAGGAAAAGGCACCACGGGGTGATCCGACCTGTGCCTCCCACGCTGCCCTCCCTGACTCTGGTGGGCTGGAGGAGCCCCCGAGGAGCGGCTGAGCCACGGACCGAGCTCGGGGTGCCTCTTGCCGGCCCTTTTGGGCTCCGCCCGGCGTGGCCAGAGGGTGTTTTTTTTTTTTTTTGCAGGGGTGGGATGGATGACCTCCCTGTGCCCCTCAACTTGGTCTTAGCCTCGTGCTTCTCGGGGCGCTCCGGGTCCCCCGCCCTGCCCACCGCACGGCTACCGCAGGGCGAGACGGAGCCCTGCCTGCCCTCCAACCAGGGCCGACCGTGCCAGGCGGGGGTAGCTGGAAAAGTGCCCTGGAGCCGATGCCGGCTAGAGCTGTCCCGCCCGAAGAAGCGACTCCCGAGCGCTCCCGGAAACCCGAAGGGCCGCTGCACCTGTTCGATGGGAACCTGCCTTTGCCCGCCTCCCCCTTAAAAAGGAAAAGCCGCCGGGGAAGACCCGGGGAAGACCGGCGGGGCCTCCGAGGTCATCCAGCCCACCCTCTCTGGCCCGGGAGACTGCCTCGCGCTCAAAGCGTTTCTGGACAGCCGCGCAGAGCCCCCGTCTCTGTCTCCCGGGTTTCTCTCCCGTCTTGCGGGCCAGACAGACTTGGTAATGGGGGTCACTCATCCCACGAGCCTCCAGCCCAAAAAGCAACGAGGAGGCGAGACGGGTTGCGGGGGAGACATCGCCCCTCGTCTCTAGAGAACTTCCCCGGCAGGGGTTCTCCACCGGTTGCCTGAATTAAGAGCACGATGCTGCAGCGAACTTAGGGAGAGTTATGCAGATCTTCTAATAAAATAGAGCGGGGAAGGGACCCTGGAGGTCTTCTAGTCCAGCCCCCTGCTCCAGCAGGAGAACCTATACCACTTCAGATAAGTGGCTGTCCAGTCTCTTCTTAAAAGCCTTCAGTGTTGGGGCACCCACAACTTCTGGTGGCAAGCTGTTCCACCGGTTAATTGTCCTCACTGTTAGGAAAGTTCTCCTTAATTCCAGGTTGCTTCTCTCCTGGATTAATTTCCAACCGTTGTTTCTTCTCCTGCTCTGGAGGACTTTGGAGAATAATTTGAGCCAGTGGTGAAATCCAATTTTTTTTTACTACCGATTCTGTGGGCGTGGCTTGGTGGGCGTGGTGTGGCTTGGTGGGTGTGGCATGGGAAGGATACTGCAAAATCCCTATTCCCTCCCCACTCCTGGGGGAAGGATATTGCAAAATATCCATTCCCACCCCACTCTGGGGCCAGCCAGAGGTGGTATTTGCCAGTTCTCTGAACTACTCAAAATTTCCGCTACTGGTTCTCCAGAACCTGCTGGATTTCACCCCTGATTTGAGCCCCTCTTCTTTGTGGCAGCCCCTCAAATAGTGGACTACTGCTACCCCCAATTCTTCTTTTCTTTAGACTAGCAAAGACCCAAATCCTGCAGCCGTTCTTCCTATGTTTTCGTCTCCAGGCCAACATCTCATGGAACTTTACTCCCCAATTCTCCAAATAATTTTATAAATTGATACATACAAAATTACTACATTGGGATTATAATTCATGTATATTGATGGGAGATTGGAACGGAGTGATAGACCCTAGTATTGATAAGAAAAGAATAGCACAATTTACTAAATTGCGATCCAGACTGCCTAAGACTTTTTTTTGACATGATGGAGGATATGGAATTAAGAGACATTTGGCGTGAACGGAATTATAGAGAACAAGATTTTACATTTTTTTCAGCCTTCCCTCTCTTGAGTGGTGCGTCTTCAGCCACTGACTCAGAGAGATGCCCTGGCATTTTGCATTATTCAGACCCCCAACCCTTTTTTTTTTTTTTTAAATTGCAAGTATAAAATTCAGGCCCTGCGTTGGAACGAGCTTCAAAAGGAAACCCAAATCAATCCCGATCCTCCTTTCTCACGCTCAAGTTCAGGCTCTGGACACGCCCGTTTTGTACCCCCAAGCAGGGGGGAGCCCCTCCCCTCCCCAAGTTTGCCAAAGAGTTAAAATATCTTTAGAAACCCCCCCTCCCCAAAGACAACATGCTTCGTGGTGTGAAAAGTTTGGGAGGAGGATCCGTGTGCCTGTTCACACACATGCAAAGCAAGACAAATAGGAGAATCAGTATAGCAGCCTTCGATACGTGCCCATTAAAAAGAAAAAAATGCTAATGCACTGACTTCTTTCCTGGGGGGGCTTGTGTGTTTACCTGGGGGGCAGCAACCTACAAGCCATGTAAATCAGCAAATATCTCCTGGCAGGTCCCCCTCGGCGTGTTTGCGGTGCTCCACTTGGGGAGCTGTCGATGCCGCTTCTGCTAGCAATAATCCAACCTAATCCTCCTCCCTTGGGGAGGGGGAGGCCTTGTCGCCCACCTCTTCCTCTCCCCCCTGCCCACTCCCGCCTTCCTCGCCTGTCCAGATGTGGCATGGAGAGAAAGGGGGCGGCTAGCTTGCCTTCCTCCCCCCTCCCCCCTAAATTTGTACATCTGTCATAATTCCTGTCATTTTCGGCTCCACTGCCAGGGGAAGGAACAAAGCAAGCTGGTGATTAACTTCAAAGAACTTTGTTGGAGAGGAATAAAGATATTTAGGGCCTATTTTGCGAACTAATTGCATTTGCATATTTATGGGATTTACTGATATAGCAGTAATTAAAAACTATTTAGTAGTCTTAAAGGACACATAACTCAGTTGCTGTTTGCATAATAAACACATCCCTTATTACGTTTATTATGTTTGCATAATAAACCTTTCACATCTCGATAATTCAGAGGGCCATTCCGGAGAGGCCGCGCCTAGATTGGCGGCTTTCTGAGCGAGCGGAACTGGGGCACAGCGAAAAGAGGGGGAAAATGCCCAAGTTCACACTCCGTGCCATCACATCCTTGCTAGGAGGAGGGAGGGGGAGATCAGCCCCCACCCTCATCCCCCGTGCTTTGCAAGAACTGAGCCTGGAATTGAACCTCCCTGGATTCTAGCGCCTGCCTGCCCAGTTCAGCCAGCAATCTCGGGGGTCTCTCGGGGAGGTGGCGGCTGAGCTGTCCCCAAAAGTCTTTCTGAACTTTTTTTTTTCCACAATACATACAGATGCATTGGGTGTGGGGGGGGTCTATTGCCTCTGCTAACTGTTAGTCTGGGCTTTGTGGAAATTCTCACACCCAAAGTGATCTTGTTCTGCCAAACTCAGGTCTCCGTCCATCCACCGGTGGACTCTCGAGCTCTAAGACCCAACAGAGCAACGGAATGGGCTATCTCAGGGGTCAGCAACCCGCAGCTCTGGAGCCGCATGTGGCTCTTTCATCCCTCTGCTGTGGCTCCCTGTTGCTGGTTGGCGCCACAATTTGGAGAGGAGCTTCCGGTTAAGCGCGGGGGAAGCATGGCGTCCCAGGAGGAGACTCTATGGTAAGGGGTGGGTTTTCTGGTCAGTTCCACAATTGATAGGGCTTTTGGTTAGGACAAGTAGAGGAAAAAGGACACCGCGCTAGGAGGAGACTCTATGGTGGGGGAACCGGACTTCCGGTTGGCTCCAGAATTGAATTGAGGGGAGGGGCTTCCAATTAGGACCTTTGTGGCTCTTTGAGGGTTTAAGGTTGCTGACCCCTGGACTATCTGGAGTTTCTCAGTCATCCAGGCCAGGATGGTCCTAAAGATGTTTTTTCAAAAGACCCCTGGACTTCCTTTGTTTGTTTGTTTTCTCTTGAAGACGTTTCGCTTCTCATCCAAGAAGCTTCTTCAGTTCTGACAGAATGGTAGGAAATGGAAAGATTTAGGACCGCGAGGAATATAAATCCTCCCATTCCCCTCCATTCAGTCGGAACTGAAGAAGCTTCTTGGATGAGAAGCGAAACTTCTTCAAGAGAAAAAAAAACAAAGGAAGTCCAGTTGCCTTTGAAAAAGTCCCTTTTGGGACTATTTGGACATGCTCAGGAGCCTCATGACTTGCTTCACAATACAGCTGGAGGTGAATGAGACTGGCTCCCTTGTGCTTCTAAATGCCAGGTTTGTCTCCCGGCACGATGGGAGAAGCTTGGGCAACGGGGCATCTCTTGGACACATTCCTTGCCACACCAGTTTGTTGCTGCCCTGCAAACCTTCCCACCTCTGGCTTCCTTCCATCAGTTCCTCGCCGCCAGCATCGGAGCTGCTGGGATGGGCCCCATCCAGGCCCAGCCTCCAGGCCCTGCCATCCTTCATAAAAAGTGGGGAGAGCCAGCCAGCCAAGCACGTGCCGCGAGAGAACATCTCATTTACCGTTTCCTGCTGGGACTCTTGTGCTTCAGCAGCTCATCAAAAGAGCCATCAGAAGCGCAGCGAGCGAGCGAGCGAGAGCCAGCCAGCGCCAGCCTGGACCCCCCAGATGAGATTTTGCTCACACACGTTGGCAATTTGCTGCGGCGATGCTGGCTCCCGAGGGGTTTTGCCGGCACGGGCACCAAAAACAAAGAGAATCTCTCTTTTTTTTGCAGTTCCAAGGGGCTCCTTGGGGAAAGTGTCACTTGTAATTTGGGGCCTCGGTGTCACCTTCTCCCCCTCCCGTGGTTTGCTCAGATATTTTTATCCCGCCTGCAAAGAAACCCATTTGGGGAAGTGCAGAGGTAGGTAGCTGGCTTGCCTGGAAAAGGAGAAGGGAAGGAGGGAAGTGCCTGCCTGCAGCATTCAGACAAAAATCTCATTAGCTCTCAACCCACCGGGGTTCCTGGGTTCACTAATTCCTGTTTCACTTTCATTTCCGTGGCCGAGAAATGGAAGCCCAATTATCAGGAAGTCGAGTCTATTATCGCCACCAAGAACTCCCAAATTAAAATGATTTTGGTGAGAGAGGCGGTTGGGGAATTAATGGGTGAGACCTGTCCAAGGAGGAGGACGCTCAGCCCAGGTTAAGTAGGACACACCTGACTCACCTGTTCACCAGGGCCATGAGCCCATGCCAATTCTGTCCCATTGCCTACCTAAGCTCCCAGCAGCCCCCTTCCATAAGAAAGTTGGATAATCCTGAGCCCCACATGAGATTGTGGTTTGCTTCAGGGGTGAAATCTACTTACTTTCCTTACCGGTTTGGAAGTGTGCATGCGTCACAGTTAAAACCAGGAAGTAATGACACTTGGCCAGGTGGGCGGTAGCCGTCGCTACCGGATCGTGGAACCACCGGCCAAGATCGCTATCAGATCGGGCGATCTGGTCCGATCCAGGAGCATTTCACCCCTGGTTTGCTTCCAAGTGAGGGTGAACGAGATTGCAGCCTCCGTTACTATATATCTGCTAAGATCTAGAGAGCCACTAAGGGTCCACCAGGATGCGTTCTCATTGGCTCAACAAAGCAGCTCCTCCATCAATGAGAATCGGGATATTTTTTTGCCCAGAATGCTCCATTGTTGTGGTGAAATAGGATGAAAAAGGACTGATGGATCTAAAGGTAGCTTTTTCATTTGAATCCAGAGAGAATTCCCTTTAAAATAGAGAGTTTCGGGCTTATTATTTCCCTGGACTCAGATCGCTTCTATGCTATTCTTGAGTTGCGCCTGATACCATGGGATCTCACGTGGCCCAGTAAGGTTACCATTAAAGAACTTCTGCAGAATCCTGGGGAGGTCTTCTCAGATGGGAAAGATGGACCCCAGGCTGGCTCCCAACCTAACAGCTTCCAATAATTCATGGGAGATAGTGGAGACTACTACAGTATCTTCTATTGATGTTGGAGAAGAGCAGGCAGAACTGGGGTCGGAGTTAAATGCATCACC
Source organism: Pituophis catenifer annectens (assembly GCF_029215685.1). Lineage (NCBI taxonomy): Eukaryota > Metazoa > Chordata > Lepidosauria > Squamata > Colubridae > Pituophis > Pituophis catenifer. The sequence goes on from NW_027256892.1 coordinate 25,892,914, forward strand.
AGCTTAGAATCATTACGTTCCCACAAACGGTTTAAGTCAAACCCTGTTGAATTCTGTTGATCCTTATCAGGCCCCAATTTAATACTGAGTTTTACTTGAATAGAGGCTTCCACAAAATATCTTCTGAACTGCAACTTATGGTCTTGATCCTTTGCCCCTGATTGCTCAACGGTTGCAAAGTGGGCAGTAGGCAGTAGGCAGGAGAGGCGGTTTTTGCTTTTATTTCTTCATAAGTGTTCGCGGTGTTTCCTTGAGAAGCGGCAGCCTCCGAAGACGCGGCAGCCGAGGACACAGCAGGTGCAGCCGCTAATCGAGGCAGCCTTGGGCAGCCAATGTCGTGCCTGGAGCTCTCTCACTGCCTCTCGCTGCCTTCCTCTGCTGATCTTTCGCCTCCTGTTTTGTACCCATAAAAGGGGGGATCCATCTGACGTTCCCCCGTTCTTAGGAGGGCCTTGGGGAAATCTGATTAGACAGACAATCTAGTCAACAAAGAAAAAGGCCCAATTTGTTTAGATTGAGTTTCGTCTTCGATGCCGAATTCCGCCTACCTTCCCATTCCACTCCAACGAGTGGAGCCTCCCCGGCAGACGGCAAACATCTGTTCCAGCAGGATGGCAAACCGGCGGAAGACGAATCAGAAGATGGAGGAATTACCGGGGATGTTTGCTAACCACCAATTTAAGGCTAAGTAAGCTCCCTATGATAGGAAGACTAATGAATTCCAATCCTCTCAAATATCGTTTGCTTTTAACAAGCAAGATGGAAAGGCGCTGTGTGCAGGCAGGCCCAGGCAGGGAAGGGCTGTTGTGAGAAGAGTTGGGAACAATGCAGCAAGGGAAGCAATTATCTGGAGAGAACATCGGAAAGGAGTCAAGTTTCACTTCTGCCTTCTTCCTAACTTTCTCCCTCTTTTGGGTATTGGAGGACGAGGTCACAGGAAGGAGCTTCCTCAATGGTGGCCAAAGCTGGCTGGGGAATTCTGGGAGTTGAAGTCCGCAAATCGTAAAAGTTGCAAAAGGTTGGAGATCCCTGCCTTGGAGTTTTCTCAGGCTCTCCTTGAGATCTGCAGGAAGGAGGGAGCTGGTTTCTTCATGCCGTTCCCCGGAGCAGGGATGAGGGGGGGAAAGGAAATCTTTGTTTAGATGAGCTTCTCAACTGGGAGCGAACACTTCATTAATTTTAAAGGGAGCAGTCTGCCACTGTTATTAATGTGGGAGCGGATAAAGGAAAGTGTTTAAATAGAATCACGCCCCAAAAATCCTCCTTAGGAAGGATTCCTCTCTGCAGAAAACATCCCCCAGTTGTCCATGTGGCCGATCCTGAGCATTTCAGACTGGTCTTCGGACAGCTGGACAAGGAAAAGGTTTCCCGGCGGTTGCTTCCTTCCCCGTTTGCAAGGATGGGACGGTTGTCCTGCAAACAAGCCCAAGGGACCATATCACAGGATTTCCGACCATACAAGGTGGAAGCATGGAAGGATGGCGAGCAGGGATCTAGTGGATTCAGAGATAAGGAATCTCTGAGAACTCATGAGTTGTGTTCACCAGGGCCTTCATGTCCTGGGCACAGATGGTGAATCCAGTGAGACAGCTCTCATCACTTCTCTCCAAAATTTATCTCGAAAATGTAGGATCAGTGGTGGGTTGCTCCCGGTTCAGTCCGGTTCTTGTGAACTGGTAGTAATGGCAGTGGGAGGCTCCGCCCACCTGCCCTGACGTCATCACTGATGATCTGTGCATGCACTCCCGTTGTGAACTAGTAGTAAAGGTAAGTGGAACCCACCCCTGTGTAGGGTGATTTCCCGTAGGAACCTGTGCTCCAGACACAGATGCAGATAGAGTGTCAAAAGGCATCAGTTTTTATTGGGGGTAAAAAGGGGGGGAAGGTAAACTTCAGCCACCTCGTACTGAAAGACAACATTTTTTGCATTTGTACATATTCACATCGATTGAGGCTGCAGAAGTATTGCTCACATATTCAAATAACTGGGAGAAGACTGGTTGGTTGTCAGGCTTCCTCCCTCCCTCCCTCCCTTCCTCCTCCTCCTCCTTCCTCTTCTTTCTGTATAGGTTCCATATTCTCTGAGGCTTTTTCGCTGGAGAAATGAGGAGGGTGAGACTGGACTCCCCAATCTACAACTTTGTGGCTGAAAGTCGGCCTCTGTTGGTGTCACAAGGCAGCTATGCAAGATTGAGTGCCAGTGGGGGCCTCTGCCGATGAGACAGTTGGCATCTAACCTTGGGTAATATTCTAGCTCATGCATGGAAGTGTTGAATGGGCATGGAATGAGATTGATTCCATTCATTAGCGCCAATGGACTGCAAATACCTTTTGTGTACTTATTATTACCGGGCGGTAATGGATAATGAAATGGCATAATATCGCTAACACCTGAAGGGTGTCTAATGGCCGATGTGGCTAAATCGAAATCACGTCTTCTTCTTCTTTTGCTTCTGTTCCTTTGCTGGGGAATTTGAAGGCAATGAAATGGCTAACTTGGAAGAAGAGGGACAGGAAAGCTGAGCCGAGGAGCAGGAAGTTCAGGACCACGGACAGTTCCCCGGGAAGTGGGCCAGGCGGAGGGCCAACTTCATTGGCTTGGATATTCAGACCCAACTGTCCATCAAATCCATCAGATCGTCTCTCTGAACCGAATCCAACTTTCCTGTTGAATCAAAAACTTTAATCAAACTGGGGGATCCGATGCCTCTGCATGGATCAGTGAATTGAGAAGGACTTTCCCATATTTCCTAAAAGTGGAAATTTTTTCCACTTTTTTCCAGCTCCCTATAATAGCAATGGTTAGAATGCAGTACTTCAGGCTAAATCACTGCTCACTCCAGGAGTTCGATCCTGACTGGCTCAGAGTTGACTCAGCCTTCCGTCCTTCCGAGGTCGGTAAAATGATATTGGAAAGAGAAAAAAGGACCAACTGAGGAACAGATAGTCAATAAGATACTTGACTGCGCAGAAATGTGCAGATTAACGTATGTGTTAAACGGAAAGGAGGATTCAGAATTTTATACGATCTGGGATCTGTGGTATAGGTGGTTAGAAATTAAATGCAAAAGTTAATACTCATGTGGAACAATGCACAACGATTAGTTAACCCTATATATTATTGTACTCTAATTAAACAGTAATTATTTTTACACATAAGAATTTTTGTATAAACTGTATAAATAATTAGATAATTGACTAGATACCGCACTTGTAAATATACAATATGACTACACGTTGCCGAACCGTATAGTTTGAATTGTAATATGTTCTTAATTCAATAAAATTTCATAAAAAAAAAACCAAACTTCTGATGGTACTCTGCTTTATGAGCTCCATGACTCTGGTGGTGACACAACAATATCCTTAACACTCTTTATACTCTTGCACACACCCACACACCCACACCAAAGCTGTACCTTTTATTTTATTTTTTTGAATTTATTTTATTTTTTTAAACAAAACATAAAACAACCATCATCCATTACAATTACAGAAAGTGTGTCGATCAGTTACAAATCTTTTGTGCTTAATCCCATATTCATAATATACAAGTTATCTCGCTTCTCATATTTATCAATCTGTTATATCTCTTTGTATTATTGTTCTAATTTGTCATTATTTAACAATGGCTTTTTCATCCTATAAAAAAACCTTTTCATATATTAAAATCCCTAATAAAAATATCTCTGGTTTAAAGTCAGTGTGTTTCTTTGTCATTTTTTTCCAATCATGTATGGATTTTAGTCCAATATCTTTTGGCTTCTACAGACATGTCCACCACATATGGTAATATGAGCCCAGTATCTGTTGACATTTCCAGCATTAAAGCTGCACCTTTTAGAGCTCCAAGTGCCCTCTTCAAGATGCTTCAGAAGATTTCCTAAAATATCATCCTGATTGTCATAAAATTTAATAAAGGCTCATTTGTAGTAAGATCGTATTATGGTCCGAGTACAGCAGCTGATACATCAACAGCAATTAAGAGGAGCAGAGTGAAATAAAAATGTTTTAAGTGGTTTCTGAAAAAGTCCCAGCCAAAGGCTCTAATTTCCTTCCTAACCTTCCCCCCCCCCTTTCTACTTTCCCCACCTCCTGCTCCCTCCCCTCCCCACCACTGGCAACTAAGTGCCAACAACCCCTTGAAATCAGCGGGGCAGCTGACGAGCAACGAAATACCATTGATTTGGACCCATCCATTCCATCCCTGTCATGTAATTAGATTTAAAAAGTTACCTGCCTGCTTAATTCGTGACTCCCGCCCTTCCGTGGCTGCTGGAAAATGCAGGCTGGAGAGTCCGTGGCTTGAAGAGCGACGTTACCATTTCTGTAGCCGCAGAGAAAGACGTAAAGGAACCGAGAAGGGTTGAGGAGGCCTTTTCATCGCCCCAAAAGCATCTTGAGGGGAATTCTAAAGAGAAAGAGGGAACGAAGGCGCAGGCTAGATTGTGGCTGATCGGACTCACGGGTTGCATTGGTTTCGTCCTGCAAGTAAGAAATAAAAGGACGACAAAGACCTCAATGTCACCATTTTGACAGCATGACAATCTTCACCAAGGGGCCTCGGCTGTTCCTCTCCTCAGATCACACCTGCTTCCAACCTTCTGGTGGTCCCATCATGTTTCCATCCAGGGGTGAAATCCAGCAGGTTCTGACAGGTTCTGGAGAACCGGTCGCAGAAATTTTGAGTAGTTCAGAGAGCCTTGGTAGTACAGTGGTCTAAAGCACCCTGTTATTAAGACCAGCTGCCTGCAATTACTGCAGGTTCGAATCTCGCCAGGCTCAAGGTTGACTCAGCCTTCCATCCTTTCTAAGGTAGGTAAATTGAGGACCCAGTTTGTGGGGGCAATAAGCTGACTTTGTATAAATATACAAAAGGTTGAAGGCTATTGCTGAGCGCATTGTAAGCCACCCTGAGTCTCTGGAGAAGGGCAGCATATAAATCAAACTAAAAAAAAAACAAACCCAGCAAATACCACCTCTGGCTGGCCCCAGAGTGGGGTGGGAATGGAGATTTTGCAATATCCTTCCCCCAGGAGTGGGGAGGGAATGGGGATTTTGCAGTATCCTTCCCCTGCCACGCCCACCAAGCCACGCCCACAGAAAACAGTAGTAAAAATTATTTGAATTCCACGTTGGTTGCATCCAACGATCCTTTCAGTCCAACAATAGAAGAAATCTGAGCGATCCTATTGGGGTCCATGGTCTATTTTGCCCCCAAGAGAATCTGTGACTAGACAAAATTTCCAGCGAGGATAAAGTTCTCCTCCTCCTCCTTAAAGAAATCCACAGTCAACCCCACCCAATTCTTTACAACACCTGCAAATTCTTAGCGCGAGTATCTTCAGCTGCTCAGCGGTAGGCCACCGGCATCTTCAGGTCCCAGGCCGCCTCTTTTTAGGCTGAGTTATTTACCTAAAGAGACATTTACGGCTTTGTAATTAGCAAGGCAACACACAGACCCCATTTCCCCGCCCCCACAAATGCTGGTGATGAGCTGCTTCTTCGTATGGGAGCAAAACCCATCAGTGTCGGAAATGACCCATGACAGCGATTAAATTACCACAGGGTGTAGCGCTGCCACCTCTCTCCTCACAAAATACTCCAAGCTTTCCAACGGATCCAGATCCAGGAGCTGCAGGGAAGGTCCCGTAGTACTTACATTTCGGTTTCGTTTCGCTGAACTGAATTACAACCACCCGCTACTCAGCCTACGGGACAAGCGAGAGTCTACAGCATTTCAAGTGATGAGGGACCACATTTCTAGCCCACTGAGAATTGCCTCCCCTTCCCAAATGGGAGATGTTAAAGCAGAGGCTGCAGTGGAGGGGAAAAGCCAGAAAGAATTAAGGAGCACGGGAGCACGGAGAAGGCCAGCCGAGGGCTTCCTTTCTGGGAATCTTGGTGGAGTTGATGGTGGAACCTCCCTGTGAGATGTAAATGCCTTATTCCCTATTGTGTAAATAATGTATATATGGGACATCGGGGGTTAACTTATTCTTTGGTTCCTAATGTATTCATAATTCACCACTCCCACCTTTGGCTCCACCCCTTGTGTATATAAGGAGCCACCTTCACCATTTTCCTTGCTTCTATCTGTGAATATTCAGTGAATATAGAATGCCTGTTATAATTAAAGAGAAATATATTTAAACCTCTAACTCTTATTATCATTATTGAGTCTGATCCTGAAAATATTGCAACAAGCTGGTAGCAGAGGATGGTTAATTGACTCAATAAATACTTAAAAATGTCTAAGAAAGATAGACCCAACACCAGGGCCTACAGCAAAGAAATAGAAACTGAACAAGAAATAATCAACGAATCCACAAACGCGATTTCGAGAGAATCCGAAGAATACACCACTGAAGAAGAAGAACTAATAAATGAAAATAATGACCAGGAGGAAATCGAAATAGAAAATAACGAACTCAGGTCAGAGATATTAAAACTATTAAAAAGCCAGAAGAATGATGAAAGCCTCATCGCGAATCTCCAAGAAATGCTGAAAAACAGCGGAGCAGCGAGAGAGAAAAACATCGCTAAAGAGAAACCCAAAGACCAAAAAACTGTGAGTGATATGACTACAGAGAAAGTCGTTATGAAAAAGAAAAGATGTGATCCCGCGCGAAATTTTGAATGGCAGCCATCTTGGTTTCAACAAGCCTCCAAAGTGAGCGAAGCAGAGCCAATCAAAATGCTCAGTTCAAAATTTCTGGCGCGAAAAACGTTATCAGACAACGAAAGTGAAAAGGAAGATTCAAACTCTTCAGAAGAACCAGAATCAGAAAGCGAAGATGACTTAACGAAATCCCAAGTAAAGTCAGCAATGAAAACGCTTCTTGCTGCATTTGGGCCAAAATTAAAAATTTCCAAAGCGACAACGAAGAAGCTAGAGAACAAGCCGATACCTCAAGACCTGCACGCTCCCATCCTGACTTCGAGAGCGACGACGCCCGAGCCCAGAGAGCCATGTCGATTCCGCCCTACACCGCAGACCGGATCAAGTACCAATGCACACAAAAGAAAGAGAAGAGCAGTCGCCGCCATCAAGACTCCTAAAACCGAGCCAGAAACCGACTCGTCTGAAGAGGAGCGGAGCGAGCGAGCTGCAATGGAGAGAACCTTCCACGACGACGCCAAAGAAGAAATGAGCAACGCGCATGTGCGAAACTACGTAGACGGTCCGGAAAGACTTGAACTGGCCAGAGAACCGCGCAGACTCGTTGCGAGCATCCCCATGCCGTTTTGCAATTTCCTGCACTTGCGAGACCACGGACTACCTCAGGTTGTAAGTAATGGACAAAATAATGTGGGAAACTTACCCAGTGACTTCCCAAAACTTAGAGTTGATGGCATTAATTTGCAAGAATGGTATCAACAGCTCCAGGTTGTCTTTATGAAAGAAAATTTACTATTCTTTATCACTAGTCCTCCAAGAAGACCTTGGACTTTAAAAATAGATTGTTTACATCATAGAGCATTTTTCTTAATAATATCTAGCGTGTCTCCTGCAATGTATCATAGCATCAAACCAAACCTAACTGTTTCAGAAATAATTCAATGCATGTTTAATCTGTTTCACAGCGATAGTGTAGCTACCACTACAAGAATGTCTAAGGATTTCTTTTCTTCCAGAGTAAAACCAGGGGTTTCCATAAGTGAGCATTTGATATCTCTAAACAAAATAAGAGCTGAGCTGCATTTGAGGGGGGAAGTGATTTCAGATCAAACAATGAAAAGTGTTATTATCAATTCACTTGATTCATCATGGGATAATTTTATGTCACACTTAGACACCATCAATCTAGGATATTTATCCATAGAAAGTCTATCTAACAAATTGATAGCAGAAGACAATTCAAGAAAAAATCGTTCCAGCAATCACACAGAACACAAATCTTTTAGGAAGGTAGCTTTCCAAGAAAAATACAATGAAGCTTTTAAATGCCATAATTGTGGGTCCAGGGAACACAATAGAAGAGACTGTCCCAAAATCTCAAAGGAGAGACATAGGTCAGAGTATAGGAGCAAATACAATTATAGACAGTCTTCCACAGATAGACATAAATATAGAAGCCCACCAAATTATAGAGAAAGTAGAGGGGGTAGAGAAAATTCAAAAGAGAGAAAATCTGGTTCACTGAATGGACTAAATAAACAAGACAGCACTAAAACACCACAAAATGAGAACAATAATTGGCTTATTGATTCTGGGGCAACCAACCACACCACTAATAACAAAAATATATTGTCTTCATTTACAGAAGATAAATTTGTAATAAAGGTAGCTAATCAAGAAAAGGTTCAAGTATTAGGCAGAGGAAATGTGACCTTGCCTGGCCTAGGAAAAATAGAGGGGGTATTGTTAATTCCAGAAATACCTCATAACATACTAAGTGCTATAAAACTAAGCAGAGATTCTGACATCAATATAGTTTTCTCAAAGGGGAAAGCAACTTTAGAGAAGGACAAAACAAATGTAGGCACTGTGATGATTAAAGGAGGCCTACCCTATCTAATAACAAAAGAAAGATGGTTACATAACATTGATTCAAATATGGAAGATAGTATTGAGGCAGATGATGAAAATGTTAGTAACAGTGACAATGATGAATGTAAAATATCTCATGATCACGCAAATACACACAATGAGAAGAAACCAAGAATAGGTAAACCAATTCATGATGAGTGTGCTCACATCTTGCATAGGAAGTTAGGACATGCAAGTTTTCCTGTAGTACAAAAAATGACTGAACACGCAGAAGGTGTCAAAATAAAAAATTGTGAAAATTATTTGGAATGCTCAGTATGTAAATCCACTAAACTAAAAACTAGTCCCAGACCAAAAAAATCCAACAGATCAACTAACAAAATTTTTGACTTAGTACATATGGACTTAGTTGGTCCATTAACTCCATCAATCACTTATAGAAAACGTTACTTCCTAACAATAGTAGACGATTACAGTCGCTATGGTTTTGTTTACACATTAAAACACAAGGATGAAACCTTCCAGAAATTTAAGGAATTCTACAAACGCATAGAAACACAACATAATATCAGAATAAAACAAATTATGACAGATAGGGGATGTGAATTCATGTCTAAAGAATTCTCCCAATGGTTAAAGGATAGAGGAATGATACATTTCACATCTAGTCCATTTTCTGCGTTCCAAAACGGGATTGCAGAGAGAAAGAATTCCACACTACAAACCATGATTAGGTGCACATTAGAGGATGCTGGTTTAGGCAAACAATTTTGGTCAGAAGCCTTACATTATTCAAATTACACTCAAAACAGAACCTGGTCCAGTATTGTGAATAAAACACCATATGAGGTGATGTATAATAGGAAACCCAAATTAGCACACATGCACATATTTGGAGTCACTGCAGACGTACACATACCTAAGCAGTTGAGAAGAAAGGGAGAAAACGTATCCAGAAGATTAAGATTTATGGGATATGAAACTGGCACCAAAGGGTACAGATTCATTGATAATAATAACAAATTTATAGTTTCCAGAACAGCTGTGTTCCATGAACAGGCCAATTGGTCTAAATTACATCTTAATGAAATATTTCCAAATAAATGCAAAGATACAAAATCTTGTGAGGAAGGGACAATAGAAAATCAAAATATCAACAAAAATAAAAACAAAACCAAAACTTGGACAAATAGTCAGCACAAAATAAAGACAGACACATTAACCAAAAAAGAAGCAAGATATTTGCATGATTACCATAGCAAACCTGAAAGAGCTATTAGAAACAATAGAAATCAAATACCAAATAAATACAGAGATTACATAATGCATATGGATGGTGAACAAATGACACCTAATACATATGAGGAAGTATTAAAACTCCCTCGTGAAGAAAAGGAAAAGTGGGAACTAGCTATGAAAAAAGAGATGGAAAGTTTGCAAGGATTAAATGTGTTTACACCTGCGATTGCACCTAAAGATAAAACAATTATAGGTACCAGGTGGATTTATAAAATTAAGAATCTAGAAGGAGGCAATACTCTATACAAAGCTAGATTGGTTGCACAAGGTTATGCACAAAAATATCCGGAGGACTATACTGACACGTACTCCCCCACAGTAAGAACAGAGAGTGTTAAAACAGCTCTAGTAGTGGCATCTGCACTCAATCTTGATGTATTTCAATATGACATACAGACTGCGTATTTACACGCAAAGCTAGATAAGGAAATATATGTAAGAGCACCACACAGTCAATACACTAATAAGAATGAAATTTGGCTATTGAACAAGAGTCTATACGGATTAAAGCAATCTGGCAAAAGATGGTACGATTGCTTGGTAAAAGTGCTTAAGACCATGGATTTCAACGCTACCACTGCTGATAACTGTTTCTTTGTAAAAAAGAGTGATGATCACATTGAATTTGTATTAATTTATGTAGATGATATTTTATATATAGGAAAACACAAGGAGAGAAGAGAAACCTTTGTAAACAAACTAAACGAACATTTCTCGTTGAAATCTCTAGGTAAAGTAAACAAATACCTTGGTGTACAAATTAACAAAACTAGAAGGGGATTCAAACTTACTCAGAAAGATAAAATCATTGAACTTCTGAACAAATGCAATTTAAACAATGCCAAACCCTGTGACACTCCTATGCAAACTGATTTCCTTAGAAACACTGATGAATCTTCCCCTGAATTCAAGGATAATACATTTTATAGATCAGTCATAGGTTCACTTCTTTATATATCTAATTGGACCAGACCAGATATTGCATTACCACTCAACTTATTGTCAAGATATGTTAGCAAACCAACATTGTATCATTGGGAAGCAGTCAAAAGAATTCTAAGATATCTGAAAAGTACATTAGACTTTTGCTTAGTATTAGAACCTAGTAATAATAAAGAACCAAAACTTACATGTTACGCAGATGCGGATTGGGCTGGAGATATATCATGCAGAAAGAGTACTTCTGGTTATATTTTTCTATTAAATGACTGTCCAGTTTACTGGTACACTGGTAAACAAGAACTGGTAGCCACTTCGACCACAGAAGCGGAATATGTTTGTTTGTCCAAAGCTGCAAATAACCTTGTATGGTTTAATGATTTGATTTCAGATGTTTGGAAAAAACCTGCTTTACCTTTTGTTATGCATGAAGATAATAAAGCAGCCATTGAAATATCCAGATCCGATGCCATTGGGCAAAGGTCCAGGCATATAGATATAAAATTTAAGCATGTGAGACAATTGTCTCAAGATGGATTTATCAAAGCAGTGCATTGTGATACCTCTGAACAATTAGCTGACATATTGACGAAGCCTTTACCTTCAAAACAGCACAAATATTTAACATCAAAATTATATGTCTTATATTGTCCTGAATCTGAATGTAATTGGTGTTGTATAGCGAACCGGCATTTAGAGGGGGATTTGTGAGATGTAAATGCCTTATTCCCTATTGTGTAAATAATGTATATATGGGACATCGGGGGTTAACTTATTCTTTGGTTCCTAATGTATTCATAATTCACCACTCCCACCTTTGGCTCCACCCCTTGTGTATATAAGGAGCCACCTTCACCATTTTCCTTGCTTCTATCTGTGAATATTCAGTGAATATAGAATGCCTGTTATAATTAAAGAGAAATATATTTAAACCTCTAACTCTTATTATCATTATTGAGTCTGATCCTGAAAATATTGCAACACTCCCTTTACAATGACAAGGGGGGGGGGTTACTCACTCCTCATGGGGTCCCTGAGTTGCTAAACCTGTGTGGGGATCCCAGGGGTTGCCCAAAGTTGTTTGGTCCGGGTTGCAGTGATATGGCAGCCAGGTGATACAGAAGGTGGCAATTCTTTGCTGCCATCTGTGGTCATCGGGTGCCCAGATACCGTGTCCCCACCTTGTGCCATAAGTTGGTGAGTTGGGGCAGAGAGATGGGTGGCATAGAGGATCCGGTGGCAACACTCAGCCTCGAGATGCTGCCATCACTATACTGCAATCAATCAGAATAGACCTGGAAGGGACCTCTTCTAGTCCAACCCCCTACTCAAGGAGGAGGCCCTATATGCCATTTCAGACAGGGGGCTGCCCAGTCAATCTCTCTCTCTCTCTCTCTTTTTTTTTTTTAATTTGATTTATATGCCGCCCTTCTCCGGAGACTCAGGGCAGCTACAATGCGTTAAGCAATAGCCTTCATTCTTTTGTATATTTATACAAAGCCAGCTTATTGCCCCCACAAACTGGGTCCTCAATTTACCCACCTTAGAAAGGATGGAAGGCTGAGTCAACCTTGAGCCTGGGGAGAATTGAACTCGCAGTAATTGCAGGCAGCTGGATGTTAAATGCTGCCTTAGGAGGCATTAGCCTCCTACGCCACTCAGGCTCTTCTTAGAAACCTCCAGGGATGGAGCACCCACAGCTTCTCAAGGCAGCTTCTCTCCCACTGGTCAATTGTTCTCACTGTTAGGAAGTCCCAAAGGTGCTTTTTTTCAAGAGGCATTTGGGCTTTCTGGTTTTTCTTTGAAGAGGTTTCACTTCCCATCCAAGAAGCTTCTTCAGCTCTTCACCGTTAGGAAGTTTCTCCTGGAATTATGCAGAATTTATGGCACTGCTCCTGGCCATGGAGGCCCCGCAGGAGAAGGTGGGGACATCTGCAGCTTGTGAGAACGAGGAAGAAGCACACCTTAACCCAAGTTTACCTGGCTTTGGCCAGCTGGGCTCCCCCTGCAAAGGCCGGCCTGCAGACATCTTGGGTGATTGGTTAATGGCCTTCTGTTCCTGCCTAGCCTGGGTTTTTTTTTTTTTTCATTTGCAAGGAGATGTTCAGTGAAGTGGTGGGTTTCAAAAATTTTTACTACTGGTTCTGTGGGAGTGACTTGGTGGGCGTGGCATGGCTTGGTGGGCGTGGCAGGGGAAGGATACTGTAAAATCTCCATTCCCACCCACTCCAGGGGAAGGTTACTGCAAAATCCCCATTTCCTCCCAATCAGTTGGGACTCCGGAGGCAGAGAATAGATGAGGGCGGGGTCAGTCAGAATTTTTACTACCAGTTCTCCGAACTACTCAAAATTTCCACTAATGGTTCTCCAGAACTGGACAGAACCTGCTGAAACCCACCTCTGGTTCAGGGCCTTGGAGAGTTTGGTCTGTGCTAGCCCCCTGCCCGTTTCTCCATCTCGGAAAAAGGTGGCGTGCGCAGACGTGGCTGAATCGGTGTGACTGGTGGCATGCCACCCCAAGGCTGTGTCAATTTCCACAAAATGGAAGGCCCGCGCAGCCCAACATATCGTCACCTGCCCGATATCCTTCAAAAACCCATTAGCTTTTATGGGGAGCTTGTCTCCATCAAGGAAAGGAATGGCTCACTACGCAGCCCTTCCGAATGCAGCTCTCCATCTCAAACAGGGGGCAGGGGCTCTGGCTTGGGGGTGGGGTCTTCTCCACAGCTTCAAAGATCTTTGCTAACTGTGGGAAATGGGGGCAGGGGGGAGGAGAGAGAAACCAGGATCCAGTCCTATTCCTTCCCCCCTCCCACTTTCTCAGAAAGTAATTGGAACAAAATTCAGTGAGTGGAATGGGATGAAGTCAGCCGAATGAGACAAGCATTTATGAAGACTTTCTTAGTCCCTATTCCCCTCCCCCCTCCCTCCCTCCTCCCCCCTCTCTGTCTAATGAGAATGTGAATTTCAAAAAGCAGGGAAAATTCAGAAAGGTGATTCTTGGAATGAAATTCAAAGCAAGTCACAGGTTCACCTTCAGTCCTTGACCAAGCCGCACCCAAGAACAGGGATCTCCTAAGAGGTACCCTGGCTAAGCACCTATCACCACTCCCCAAAATGCGTCTCAGGCTTGGGAAAAAAAATTGGCCATACCCTTCTCTGAAATGAGAAGCAGGAGGAAACAGGGTATGCAATCCTTCGTGCAATCCCAACCCTCACCCACAAACTTGTAAATGCAGGGGGCCAGCATTCCATTTCGTGTTTTGTCTTGCGACAAACAGCTGCCAAGGAAGCTCTGACTGATCTTCTTGGGTTGCACAGCAAGAGGGCAGAGTTTGGGCGTTGTAGGAGTTAGAAAGCGCCGTTTTCTTTTCATCCTGCCTGAAACAAAAAAGACGAGTAAAAAAAAAAACCCTCTGACCTCAAAAATTGGAAAACTTTCAGGTCAGCTGATTTAGTAGACACTTTATTCCTACTCTATAAACCAGAAGATAAAATTGCTATTCATTTTGCCTAGATAGGAGCATCTCTAGGACATGACTCTGCAGAATATTAAATGCGAGTCCACTTTTAAGTTCAGGTCACGTAGAACCATGCAGATGATCACAACTTCACTCTTTCCCACGTGCGTCAAAAGGGACGACTCGAGAGTAAGGCCTGGAGATGATTGGCCCCTCCCATAAGGCTTAAAAGAGGAGCAAAGGCACGTGGGCCCTTTGCAGGAAAGCAACGTTGTTAATTCTGTTCCCAGTCGGCATCTCTGTTTGATTCTGGACTCCGTGTGGCTTTGCCAAGTAGGTCTTTGGCAACGTATCAAGGGAGATAAAGATTGGTGATTATTCCAAAGGACTTTTTGCAACTAATTGGGACTCGGCTGTGAATGAACGTAATTCACAGCTGTTGCAATAGAAGAGGTTTTTGGGACTACTCGTGTGTTTTAATGACTCAGGAAGCCTAGGTCATTAACATTGCTCCTGTTTTGTCTGGAGTGAGTGTCAGTTGCTTAGTCCTCTTTCAGATGGTTAACCAGGTCCTGGAGTCACCTTGAATTGCTTCCCCGAAGAGTAACAAGAGAAAGGAGTTCAACATAACTTAGGAAGAAGGATGCCCTTGTGCCTTGACCACTTTTCTCCATAACTATCTTCCTACCCACTTTTGATCCACTGTCCCAGGTTTGGTGGCCAAAGGGGGGAAAGTAAAACTGCTCCTCAGCTTACACAACTTGTGCCACTGAAGTGTGAAGGCCTCGGCTAGGCCATCAAGTTCAGCCATGGACTGATCTGTTCGGAGACCGCAAAGTTTATTATGGCTCAAGGAAAGCTCCTTCCTTCTTGCCTCCACTTGGCAGTCTCTAGACGCCGAGAGTCTTTGATTTCCTGGAAAACCAATTACTGAACAGCAGATTAGAGCGCTAATAAAGTCCCATTATACCATTTTCAGAAAATAAATCTGGATCGGATGCTGCCAGTTTATCTTTGATGGCTCACAATGCAGGCCTCCCTTCTGCCAGGCATCCTGTGAGCCGTCGGGGATGGATGGGGCAAAGGCAGGGAAGTGGGGAGGAATACCAAAGGCCAGGCTAGCAAGATAATTAGATGGGGCCCGGAAAATCAGTCTTGAAAGTTTCTCTGTGTCCCAGCTTAGGATGAATAATTTGACGAGCCGTTCCCTTTATTTGTTTTATTGAATTTATTAGCACCTCCCAAGAAGGTAGGAAGGTCAGCTCAGCTCTGAAGCAGGATCTGACCAAGGGCTCCTCTCCACCTCCTTTCCTCACTTGGAGGTCAACAAGAGGCATTCAGGGATTTCCAAGCAAGGGTCAAAGGCCACTGACCTGCTCCTCAGCCACAAGACATTGCCTTTTGATGGGCAATAAGCCCCATAAAATCTCCCCACATCCCGTTGCCTTTATGAGTTGGGCCCTCCGCGAATTTTCCCAGGCTCCTTTTCAACTTTAAACTCTTCGATGGGTGGCTCTCACCCTAACCGATGACTCTGGTTGTGCAAAAGCTTCATCATGGCCGGCCAGCTGTGATTCAACTGCCCGCTGCATTTTCTTTTATTTATTATCAACATTCGATAACAGCCCCCCCTCTTTCCCAGCCATTTCCACTTTGCCGGGAGGAGGCTTTCTATCCGCTAACAGAGTCAGGTAATCAAATTAGCACTGCTTTTACACTCACTTTCTCTGCAACGTGACAACTGGCAGTTAAGGGCCAAGTCCATCAGTACCAAGTACTAATTTCTTAACTCCCTTAAGTGACTCTGTGCTGCTCTGGGATGCAGCTGGATCCGGATGGAGATGGATGAGGTGAGGTGAGCACCCTCCTGTGCCCCCTCCCTTCTGGCCTGCTGCTGGAAGATGGGGATTCTCTCCTTCCCTGTACCAACAACACTCCTCCCTCTCTATATATCCCTATTATCTGCCTATGTGTAGGAGCACGGTGGCTCATGAAGTTAGAATGCTGGGCTGATGGTTGGCAGCCTCATGTTGAAGACCTGTTGCTGCTGTGGGATGGGATGAGCTCCTGACAAATGTTCCAGCTCCGAGCAACTCCGTGGTTCAAAAGTGGGTGAACACAAGTACATAAATGGGGACCATTTCACAGGGACATGAAAGGAGGCCCCAACTGGATGGTCTCCCAGGCAATGGTGATGTCACCAGCAAATCCTTTCACCATGGAAGCACTTCAGTGCTTCTGACCCTGAAGTATTAGTATTACCTGTCTATATCTGTCTTTCTCTGTATAGCTCTCTCAGTCAACTATCTATCTATCTATCTATCTATCTATCTATCTATCTATCTATCCATCATCTATCTATCTATCTATCTATCTATCTATCTATCTATCTATCTATCATGTATCTAGCTATCTAGCTATCTAGCTAGCTATCCTTTTCCCTGAAAATGAGACCCAACTGGAAAATAAGTCCCAGCATGATTTTTCAGGATGCTTGTAATATAAGCCCTACCCCCAAAATAAGTCCCAGTTAAGATTGTCAGTCAGATGGGTGCATTTAATACTGTATTTCCCTCAAAATAAGACCTAACCAGAAAATAAGCCCTAATGCGTACCAGAAACATGGTATCTGTCTATCTGTCTGTCTGTCCATCCATCATCTCTCTCTCTCTCTCTCTCTCTCTCTCTCTCTCTCTCTCTCATCTACCTACTTACGTACCTGCCTGTTTATTTATTTATTTATTTATTTATTTATTAGTCCAATTTATATGCTGCCCTTCTCCGTAGACTCAGGGTGGCTTACAATGCATTATAGCAATAGCCTGCATACTTTTTTGTATATACCTGCTTATTAGGGCTTTCGGCCTCCTCCAAGCGGTGTTGTTTTATACAAAGTCAGCTTATTGCCTCCACAGTCCGGGTCCTCGAAAGGATGGAAGGCTGAGTCAACCTTGAGCCTGGTGAGATTCGAACTTGCAGTAATTGCAGGCAGCTGGCAGCTAAGTGCTAGCACTTAACAGCACTTTAGTCCGCTGCACCACTGAGGCTCTATTAGGGATTAACAAGAGGGTAAACCTCACCTTGGGTGCTGGTGCTTCCTTCCCTCCGTCTAATTTCCAAGATTGTCCCACTGAAGCTGGGGATTTCTGCCCAATCCTCATCTCTTACCCAGATTTTCACACTGGAGGCAGAAATTGGCCACTGCAGGGGGCGGTGGACTTGGTGACACAAGGGCAGAGCTTGGGTCCACAGTCTTGGCTTTTTTGACTCCTCCCTGGGGATGCCACTGTGGGCTGCCCTGAAGAGCTAAGACCCGAAGTGGACTGGCCAGTGTGGGGGATGCTGTGAGATCCAGATTCAAGTCTGCGCTCAGTCACAGAAGTTCACTGCTGAATCGGGGTCAACCTCCTCTCTCTGACCCACCTGCCTCTCAGGTCTTTTCTTGGCTGGGTATAATCAGAAGGGACCTTGAGAGAAACTCCCCAGAGCTCTTGTGGGAAGGAGAGAAGAATACAGGTGGATAGAACAGCATTGTTGTTGCTCTCCTCCTCATGCAAAAGATCAAAGGGTCAAGAAGAACTGGTTGAAAGGGTAGCAGATCCCTTCCCTCTAGCCCCGTGATGGCGAATCTATGGTGAATCTATGTCACAGGTAGCACACAGTGCCCTCTCTGTGGGCACACGAGCCGTCACCCCAGTTCAGCTCTGCCATCCATGCGCACATGCCTCCTGCCGGCCAGCTGGTCATCGGGTCTCTGCTGTGCATGTGAGGGGTGCGGGGTGCATGCGGAGGTGCTGCGAGCGTATGCACCGGGGTGTGTGTGGGGTGTGCAGGGATGCCACATGTGCATGCACAGGGGGTGGGGCGCATGCACAGGGCCGTGCACACATTGCATTTTGGGGGTTCATGCCCACGCTTTGGGCACTCGGCCTGGAAAAAGTTAGCCATCACTGCTCTAGCCCCTCTTCATGGCTTCCAGATGACAGACCCATGGAGTGTGAATTAGCCCAGCCAGAGGCCCCAATGCTAGTTGTGGGAGCGGGGGTCTCTTTCAGGCTGACAGCCACTTCCTGCACCCATCATGGGTCCACCAGAGATCTCAACTCTTCCCTCATTAGAATTCTTGAGGTGTGGAGCCAAGGGCAGCCCTGCCAGGGATGGCGCCAATATTATCTGCTCATGATCACCATCCTTGAGAGGTTCAGGAGAGACCCTGGCTGAAACGCCCCCCCACCCCAGCAATTTGTCAAGACAACCTCAAGCAGGATTCGTGCAATGCATCTCCTGTCTCGGCTTGTCACATGGTGTGGATCTGCCCCCGGGGGCCGTCTCCACAAGAGGCAGCAGCCAAGGGGATCCGTCCATGATCAGCTTGCATGACATCAGCCGGGGGAGGGCAGGCAGGGAGTGAGTCTCTTCGAATCTTCTCTGCCTGAAACTTGAGGCAATGGAGAGGGACTGATGGGCGCATCAATTATGCATTTTTAAAAAATCCAACAGATAGGGGAAAACGAGAAAGGAGGAGAGCCGAGCACTCACAGCTTCCTTAATTACATTTAATTTCTCTGCGGAGGCAAAAGGCAGAGGAAGGGGGTGGGAGCGAATTGCAAGCTGCTGTCCACGAGCTGAAGAAGGAAGACGAGTTAAGCTCTTTCCACCCTCTTGGAAGCATCCATGGCTCGTTCTGCCCTGGGAGTCTCCTTGCTCCTGCTTGCCGTGGCTTCCACGGTGCATTGCAAAGGTAAGAAACTCAAGCAAAAGTTAAGTGGGATGGGTTACCTGCCTTGTGCCTTGGGACAAAAGTGTGGAGGGATTTGCAGGAGTGGGGTCCGCGTAGAGAGATGGCCAGTGTCTTCCAACTCGACCACACACCTGTGCTTCGGAAGTTGAGGGATGTTGAAAAGAACGAGGGTGAACAGCCCTTGATGCTGGTGGGAAAATGGATGGGTCGAGGGTTTTGGAGTTTGTGTCAATTATTCTTCGTCATAAAAAAAAAAGTGGCAACGATGAGGAAAATAAGTATAAATCTTTTTATCCAGGATGGGTGTGGAAATGCTCGCTCCCAAATTCAGAGAGGGACTCTGTCTAAAGAATGAAGAAGAAGGGTTAGACATATTAAGGAAGGGTGGACTGGAGCAGAGATTCACCCTGATGTCTCCATGTTCAGAGGTGTTCTACTTCCGAAGAAAAGATGCAGGGGACAAGTGAGGAGATGGGACTTGCTCTCCTGCCCAGGGATAGGGAGCCATTTTTTAGCCAGGCTTGGAAACAAGATGATCTATAGACTTTTCGTTCAAACACGCTTGTAGATTCCTCAGAAGCAAGACTCTTTCACGGAAGCTCTTGGTGGATCTAAAGAACATTCCCAAACATAGTTCTTTAGTGGTTGCAAAAGTTAAGCCTAGATTCCTCGTTGCTGCAAGAGGAACTCACTGGGGGGTCCTTGGTGCTCTCTGTGCTTGGCTGTTTTCTTGCAGATCTTTAATCACCAAACTAAGTAACATCATCAGTGCTTTTTTTCAAGAGGCAAATGGACTTTCTGGTTTTTCTTTGAAGGCATTTCACTTCTCATCCAAGAAGCTTCTTCAGCTCTGACTGGATGGAGGGGAATGGACGGATATATACTCCTTGCAGACAGCTTGGTCATTTGCATTTTTTAAATCCTTCCATTCCCCACCATCCAGTCAGAGCTGAAGAAGCTTCTTGGATGAGAAGCAAAACGTCTTCAAAGAAAAACCAGAAAGTCCAGTTTTGCCTCTTGAAAAAAGCACCTTTGGGACAACTATGACCTGGAGACTGAGAATCTCCACAGACCATCAAAAGAAGCAGAGCGTTATTTGAGTTCGGCCAATTCACATTTCATAAGCTGCAAACTTCCATCTGCATCATCAGTGCTACAGAACTCAAATTTAGCGTCCTGTTAATTGTCTTCTCCGTTGCAAGCAATCTTTTGCACCTTTGGGAAGTTCTACACTGGTTGGAAACCATGCACCAATAAATAATGACACAATTTGTGAAGCTGAAGTCTGAGACTAGTCTGGGACTCAGGAAAACAATCCTAAATTCCTTGTTGCTTGGAATGGTGGAGGCTGAATCACTGGCTGACACCAAGAGCAGAGGGAACAGATGACTGCGTAGCTGTTCAAACTTCCTGTTTCCGTAGGCACCATGCGCTGGTGCTCCTAATGTTAATCTGTTAATTAAGAGCTTTTCATCTTGCTAAGCCACAAGAATCGTGAGGAGCTGGAAAATACTAACAATTAGTGGGCCATTGGGCTTACTTGGTTGCCATCCTAAGACACATTTTGAGGCACACAAATACATCCCGTATGTTTTTCTTTCTTTTGTGCAGAATAATCTTCCAGACTGGCAACAGCTTTCTATTGTTTCCCCGAAAATAAGACCTCCCGTGATAATAAACCCAATCGGACTTTTGAGCGTATGCACTAAAATAAGCTTCCCCCAAAAAATAAGCCCTCCCCGAAAATATTTAAATGCACTGCTGGAAATCAGGTAAGACGGCATGAGGAGTCCCATCTTGCTCCATGCACCCCAAAATAATAAGACTTCCCTGAAAATAAGGCCAAGTGCTTATTTTGGGGTTCAAAAAAATATAAGACAGGGTCTTATTTTTGGGAAAACACAGGTATGTTCTCAGGGATCCAGGCATTATTCACACATGTCACCTGTAAATCTTTTACCATTGTGTTTAGGACTTCCTAAATCTCCCCATCACCAAGTGTCAAGAGTCAACTCTAAAGGCGAGAGATGTTTGAGGGCACACCAAACATTGATTTGATGGCACACCAAACATTCTGGAATCAGGACTGCTCCGTTCTACCCATGAAGCCATGTTTCTTGGGAACGGAGTGAAATGGAAAACCGTGTCTTCCCATTTGTCCCATTCCTCACAATGTGATCTCATCCTGTTGCATATGAAAACAATGGCAGTCCGGAGGGAGGAGTCAAGATGGCGACACACAAGCAGCTTCAGAGACAAGCTCCCGGATTGCAACAGATCTTGCCAATTCTTGGCTTAACCCAATGTCCCCCGAATGCCACCCAAGGGCAAGAAAAGAAACCGGGCCAGCCCCAGAACCCATACATCTAATCATGGGGTCCAGCTGCTGCCATACAACCTGCCTCTTTGCCTTTTCCAGGGGGCAAGGGACTTGGTTTCCCAGGCATTATAAAGATCTAGCCAAGGTTGGGGGTCAGTGGTGGGATTCAAGTAATTTAACAACTGGTTCTCTGCCCTAATGATTTCTTCCAACAACCAGTTTGCCAAACTGCTCAGAAAGTTAACAACCGGTTCTCCCGAAGTGGTGCGAACTGGCTGAATTCCACCACTGCTGGGGGTTCTTTATGGATCCCTCTTCAGCAAAAATATGGGGGCAGAAGAGATGGTAACTGTCCTCTTCAAAAGGAGCTAAGCAATGGAGGCAGAGACACTCCCCCCCACACACACACACACCTCAATCCTTCCAAAGATCAAAGTCTTCTTCCTGAGAAGGGGATCTTTGGCACTCTACCTGTAGACTCCAAGACAAGGTCACACGGGTTGACTCAAGATCTTCCTGAATTGATGAAACATATTTATTTGAGACGTCTACCTGGACTGTAGCCCATAAAGCTATCCCTTTTCCTTTATAATAATGGGGGTGGGATGGGGTTAGGTGAGGGGGTTGAAGGCATCCAAGAGCTGATCTTGGAGCCCGAATTGGCCACCTGTCATTTGTGTTTTCAAGAGTCACCGAGACAATAACAAAGGCAGATCCTGCTGCACAGATAGGGAGGGTGTCTGCTTGCTGCCGAATCCCCCCTAATTTGTTTTCCTGCTTCTCTTCTGCCCTCTCTGTTGTCTCGCCATCCAGCTGGCCAGATGTGCTCGTGCACAAAACGAACTCGGAGGCATTAGGGATTGTGTGAAAAGGCAGAGGGGCCTGCTTGAAAAGCCGCCTCCGAGCCTGCTTCCCCCAAGCCCTGGCAAATCTATTCCAATTAGGAGCTGCTTGGAAGGTGCGAATTGTGCCCAAGTGGTAGAAAGTCATGTACGAGAAGAGGCTTTGCAGAGAGCAGCTTCAGTGTTTGTCTCGCTTTTTCTCATCACGAGTTGCCTTGCAGGAGGAGGTTTGTCTCCGAAGCCACTGTTTTGCTGCTAGAGCCAGAAAAAAAAATGTTTTTGGAAACTTGGAAGGCATCTCAAGATTAGCCAAATATGGCATTTCAACAGGTTGCCCCATCAGCTGGCCGCCTAATCGAATCCTTCTGGGTCGAAAACATTATCTCGAGATAAATTGCGCAGAGTTCGTGGTTCTTTATGATTGTTTACCCCCATCTTCATCAAAGCATGTATAAGAAAGTCTGCAGAAATTTATTTATTTATTTATTTATTTATTTATTTATTTATTTATTTATTTATTTATTTATTTATTGGTTCGATTGATATGCTGCCCTTCTCCGGAGACTCAGGGTGGTTTACAATGCATTAAGCAATAGCCTTCATACTTTTGTATGTACCTGCTTAGTAGGGCTTTTGCCCCCCTCACCAAAGCGGTGTTCTTTTTTTATACAAAGTCAGTTTATTGCCCCCACAAACTGGGTCCTCATTTTACCTACCTCGAAAGGATGGAAGGCTGAGTGAACCTTGAGCCTGGTGAGGTTTGAACTCGCAGTAATTGCAGGCAGCTGGCAGCTAAGTGCTACTTAACAGCACTTTAGTCTGTTGCACCACCAAGGCTCCTTAGTGGTGCAGAAATGCCCTGGACTTTGGCAGAAGACGTTCAGACTAAATGCCAATAAATGAGCAAATTGGCTCCTGGTAGCTTTGGTGAAAGGATATTGTTAGTGTCATAGCTTGAGTTATACTGTAGCATGGATGGAAAGCAGAGCAGGCTGGACTGAGAATGGGTGGGGTGGGGAATATGGGACCTGGTCTTGAGAAAGGGAAAGGCATGAGTCAGCCATGATGGGGGTACTTGCAGAAAAGATTATTTGTCCCTGAGAAAGAAGAAAAGGGGTATGAGTCAGAAAGAAACTCAAAATAACCCCACCCAATTTTTGGGGTGTGAGATGGGACAGAGACGGGGTGAAATCCAGCAGGTTCTGACAGGTTCTGGAGAACCAGTAGTGGAAATTTTGAGTAGTTCAGAGAACCGGCAAATGCCACCTCTGGCTGGTCCCAGAGTGGGGGTGGGAATGGGGAGATTTTGCTATATCCTTCCCCCAGGAGTGGGGAGGAAATGGGGATTTTGCAGTATCCTTCCCCTGCCACGCCCACCAAGCCACACCATGCCCATCAAGCCATGCCCACAGAACTGGTAGTAAAAAAATTTGGATTTCACCACTGGACAGAGAGGAAGCTTTCAAGATTTCTGGAAGATCAACCATTTCTGATTATCGATGTGGCCTACCCAGTGGTGAAATCCAATTTTTTTTTACTCCCGGTTCTGTGGGCGTGGCTTGGTGGGCGTGGCAGGGGAAGGATATTGCAAAATCCCCATTCCCACCCCACTCTGGGGCCAGCCAGAAGTGGTATTTGCCTGTTCTCTGAACTACTCAAAATTTCTGCTACCGGTTCTCCAGAACCTGTCAGAACCTGCTGGATTTCACCCCTGGGCCTACCTTGTTGGAAACCAGCAAAAGGCTCCCTGTTCAGGTAGCAGCCAAACAGGAACTGAGACAATGAAGAAGGACCTGCAAAATACACCTAGGACGGTTGTGGTGCTGCACAGCAGTGCATAATCTTAACAGAAAAGAAACGTTTAAGAAAAGATCCAGAATTAAATGCTGGAGGTGGAGGAGAGAAGGAGACCAAGAGCGCAGAAGGTTTTCAAGGATGGAAGAAAGCTCCTGTCATGCTATGAATAAGAACTAGGAGGCCCAGAGGGAAGGCTAGGTGGGAAAGTTGGAAAAATAACTCTGAATAAAAAATAAATCAGCAGCACCTACAATGGCATGCTTTGGTTTGGTTTACAGTTTCCCAGAAAATACCCAACAAAGCATCCAGCTCAAGCAAGGCTGCCCTGCGCCAGCTCTCCGATTATTTATTTGCCAATTACAAGAAGGATGTCAGGCCGGTCTGGAACTGGAGGAAGACAACCAACGTGGCCATCGATGTCATGATTTATGCTATTCTGAGCGTGGTAGGACCCCTCTCCTTCCTCAGGAAACCCCCCCCCCTTTTTTTTGCTTCCTTGGATACATGGGTGGGGAGCAGGTCATACCCCCCCCAATCAGAGTTTACTTCTAAAGGGCCCCTCCGAAAACTTCTGCACTTTGTCTTTATTATAATGCACCGAAACTTTTTTAAAAAATGGACAATACAAATGTTTGGAATTGTAGGCATTTAAAGACCGAAAGCATCTAAAGATGTTGCCTCTGGTTCGTGTACATCCTCGGCTGCTGTGAAGCTGAAATTCAGAAACTGGCCTCATAAACGGAATCATTCTTTAGACTCAGGGCTGCTTCCTCTAACTGACAGCTGCTCAGAAAGCTCTCCGGTTGAGGTTTTCCTTCTTCCAAAGAACCTGCTAGTTAGCAGTGCCAAGGACATGCTTTAAGATGGCCTTCTAGATACTTCTGCTTTTCCCAATTTGGCTAATCTGGTTATATGGCAGCTAAAGTGCTCCTGATGTTGGGCAATAAAACTGCACAATCATGATTAGTAGAGAGGTGGCAGATAGACAGATAGATAGATAGATAGATAGATAGATAGATAGATAGATAGATAGATAGATAGATAGATAGATACCATAGATAGATAGATGATAGATCGATAGATCGATAGATAGATAAATAGATAGATGATAGATAGATAGATAGAAAGATAGATAGATAGATAGATAGATAGATAGATAGATAGATAGATACCATAGATAGATGAGAGAGAGAGAGAGAGAGAGAGAGAGAGAGAGAGAGATACCATAGATAGATGACAGATAGATAGATAGATAGATAGATAGATAGATAGATAGATAGATAGATAGATACCATAGATAGATAGATGATAGATCGATAGATAGATAGATAGATAAATAGATAGATGATAGATAGATAGATAGAAAGATAGATAGATAGATAGATAGATAGATAGATAGATACCATAGATAGATGAGAGAGAGAGAGAGAGAGAGAGAGAGAGAGAGATACCATAGATAGATGACAGATAGATAGATAGATAGATAGATAGATAGATAGATAGATAGATAGATACCATAGATAGATAGATGATAGATTGATAGATAGATAAATAGATAGATGATAGATAGATAGATAGATAGATAGAAAGATAGATAGATAGATAGATAGATAGATAGATAGATAGCATAGATAGATGAGAGAGAGAGAGAGAGAGAGAGAGAGAGAGAGAGAGATACCATAGATAGATGACAGATAGATAGATAGATAGATAGATAGATAGATAGATAGATAGATAGATAGGATAGATGGAGGGATGGATAGGCAGACAAACCTTTAGATAAAGCCAACTCTCCAGGCTTGAATCATGGGGAAAGTGGCAAAACCTGTCTCCCTCCCTCCTTCCGAATCTTGGCTTGTTTTACAACCAGATCTAGGGCTGAGCCATCCTCTCCAGTCCTTCAGCCTCAGCTTTGCTTTTCTGCTTTCCGCAGGATGAAAAAAACCAAGTTCTGACCACCTATATTTGGTACAGGCAGGTAAGGATGCCGACTTCTCTCTGGACATTTAACTTTATCTCCTTCCTTGTTGGTTCTCCTTCCCTCCTCGTACTGAGCGTGGTTGGTTTAATCGTGGATTGTTAACCTAACATTGTTCGAATGGGTCAGCATCTACTTGTGGGGGTAAACACGGTATCTGCCACCATTTCTCATCCAACGTGCAGCACTGGATCGATGAATTCCTGAAATGGAATCCGCAGGACTTCGACAACATCACCCAGATGTCTGTCCCCACCGAAGCCATCTGGATCCCAGATATCCTGATCAACGAATTGTAAGTCTGCAAAAACCTTCTTGGGCTCCCCTCCCCTGCCAAAGGTGTGGGTCAGGACAGGTTAGGGGGTTTGGCTGGCCCCCCCCTTTCCCCTCCCTGGCGTTGCGCTGCGCTTAGTATTCCCATCCATGTTTTTACTTGGCTCGTAACCGGCTCCATCTTCTGTGTACTGTACATTGCAGATGGAGAGAAGGCTGTGGAATTGGGATGGCTCCAGAAATGGAAAACTATAAACAGCCATAATTACCCTTCTCGGGCTGGGCGTTCCGAGGAAGTCTTTGTGGAGACAATGGAGGGGCAGCTGCGGAGCTGCCAAACTCCTCTGGAAAGAGTCCGAGAAGGCATCTCTGGTGCCAACGGGCATTCTATTCCTGCTATTGCCAGACCTTTGCAAGGAGGGCTAGATGGGTCCTTTGGGGAGGAGAGCTCCTTCTCCCTCCCCCCAACTTCCCAGAGCAATTTATTAATGTCAAACGACTTCACCGGCCAACCCCCGTTTTCTTAGAGCAACACGGTGTACAGAAGCCACCAAATGTTCCTTGTTTGTTCTCGTTTCCTCTTCCTCCCGATCTGATTTTTTTTTTAGCAGACTCTTTTGCACGAGTTAATTAATGGGAAGCAGGCAGGTTGCAAAACAGAGTTGTTTTCCTTTGAGGTCCCGTTGCTCGAGAGAATCCATTCTCCACCTTGGAAAACCTGGTCTGGAGATGTTCCAGGGTCGATCGGCATTTAGAAATTTGCCTAAAAGTTAGTTAGACCAGGGCTCTCCAACCTTGGCAACTTGAAGACTTGTGGACTTCAACTCCCAGAGCTCCTCAGCCAACGGGGTAGCTTTTTTCTTGAGTTTCCCGTTTCCCCTCTTCCGTTTTCCGCAGTGTGGATGTGGGCAAATCCCCAGAAATCCCCTACGTCTACATCCTCTATAATGGGGAGGTGAGGAATCTCAAGCCTGTTCAAGTAGTGACCGCCTGCAGCCTGGACATCTACAACTTCCCCTTCGATGTACAGAACTGTTCTCTGACGTTCACCAGTTGGCTGCATAACAGTAGGTCACAAGCTGTATTGATGAATTCTTGGGGGCCTCCTGTATGCCGCGGGGGGGACGGGGACGACAAACCATCTCTACAGTCCAACTAGAGAGGTCAAACTGGTGTCTACCACCTCTGGTAGTTGCCAATATCCACTTTCCAACCTAAGCAATCATCTAGCGATGGCTGTTCTCCATCGTAGCTTGATGGGATTCCACAATGAGAAGCCATGATCTGCCCTTTTGCTCTGGGAGAAAATCCCTGGAGAATTTGTTTGTTGTTGTTGAGGGCAGTTTCCTGCATGTTGGCCTTCCTTTGGGAGGATCCAATGCAGAAAAGATTCTAGTTTCAAGACTCAAATTGTCACCATAGAACCAGTGGTGAAATTCAAAAATTTTCCCTACTAGTTCTGTGGGTGTGGCTTGGTGGGTGTGGCTTGGTGGTCATGTGACTGGTGGGCGTGGCTTGGGGGGTTCATGTGACCGGGAAAACCAACTATCACACTTTACACAAAAATAACACAAAAGCTACACAACTGACTCACACACAATTCAAAAGCAGCTGTGGACTTCACACAAAATGGCCCCTGCAACAAGCAGGAACCTCACAGAGTCACAGAGAGCTCAAAAACAAACTATCACACTTTACACAAAAATACTGGTTCGGGCAATAGGTAGTAAAAAAATGCTTTAAAAAGTAAAAAAAAAAAAGTTCCCACGATGGTGCAGCACAGCTGATTATAACAGCTGATAGTTGGAATCTCTTTTTTTTTTTTAACTTTTTTAAAGCATTTTTTTACTACCTATTCACCGGAACAGGTCGTAAAAAAATGCTAAAGAAAAAGTAAAAAAAAAAGTTGCGATCGTCGGAACTTTTTTTTTTTACTTTTTAAAGCATTTTTTTACTACCGGTTCGGGGCGAACTGGCCTGAACCGGTAGCATTTCTGCGTAGAACCATTAGAAAAAGAATCATGCATGATCACAGACTGAATTGACTTAAAAATGGGTTGGCTACAGCCCGTTTGTCTTTTTTGTTTTTTAGGATTTTCATGACTGTTGTAACAAAACTTTGCTATGTTGCCAGGGAACTAAGGTGACGGGAGTAAGGAGTCCAAACAGGCTCTCTGTGACAGTT
Source organism: Pituophis catenifer annectens (assembly GCF_029215685.1). Classification (NCBI taxonomy): domain Eukaryota; kingdom Metazoa; phylum Chordata; class Lepidosauria; order Squamata; family Colubridae; genus Pituophis; species Pituophis catenifer. The sequence continues at coordinate 25,921,243 of NW_027256892.1, forward strand.
TTCCATAACACGGCACCTGGATTCACACAACATGCTAAAGCCTAAATCTGGGTTACATGATGGCTACCTTCTCGTAACTTGCTATGAGACTGTGGTTCACACCCTATTTAAGTCAACCGTTGGTTTTTCACCAATCCACCAGTCTGGTGCTCGGGGCGCAAAAAACCACTCTTCTTTGGCATCCTTTTCCATTTCTTTATCCTCAGTACGAGACATCAACCTCTCCTTGTGGAGGACCCCGGAGGAGGTGAAAAATGACCGGAGCGTCTTCATGAACCAGGGCGAGTGGGAACTTCTTCACGTGCTCAGCCAGTTTCGAGAGTTCAGCGTTGGGGACAATGATTACTACGCAGAGATGAAGTTCTTTGTAAGTGGCTGGGGTGGGCATTGGAAGGGAACCCGAACTGGGTGTGCCAGGCACAGCACTGGCACAGCAACTGCCCAAAAGACTAGAGGCGGAGGATAAGATGGGACCCCAAAAAGAACTCATAACCACCTGATCAGATACAGTAATTATAGCACAGTTTATGGGCAGCCATCCTTCTCATGGTCTAGAACCATGATGGCGGACACACATGCCAGAGGTGGCACACAGAGCCCTCTCTGTGGGTACCCATGCCATTGCCAGCTGTTCTTCTGGGTTCCATTGTGTGCATGCATGCATGCTGGCCAGCTGGTCCAGGGTGTATGTGCACTGGCCAGCTGCTCTGTTCTAGGTTCCGGTGTGCGCCTGGGCGACGGCCAACTGGTCTTCAGCACACATGTGCGCTCTGGAACCCAGGACAGAGCAGCTGGCCAGTGCACATGCACACTGGACCAGCTGCTCCCTTCCGGGTTCCGGTGCTTTGGCATGCACGCACGCTCCAGTTTCGTCACTCGGTGCCAAAAAGGTTAGCCGTCACTGGCCTAGAAGCTGCAGCTGGAGTGGTGTATGAATAAAATAGCTGTTGATCTTTGCTGAGCCAGTCTGAAAGTTTTGCTTTGGGCCTTCCCATCTCTGGAGAACATCCAAAGCTTCCAGATCTCCCTTTCTGTCCTAACAGGTGGTCATCCGGAGGCGGCCCCTTTTCTATGCTGTCAGCCTACTGCTCCCCAGCATTTTTCTCATGGTCATGGATATTGTGGGCTTCTACCTGCCCCCTGATAGTGGGGAAAGAGTCTCTTTCAAGATCACCCTGCTTCTTGGCTACTCGGTTTTCCTAATCATTGTGTCGGACACGCTGCCTGCAACTGCAATCGGGACCCCCCTTATAGGTATGAGAGTAATAGCAACAGCAATGGCACGTAGACTTACATAACTGCCCCGTACTGCTTTACAGCATTCTCTGGGTGGTTTATAAAGTCAGCGTATGGCCCCCCAACAATTTAGATCCTCATCTTACCAACCTCAGAAGGATGGAAGGCTGAGTCAACCTTGAGTCCCAACAGAATTGAACTCCAGATGGTAGACAGGAGTTGGCCTGCAATCCTGCATCCTAACCACTGTGCCACCAGAGTTCCTAATACCTTTATGGTCTTTGCTGGGATATGATAACTTAGTGGGAACACTCAGTCAGGTTGAGGAAAAGAAGAAGCCCTTCTGAGATCTGCAGTGGTCAGATGCCAATCCAAGAGGACCACCCAACTGGCTTGTGGACAATGTCCTCTGATTTGCTTTGGTGCTGGGAAAGATAGCTAAGATCAGGAGAATTCACACGTAATGCATATCTGGGACTCAACATGGTGCCTAAGTTGAAATCTAAAGTCAACTGAGGAGAAGGCTGGAATAGATGAGGATGAGGAGCAACTAGGATCCTTGATATGAGCAGCGGAGAACTTTGAGGTAGAAATGAGGGTTTGCTGAAGCCTCTGCTCTGCCCCTGCAGGTATCTATTTTGTGGTCTGCATGGCCTTGTTGGTGATCAGCTTGACAGAGACCATCCTCATTGTACGCCTGGTGCACAAGCAGGACCTTCAGCCCCATGTTCCTGACTGGGTGAAGCGCTGGGTTCTAGAACGGGCCACCATCCTGCTCTGCATCCAAGACAGGAAAGCGTTCCACCCCGTCTGCACTCAAAGTTCAAACATCTCCAGGAACATGGAGAATAACGACAGCACAGGTGAGGAGTCCCCAATCACGGCCTGATCATTCAGCCCCCTGCGATGGGAGTCAGATTGCGTTAAGCCACCATTGGTCAAAAACACCACAACTGGATGGGTTTACACAAGGTTCGGTTTTGTGTACGGTGTAAACCTAGCTACAGGTAGTCCTCGACTTACAACAGTTCATATAGTGACCGAAGATACAATGGCACTGGAAAAAGTGATTTATGACCGTTGCAGCATCCCCATGGTTACGTGATTTACAATTGGGATGCTTGACAATTGATTCACATTTATGACCGCTGCAGTGTCCCTGGGCCATGTGATCCCCTTTTGAAGCTTTCTGATATGCAAAAGTCAACGGGGAAACCAAATTCACTTAACAACCCTGTTACTAATTTAAGAACCGCAGTGATTCACTTAGCAAATGGAGCAAAACTCACTTAACAAATTTCTCACTTAGCAACATAAATTTTGGGCTCAGTTGTGGTCATAAGTTGGGGACTCCCTGTATATTGGGTTGAATACTTCTCTTTGGCAGAGAGAGATTTTACTTTATGAGCCTTGAAGGTTCGTGATGGGCTAAGCCAGTGTTTCTCAACCTTGGAAGCTTGAAGATGGGTGGATTCTGGGAGTTGAAGTCCACCCATCTTCAAGCTACCAAGGTTGAGAAACACTGGGTTAAGCAAAGTGCTGAGCCTCCTTTTCAGCATGCAGGGAGGGTCCCAAACGCATCCTCTGGGTCCAATTCAGCCTTATCCATTTCCGTCTCCATCTCTTCCTCCAGCCAAGCTGAACCACTACAGCTGTGATGCCCCACGGGACTACGAAGGCAGAACGGGTGATGCAACAGCCCCACTGCAGGGCCAGAGCTCAGAGTTGGTGGCACACATCCTGCATGAGATCGCAGCCATCCGCCAGTTCCTGGAGAAGCGAGATGAATTCCGGGATATCGCTTGCGAGTGGCTGCAGGTGGGCTACGTTTTGGATGTCCTCCTCTTCCGTGCTTACTTGGTGGCGGTGCTGGCCTACAGCATAACCCTTGGCACGCTGTGGTCTATCTGGCAGTATGCCTGAGGCACCAGCCTTACCAGGGAAGGGCTCGGCAGACCACGCGCCACTGATTCCCAATTTAGGAATGAATATTGGTTCAACTTTCAGGTTCCCCATAAAGTCCCAAACCACAATCTCTCTTGCTGATGGGAGAGTACCAGTTATTGTCAACCTCTTTATCCCATGTTTTCACGTTTCGGGGTATATTATTTTAGTTAGGTTCTTCTAAGGACTTGATGTCCCTTGCATCTCCTTGTCTTTATCTGCGTAATCTCTTTAAGAAGGGAAATTTTGGTCCCTGGGAACTCTTTCTTTTTCAGGGAATTTCAATCCCCAAGATGGCTAATAGAAAGTTTAACTGTGTTTTGAAGTCGTGTTCAGCAGCATTTATATTCTGTGTGGCTATTTGCACTAATATTGTCAATTGGCCTGTCTGTAAAATGGGCAGCTGCTTTTCTTGCCGTGTTCCTATCTGTTCTACAATAAACAGAATTAAACTGAACACATCCGAGAACTGTGGACCTGATTGCTCAGCTTATAAACGAAGAATCCGAGAAGGCTTCTCTGTTGAGTATCTAGCCGAGGTAAATTGTTGCAGCTGTTCTTAAAAGGGAGCATTGATTTGAGTGGAAATAAAATGCTTATTTAAATGGCTAATTTAAAGAATTACCGTCAGACTTATAAACCAACCAGAGTCACTTGGTTGAGATGGGCATCTACAGAAATTGCATAAATAAATAAGTAAACAAACAAATAAATAGTCTTGGACAAGGCTGGATATTTTGAAAGCAAGAATGATATTACATCATAAGGGAAAGAGAGGGAAGATATTTCAAAAAGGAAGAAGGCCTGAAGCTGCTTCAAAGTGGAAGGGAGGGAGGTGGAAGATGTCTGCTTTGTGCCAGAGCAAATTCTGTGGAAATTAATGCAGCAATTTTGATAATTTCCTGGAATTTGGGGTGACATTTGACTACTCAAACGATTTATCCTCCTGTTCTGAAAGTCCATCAGCATATCCACTGCCAATCTTAACAGATTAACAGAGTTGGAAGGGACCTTGGAGGTCTTCTAGTCTAACCCCCTGCTCAGCCAGGAAGCCCTCTACCATCCCAGACAAAGTGGCTCTCCAGCCTCTTCTTAAAAACTTCCAGTGTTGCAGCACTCACAACTTCTGGAGGCAAGTGGTTCCACTGGTTAATTGTTCTCACTATCAGAAAATTTCTCCTTAGTTCTAGGTTGCTTCTCTCCTTGATTGATTTGCATCTGTTGCTTCTTGTCCATTGTTGATTAGTTCCCATCCATTGCTTCTTTCTTCCTTACAAGATGCAGCAGTTAAAGATTTAGGGGTGAACTGGCAACTTTGATATTAAAAAGTTTGTGTAAGCTAAAACGTCTCACACGCAAGAGCACGGAACGACATCATAGACCCCATATATAGTATCACCCGATCCCTTCCGGCTTTACATACATTTCCTCAAGTCAGAAGTTTATGGCTCAGATTTATGTTTATGTTCAGCACCATGGACAGAGCAAGCGGATTTGCTGCATTGGCAGGGAACTGCTCCTGATCCTTTTAAAAAAAAGAACTTCCAGAAACTAAAGTTAATAGGTACCAGAGCATCTTTCCCTCCACGTGTTGCTAAGCTTTAGACCTCACAAAGCTCAAGAGAAGGAAAATTAGAGAGAAATAAATGCCTCTTTCTGCATGGAAGGATTGGAAACAGGAGCTGGGATCTGTTAGGACTCACCACCCACCCTTCTGCCTATCTGCCACTTGGCAAATATTAGAGCAAGCGTCTATGGAGATTCTCAGTCATTCAGGTCCTGGTTGTCCCAAAGGTGCTTTTTCAAGAGGCAAGTCCAGTTGCCTCTTGAAAAAGCACCTTTGGGATGTTAGAGCAAGCTTTAATGCATCCCAGCCAATGGCCATTTGTTGCCAAAAGACACTTCTATTTGGCAAGACGTAAGAAATAGGCAGAATATTCACCCAGCTCCTGCCCTTCTCTTGGGTAGCAAACACTTTCTCGGATTCACCCTATAGAAACCATACGTAGGATGACAATTTCTGGTCAATGGGAACTTCACATTTTGACTAACTTAGAAGAGCTTCACCAAGCAGGTGCCCTTCCTCTGTCTTGGACATTAACTCCAGAATCCCTAACTCTCATGCGTGACTAGAGATTCTGGCAGTCGGTTCAAGGCTTTGAAGAGAGACTGGTATTGTAAGTCCTTGAGTAATTCTCCTGCGATATGTGACCAACAAGCCTCTGAAGAACAACAGTTTACAAACCGTCATCCAAGCATCCATCTGTTTGGGAAGCGAATGCTAGTCATATCCAACTGTTTCTCACAATCGGTTCTTCACCAAAGTTGATCTTTCAGTCCCTCTCCATCTTGTGTTTGCCCAGAAGGTCAGGGCTCCAGCTGAAACATGCATCAGTTGGAAAAATGAAGGATGGTGAGTTTGCCAGGAACTGTCAGGAGGAAGACGTTCAAAATGCACCACCAAGAGATGCCGAGGAAGGGAAATTTGTCACAAGCTGCATGTGTCATATATGCCCTGCCAGGGAATGCAGCTTTAGCAACCTATTCATACTGGCCAATATTTTTATAGGTACCAGGTGAGTGCATGGAAGTCCTGGCAGGGTGGGCTTCTGCTAAAATATCTCCTGGCAGCTATCATTTTGATCATGCAACATTTTTTAGGCTGAAGACCAGGGACTGCATTCCAATGCAGGGGTGGAATTAAGTCCAACACAGAATTGGATTCATCTTAATTGAAATTGAATTAAAACAGAATCACATTTCAGTTAATACAATTACCTGCCATGTATTGTGTATGTTCCTTTTCTGCTGCCTCACAAATTAGAGCTTCAGACAGAATTGTTGGGTTGTTTCCAAGGCCTTGTGGTACCCAGGAACCGAAGTTGTGCCTTTCAAAGCAGTGGCTACCCTTGACTGTTGACTGTTGACTATGGTGAAACGGATGGGCTTGCTCTCATCCCTATGAAAAGCACCGAGTCTCTGAGGTTCTCAAACCCACAATCAATTTAATGCTATACTTCCAACACACTTGTGTGTGTACCAAAATAGTGCAATCTTCTCCAAAGTTACGGTTCAACTTATCTTTGTGTCCTGGATAGTTCAGCTTGTGGTCTTCATACATTGGATATCAAGGAGAGCTCGTTTCTCTGAAGAGATTTTGTATTCCACAGTCAACCCTCCATGAATAAGCTAGATTTTCAACTGGAAGGGGGAATGAGTAGTACGGAATGTGACGTGGATATGGAATTTACCTGAAATGAATTGAAAATCAGTGCTTCGAAAAGTATAAATGTGCCTTTTAAGAGTGGGAACAAATTGACCCTTTGGTCTAATCTTGATTAACACGGGCTAAATGCCCCTCCCAGAAGATGGCAGAGCTTAACTTTGGAACTGTCTGAATATAAAAAGTAAGTACTTTTACTACTCAGCAATGATTCTTTAATTCCCACAGAATTAAAAAATAAATAAATCACACTCTTATGGATTAGTTTGGAAGACTTTTCAGATGGTTGAGTTTTGCGTCATTCTAGCAAATATCTGACTTACAGGAACCCTTCAGGATGACTGGCAAGTGGGAAGTGGGTTAGTGCCAGTGTGGGGTCTTGGCAGTGGGGATCCTGCAGTAATGTACTGATGATCTGTAAGTGGCTGGCTATTGATGAGGTGTCCTGTTAAAGAGTTAGTAAGACACTAAATCAGCCCCATTGATCCTAGCGAGATCGATATTGCTACAGACCTGATCACTACAATGGGCAATTAACAACCACTGGAATGAGCTGCCTTCATGTAACATCAAATGCTTCAACAGACAAATCCAATCGACACATCGATCTGGCACTTCCTGGTGCTGTGACGAGGTGCGTGTGTGTGCACATATACCATATACAGTGTTTCAAGAAATGAATGCATTGGCACGCCATTGTCTGAGACGCACTCGTGCCTGTAGGCTGGGTTGCCATATCTAAACCCATTGAACCAAACACAAGTCTATTCACATAACATGCTACACCCATACCTGGCTCAATAGTAGTGACTGTGACAGGGATCTTGGAGTCCTAGTGGACAACCATTTAGATACGAGTCAGCCGTGTGCTGCAGCTGCCGAAAAAGCCCACGCAGTTCTAGGCTGCATAAACAGAGGGATAGAATCAAGATCACGTGACGTGTTAATACTACTTTATAATGCCTTGGTAAAGCCATGCTTGGAATACTGCAGCCAGTATTAAATGTAAAAAAAGACGTTGAGACTCTGGAAAGAGTGCAGAGAAGAGCAACCAAGATGATGAGGGGACTGGAGACTAAAACTTATGAAGAACGGTTGCAGGAACTGGGCATGTCTAGTTTAATGAAAAGAAGGATTAGGGGAGACATGATAGCAGTGTTCCAATATCTCAGGGGCTGCCCCAAAGAAGAGGGAGTCAAGCTATTCTTCAAAGCACCTGAGGGTAGAACAAGAAGCAATGGGTGGAAACTAATCAAGGAGAGAAGCAACTTAGAACTAAGGAGAAATTTCCTGACAGTCAGAACAATTAATCTGTGGAACAACTTGCCTCCAGAAGTTGTGAATGCTCCAACACTGGAAGTTTTTAAGAAGAGGTTGGATAACCATTTGTCTGAAATGGTATAGGGTTTCCTGCCTAAGCAGGGGGTTGGACTAGAAGACCTCCAAATGTCCCTTCCAACTCTATTATTCTATTCTATTCTAAACCATACAGCTGGTTCATGGACCAGAGGTGGGTCTATGGAGAATGGAGATCAGCATTGTCTCTCCTCCCCCCTCTCTTCCCCTCCCCACCAGGATTTTTTTCTGCAAGTTGTCTCATAGGTTACAAATCCCGAGAGGCATCTCTGTTCTGTGTTGGTCAAACTGTATGCAATTCTCAGCACCTGCATTTAGAATGGAGCATCTCCTAAGGACAGACAGTAAGGGCTTGCAAAGAAAAACTGGAAAGGAAAGGTTGGAAGTGTTTGTTGTGTTTAGTCTGGAGAAGCCTAGCCAAAAACCTTCAGCTGCCAAGGATCACAGTCCAGCATGAGGCTGGTGAGGGAACCTTCTGGCTCAGAAGCAGGTGACTCCTGTAGGCCTCTTCTCTCCGTTGTCCTCTCTGACAGTGGGGACTCGTGGTTGGCTGTCAGAAAGAAGGTCCACATGGAATAGAATTCTTTATTGGCCAAGTGTGATTGGACACACAAGGAATTTGTCTTCGGTGCATAAACTCTCAGTGTACATAAAAGGTATAAGTGATAAATCAAAAGAGAAAGAGATGCATGGCAATAGTGGACTCCCCCTCTTGGAACATTTGAAACAGAGGCTGTTGTGTGGATCCCTGATCTGGACAAGTGTTGGACTAAGGCAGGGGTAGAGAACTCTGGCCCTTTTAGGACTTATGGACTTCAACTCCCAGAATTCCTGAGGCAGCATGGGAGCTGAAGTCCACCAGTCCTAAAAGGGCCAGAGTTCCCGATTTCTGGATTAGGGGATCGCTCTGTCTCCTCCCAGCCTTGCAATCGAACGATTCTGTGGAACTGGTGAACACACAAAGCAATTTCCTTCCCAGATTTGGGATTCTTCCCTAGGCAGCAGCACCGCTTGACCTCAGAAAGGGACCGGCTCTCTCTTTGGCCAGAAAAACACTGTGCTTTCTAGTTACCCCGTTGCCCTGTCCTGCAAGGTGAGGGCTGTGTGTTTGAGCTGCCCACACGATGGCGGCAGAGGCCAGGGATTCCGCGGCTTACAAGCTGCCGAAGACAAGGAAGGATTCGAGCCTTCCAAAATCTTGCCACTGCTTGCATCCACGGCTTGCAAGCAGAGATATGCTGGATAGTAGATATATATTGGGATAACCAGGCCTTGAAATGGAGTGCAGGATTGTCACGCAAAATTGACAAGGAAGGCGGGGGGCACAAGCCCTTGGTTTCCCACCAGGAAAGGAATGGTAGCAGCAGCCTCTATGAAGATAGGATGGTGGCTTGCAACCTCCAAGTCTATGGGATTCTCTGGCCCATAAGCTTGCAACCAGCCTCGTCTTTGTGGGCGAGTTGAAATCATTTTTAAAAAGGGTCTGGTTGACTAGAAGTGTTAAGGGGAAGCCCCATAGGCAACTACTGACATGTTGAGTGAATGGTTTACAGCCCAGAAAAACATGGAAATTGCTCTAGAGTTGATGAGACAGAAAATCGGGGAAAGCCTTCCAAAGATCTAATGCCAGGTGGGAACACTCTCACCTGGTTCCAGAGCTTTGGCCATTAAAGTAGAGACAAAGGCTTTGTGGGGACAAATATGCCAGCATTCATCCGATATTAAAGGGAATTTGTGCTCCGGTCACACACATTTTTTAGCCACCGTGAAGTTCTAAAGAAATTCTGCCCAGGGTCCCAGCATACCAGCCTGGGGGGGGGGGAATCAAACATATTGATAGCTACAATAAGCAAGAAATAAACTATGTAGCACCAGAAGATAAAGGACTAGAAGCTTGAAAGGGAGTTGAAGCATTGAGAAGGTCTGAATTCTCTCCGAAGCAACAGAGAAAAGTTAAATTTAGTCCTGACATTTGCAGTGGGGTTACAGGCAGATCTTCCAAATGGGGCTCTTTTCTAATGCTTTATTGTCTGTTGGTGTTCAGAGTGTTTATTCTCCATTTAGCCAACCGGCTAAAAAGCTGGAGTTTCTTCAGCTCTTCCTATCTCCCATGTTGCACTGCTCCTCTTCCCATTGGGCTGCTCCGTCATCCTTCTGAGTGTCTCTACGGGTGTCTGAGTGTCTCATTCCCCCAAAACTCAGGAATGTGGGAGGAACAGGCTGTTCTCTGCCATCGTGCCTCTGAACAGCTGACCTCACCGGAGGTCAGTAAACGCAGCCGCATGACATGAGCCCTCCAAAATAGCACATAGGCTAAATAAAAGCCTATGATGAAGAGCCGGAGCAAATGAGGATAGTACGAAAGGGGAAGGCAGCGTTTTCGAATGAAATGTCTAAAATCATCCAGGAAAAGAAACAGGGTGGGAGGGTGGGGGGGGAGGGGAAGGGAGGGGAGAGATATTATTTTAAAATATGACATTCTTTATGTCTTGGTTATGATGCTCTGACATTTATTTCAGGACAGAAGTGCATAAATTCAGCGTCGCTAAAGAAGAAGCTGGCTTGCCAATGTTTGCGAAAAGATATATTTGGCACCGGCTTAATTTACTCTGCACTTTTTCATGCTGAAGTTATTTAACCGTGATTTGTTGATAAACCGTAAGGGCTGAATCCACACAACATACCCAGTGGAAAAAGACGCTGGCACAGGGGGTGGGGGGTGGGGGAATGGGGAATTATTTAGGAATATAAACCTGGTTACTTTGACTGGGAACTGGAGGCTAAAACATAGGAAGAATGGTTGCAGGATTTGGATATGGCCAATCGAGAGAAAAGAAGGACTAGGAGGTGATACGATAGCAGCGTTCCAGTATTGGAGGGGCTGCCACAGAGAGGAGGGGGCCAATTTATTTTCTTTTTTTTTTTTATTATTTTCTTTTTTTTTTTTATTGCAAAAGTTTTACAATTACATTTTCACCCCTTTTTTCACCCCCCCACCTCCCTCCCCAAACTTCCCATCCTCCCTAACCCTCCCTAACCCTCCCCCCACCAGACTTCCCTATTATGTACTCATAACTAATAACACTGATATATAAGCTTGAACCCATCCCTCCCCCTATATAATTTTTCCTCTTTGTCTCTTTACATTAAGATATTTCTAATACATTATTTTCAAATAAAAGCTATTTGATACTTTCTAGTTTGGTATTTGTTCTGAACATATTCTATCCACCTTTTCCATTCCCATTCGTAAGTCTCTTGTGAGCAGTCTTTTAAATATGCTGAAATCTTCGGCATCTCTGCAAAACTAGCCATCTTCAAAGTCCATTCCTCGATAGTAGGCAAAGCTTCATTCTTCCAGTATTTACCTATCAACAATCTTGCTGCTGTTATCATATACAATATCAGTTTTATTTCACCCCGTGTAAAACCCTTAACTATGCCCAATAAAAACAACTGTGGAGAAAATTGAATTTTTTTCCTCAAAACATTCTGCATAACCCACCAAATTTATTTTCCAAAGCACCTGAGGGCAGAACAAGAAGCAATGGATGGAAACTAACCAAGGAGAGAAGCAACCTGGAATTAAGGGGAAACTTCCTAACAGGGAGAATAATCAACCAGTGGAAGTTGGAGAAGCTCCCAACTTCTGGCGCTTGCCTCCAGAAGTTGTGGGGGGTTTTTAAAGAAGCGATTGGGCAGCCCCCTTTCTGAAAGGGTCTAGGGCAGAGGTGGGATTCGGCCAGTTCGCACCACTTCGGGAGAACCACTTTCTGAGCAGTTTGATGAACTGGTTTTTGGAAGAAATAATTAGGGCAGAGAACCGGTTGTTAAATTATTTGAATCCCACCACTGGTATAGGGTCTCTTGCTTGAGGAGGGTTGGACTAGAAGACCTCTAAGGTCCCTTCCAACTATTCTGTCATGCTGACTGGTATGCCCAACGTGCTAAAGCATTAATCATCATTGACCAACCAAACCGAGCCATGAAAAAGGGGAAAAAAATGGCCGCCTTGCCCGATTCTATTAGCCCAGCTCCTTTCCTTCCCTGGTTGGGAAAAGGTGAGGATTGCCAAGCAGCCATTTTTCTGGATGGGCCAGCTGAAAACGTCTATATATGCTCATAAATAATTTGAATATAAACAGCACACTATATTTAAGTAACACTAATTACCCCGTTGATTCCACGTAATTAACGTTTAACTGCATTTTAATTTTCATGGGATTACGCAGCTTGGCAGGGCAAATCTCTTCCGCCCCCACCATCCTCCCGGCAAGGTTCATGTCATAAAAATCCCGTCGGATGTCCGTAATTTCGATATAGAAGCCGAGAGCCAAGAAGGGGCAATCCTGCTAGGGCTTGTTTAAGCTGGCCTGGATGATGGCAGCTCGAGGCACATTTTAAATTTGGTTTGGGGTGCTGGGCCACTGTGGGGGCCCTAAAAGGACCCCTCCCCAAGAGGCATCTTTCCTTCCCGTCTGCCAAAGCAGGGAGGGGGCGGCGTCTGCCCTCTGGGTCTCCCCCTCCTGGCATGTGGAGCTGCTGCAGGGTGCCTCCCTCCCCTCCCCTCCGACCAAGCGGGCGCCCGAGTGTTGGGCAAAGGGCTGTACAGTTTGCATCTCAATAAAAAGAGGGCCGGCGCAGCAGTTAATGTAATCAGTAAATAAATAAAGGAGGGCTTAAGCGTGGTGTACAGCAATCAGTTTAGAACTACAGGATAATTAACCCAGCAGGAGGCCGGAGCAGCCTATAGTCAGGTTTAAATGAGCGAGTTCACTTTCATTGAAGCAAACTTGCTCAGCTCCCTGGGGAGCCTCACATACACCCAGAACAGTCTTGGCAAAAGGCCCCGAGAGAGCGGAGGAACACGTGGGCCGCCAGCAAGCCCCTGCCCCCCACCCCCAATACTCCAACCCAGACCAACCCTTGTCCTAGAATGCCACTGAGTCAGGGTGGCTTATTTTTGAGACAGCCGGTGAAATACCCAACACCACAGGACTCAGTTTTGCCACCACTCAAATGCACCCCTCCCTAGATGGATTCTGCTTCTCCCTCCCCAAAGCCAAAGGTTCACGTCATTCAAGAAAGCACCACGCAAGGCTCACAGAGGCTAAAACGAAGGAAGAACGGTTGCAGGATCTGGGCATGGCTGGTCTAGTGAAGAGAAGGACCAGGAGAGACAGGATAGCAGTCTTCCAATATTTGAGGGGCTGCCACAGAGAGGAGGAAGGGGGTCAAGCTATTTTCCAAAGCACCTGAAGGCCAGACAAGGAATCATGGATGGAAACTGACCAAGGAGAGATTCAACCTGGAAATAAGGAGGAATTTCCTGAGAACAATCAACCAGTGGAACAGAAGTTGCGGGAGCTTCATCACTGGAGGCTTTCAAGAAGAGATTGGACTGTCATCTGTCAGAAATGGTGTTGAGTCTCCTGCTTGAGCTAGATGACCTACCAGGTCCCTTCCAACTTTGTTATTGTTATTCTTTTTAGAAATCTGAGCTTGTTTAGTCCATTCTCCATCACCAGATCTGTCCTAACATCTAGGTTCACTGGCATGAAGTCAGCGAGGTTTTCTTTTGGATAATACATCCATGATTCATGGATATATGAATAATCATGGGATTCGTAGAGGTAATCATGGGTGTTTTGACTTCTAACTTCCTTTGGATTGAGACTGTGGGCTTCAGAACGGACTGCCCTCCAGAGGATAATTGTACCCCTTCTAGCGTTGGCCAAGGTCGAGAAATGCTGCTGTAGGCCATTCATTCCCGCAACCACAGCCATGCTCCAAGTTTTGGGTGCAACAGAATTTGTGTCTTGCCTAGTGAAAAATCTGTGAAGTTGAAGCGCAGATTTCATTCGTCACGCAAAGCCTTTGTTGGACTTGGCTTCGTTTTAGGGCCTTGTCTGGATCAGTCCCGTGTCTGGTTTGGAGGACAGATTTATGGCTCAGATTAGAAGACCTGGAGCAGGTTACCATGGATTGTTCAACTAACCAGTTGTGGCTTAGAGTGTGGTTGTATATGAAGCCAGTCTCTCTCTCTCTCTCTGTCTCTCTCTCTCTCTCTCTGTCTCTCTCTCTCTCTGTCTCTCTCTCTGTCTCTCTCTGTCTCTCTCTCTCTCTCTCTCTCTCAGTTCAATGACATCATAAATGGACTCCCAGACCACTCCTCCATCCCAGCTGTGAAACGGCAAAGAATGAAAGAAAACAATGAGCCACCAGCATATCAACGACTGAATTAACTTTATTGTATTTTTTTTATTCCTAACTGCAGATTCAAGATATACAACTGAACATTGCTATTTTCCTTATGAGACTTATAAATAAAAATACAAAAAATGTCCACTACAAAAAAATCTACTATTAGTAGGATGTAAAAAATATTCTCTTTGCTATAGAAGGCACAAACTTCACTTAGTGACAAATGGAGAGAAAAAAAACCTGCAGCAATACATCGTTTTTTTTTTGGGGGGGGGACTCCTTTTGTCTTGTGTCCCCCCCACCCTCTCGCCAGAAAACACGGAAGGTTTACAGAGAATTCTCCTGGGCCTTTCAGAGTAGATGCAGGAGGAGAGAATGGCAACTAGAAAAAGGACATCACAACTTTCTGTGGGGGTGGGGGTAGAGGGAGAAATGATTTATTTTGTGTGTATGTGTGTGTGTATATTTTTAACTTAAATGCGTCTAAGACTCTAGAAAAAGCTTATAACAAGACGCACAAGCTGCACTGCAAAGGAACGAACAGAAAAGTACTTTGTACAGGAAAAAAAATATATATACATAACACAGTATTTGGAAAATAAACTAAATAACCAAAAAAAAAAAAATTGGCACCTTCTTAAGTCAGGCTAGCAGGAGGTGCTGAGGTAGACCGAGCCAGGACAGCAATTAAAAAACAAAACAAAAACAGGATTTCTCTTTTAACATGAAGCGATCAAACTGGCACTTTTAACTGCGACAACATGAAGAGATAAAGAGATTAATTAAAAACACAACAAGTGAAGGAGAAGCTTTAAATTTGCTTGGTCCAGAAGGACACAATTGGTCCTCAGTGCTAATATATATATATAGATATAGATATAGATCTGAAATCTATGAACATCCATGGAGATTTGGCATGGCTCCAAAAAAACCTATGCCTCTTTTAAACACGATGCCCAACAAATACTGAGATGCGTGTCAAGAAAATGACAGCCCTGGGCTGAAGGAGGTCATGGTAAGGGGAGAGCAAAAGCTTGAACAGACATCCAGTCCCTGACCATCTTTTGCGCCCCCTGCCCAGGTCTGCCCACCCCAACCCCAGCCTTCTCTGCCAAAACCCCTTGGCATCCATCAAGGGAAAGTAGAGCCCTTTGGCAGCCTTTAGCGACTAGAAGGCGGGGTCAGGATGAAGTGGGCGGGGTCAGGGAAGAAGTGGGCGGGACAAGGGAGAAGAATTCCATTGGGTTATTTTGAATTGATAAGCGTGGAAGTTTGCCCATTCAGTAGGCTTTGATTAATTCTCTGCAGCTGCCAACAGAGTAAGGCTCAGCAGCTTTGGCATGGGCTCCCATGCTTCGGTTGTGGAAGTTGTGTTGCTGTGAAGCAGAACACAGCCCTGTGGGGTGGAAGGGGCACAAAGGATGGGGGGACTGGAGTGCAATGTGGCCCGGGCATCCTTCCTTGCACCAGTGCCAGGGGCCAGTGGGTCAAGAATTGCAAGGGGTCAAGAATTGCAAGGGGGCACCAGAATTTTGTTATCCAAGCATAATGATGGGGCAATACCATGACATTCCTTAGCTAGCAAGTCCTCCCCTAACCCCCCAAGGTACCAAATCATTAATTAAGAAAGCACTGCAGCATTTTATTCCTCTTTCCCCCCCTCCCCCCCAAAAATGCGCAGAAATCAACACACACACAAACACACTTCTTCTTAGGCACAAAGATTGACAAAAAGGGGGTGGGGGTGGGAAAGGAAAAAGCCATTTTTCCAAAGTTGTTTTTGAGGATTGTACAATGAAGCCGCCCCGGTCTTGTTTCCCACCACAAAGAAGCCACAAAGTTATATTTCTCCATCGGACGGACACGCACGAAACACACACCAGCAAGGGGTTGTACACAATAACCGTACTGCTTTCAGTTTCTGAAATGTCATCCCAAAGCAACAATCACAGACAGCCAGGAATATATACTTGCAAAGGGGAGCCTAATCAAACCCACGGAAGGGGTCGGTGGGAGGGGGCCATGCCAGAGTGGCAGGTTGGTGGGAGGGGATCCCATGCTCAGATTTGGGGGCCAGAACGGCAGCCTGTTAAGGGGCCAAGGAAGAGAGGAGGGGAGCCCAGACAACCCTCCGAAGCCCCCCAAATTCCATCTGGTTTGTGCAGGTGGCGTTTTGTGACTCGCCCTCTTCTTCCTCCTCCTCCTTGTGGTGCCAAGCACTTTGCCACCCTGTCACTGGTCAAGCCAGCTTGGATCATGCCATGCAATGATAGGAAGCCAACCATCATTAAGAGAGGGAGGGAGGCAAGTGGCAAGAGGCCAGCCCACCATTTGCTCCCCAAAACCACTGGAGTGTCCTTCCCACCCACCCCTCCTCTCCACGGCACGCCGAGGGTCCCACCTGGATCCCGTGCCCTCCCCAAGTGTGCTTTGCAAGCCGGGATTCTCCGCCCGAGCTGAGTACCATCTGATATGGCAAACTCTTTACAACAATACTGCATGATTTATTATTTAATACTAGGTTTCCAACGCATACCCGCAGACGCAAACATATTCCTGTTCACATTTACAAAGGGAAGAAGAGGGACGACATCCTGCTTGACACAGAGACTAACGAAGGTTACAAAAATATTACACTTTTGAAATAATTTATCAGTCCAACACTTTTAGCTTGGGGAGGGGCGGGCAAGAGAGGAAGACTCCTCAAAACCCCTCCCCCTCCCCGATTTTAAAAAGACAGCACCCAACAAGGTTGGGGCTCCATCAGAAGGGCAGGTTGGAGTTGCCACTTCCGACAAATGTCACACTGGTACATTTACTGCATATTGTTCATTAAAAGATCTGCTTTGAATGCTGTCGTTTTTTTTTCTCTCTCTCTCTCTCTTTTTTTCACATTATAAACAAAACTCTACTTAACTATTCACATATTCAAGTTTAACTGGTTTATTTATTTTTTTCTTTCCTTTTACCAAATTGCTAAAGGTTTCACTAAATTTTCAGCTCTCTGGACTTACAATGACACAGAGTCTCTTTTATCAGTCTTTCTCTCTCCCCCCCCCACCCCGTTTTTAAGGCCTTCAGTATTTCCCAACATTGAGGAAGGATCAGGGTCAGATTTTAGGAGGGAAAGCGTGTGGAGCAACAGGACAGAGATAGATCGCTTAAAATTCTTCCATCTTCACCAGCGATTCTCAATCTTGGCCACATTAAACTGTGTGCACTTCAGTTCCCAGAATTCCCTAGCCAGTATGGGGAATTCTGAGAGTTGGGGAGTCCACACCGCTTAAAGTGGTTGAGAAACATGGATCTGCACTTTCTTTGCTGAACATTCCCCCGTGTATAAAAGCAGCTAAATTACAAAATAAAACGTACAATTGTAAATATAAAGCATGAGATGAAGTGAAGTTTACAAAGCCACCCGCCCACAAATATTGCAAAAACTGTGCTTCTGTAACTGCCAAAAAAAAAAAAAAAAAACTTAACAATAACAACATCAACTTAAAAAGAGGTAGCTTTTCAAGATCATCTCTGAACCACGTCAGGCTGGATCGTAAAAACAAACACCAATTTTGGTAGTAACAACAATAATAATAATGCACAATCAACACGAAACAAGAAGGCTGGCGTGGAGAGGAATGTCCGTGGGGTTTTGTCGGCTGTGCTTGGACACGGGTGCAAACCCTCCTTTCCAGCCCCGCCTGGTGGCCTTTTCAGCAATGAACCCCCAACTCGTCCCCCCCCCTCCCCGCAGAAAGCCAACTCAAAGAAGCTCATGAGGTCACAAGAAACCGAGATCATTTCAAGTACAATGTGCGAAAATGAGGGAAAAAAACCATCAAAATGAAAGCAAAGACACAACGAAGATGGAGGGCAGCTGCATTCCCCTCTCAGATGCGATGGCGATAGAAGTCCGGGTAGGAAGGGCCTCCGGAGAAGTCTTGATGGGATGATGTTCAATGGGGGAGGGGACAAGAGAGAAGGGAAAGAACCTCTCCCCTTGGCTGAAGGCACCAAGGGTCAAGGTGGAGAAGCAAGGAAGCCTCAAGCCAGTGTTTCAAGCGGGCAGAGGGACACCTTCTCAAGCTAAGGTGGTCCTCTAGAAGGGGCATCCCTGGACATCGAGGGAGGGGGACCAGTAAAAATCTAAACTGGGTTGAATTTTGATTGCACTTAAATCAAGGACATGAAGTCCACCCAACAGTCGTTCTTCCAGACCTGTATTCCTTCCTCCTTTCCTTCTGCCAAATTGCAATTTGGTGGCTATTTTGGGAAAAGCTCTGGAAGCTGCCCATAAACCTAAGGTTCTGGAGGGGAGGGGAGAGGTCTCAGGTTGCAAACTTCCCTGGACCAGAAAGAAGAGTGAGCTGGAAGGGAGTCTCGGAGGCAACTCCCCAACCAAGAGACAGGCCTATATAAGAACCGTCTGTCCTCTTGGCAATGTTGTTATGTGCAAAGCAGAAACAGAAGTTCCTCCCTAGAAGAAAATATTGGGGACATGAAGGTTTGCTGATGGTTACAAGGTGGACACTCAGAACAAATGGCTCTCTAGCCTCTCAAATAAGCCCAGGTGGCTGCCAGGAGACATACCTGCCCAGAGACAGCATTAACTCCTACATCTCTGGGAATTGGTCTTCCACTCTTCTGAGAAGAGGAAGAGGCGCTTCAATGGGACTCTCAACTTTGGGTCAGACCTACCCAGCCAATTTATCTGGATGCCAATGATGCACAAAGAGCAGAAAAGGCACAAGGTCGAACCAGCTCTGCTTCTTTAGCCTGCCCATCCCCACATTTGCTAGGCAGGGATCAGGACATCAGTCCTGGGCAGAAGGAAGATCCAAGCTGAACCTTGGACAGCTCCATGGACCAAGAAGGCTGTTCCATGTGCTGAAGTCAAGACTACAAGGACTCTTCCACACTGCTCGGCATCGCACCCTCAGCACACCTCAAATCCAGGTGCCACGATCAGCTACAGGTGGTAAGTGTCTTCAGGCAGCCCATCCTCATGAATAATTGAAGCCATGTCTGGGTTGGATTCCATCCACTGATGGCCAGGTTCTCCATGGGAATGGAGCTGAGACTTCCATGGACATGTGGTTATTCCAGAGGAAGGAGTGGGACTGAGGCTGTTGACTAGGAGAAAGCCCAGCCCCATGGAAGTCAATGGGGAAGGGCTTGAGAATAGGGGCTCCGCAGAGCTCCCCAAAGCCTCAGAGGGCAGGATCGGGGGTCTCTCTAGCAGCCGCTGGGTTTCCCCTAAGCCTTGTCATTTGGATTTCTCCTCTGCTCGGACACGGCTGGCCACCCAAGCTAGCCAATGTGCAAACTTATGCTGCCTCATCCCTCTCTCCCCTCTCGCTTCAAAAATAAATAAATAAAAATAAATGCATAGAACGGTCTTTGGTCAGAAGAAAGGGAGTCGCAGCTCCCAGGGAATAACTGGAGTCCAATTCTGAGCACATTTGGGGGGGTCTCGTTCTTTGAGGCAGCAACCCCCAACATTTAAGCCACCGAGGCCAAAACGCGATCGGCTGAATCAATGAGAAAAGGGTTGATGCTGTAGGTTCTAATGCGCTCCCCTAGCAGAGCCCCCCCAGGACACCCCCTGCACTTCCTTGAACCTCTCAAGCTCTGCCAGAAGGGATGTGGGATGTCCCAAGGCAGCTGGGACCTTCCCCACAGCTGTGGCATCACAGAACTCCCTAACAGTTCCATCTCTCCCAAACATGTCCTTGAATTTGGCAGCTAGGTCACCTCTCAAAGGAACCAGCGAGGTGTGTATATGTGTGTGTGTAAATTTGGGGAATCGGCCGGATGCATGTACGGAAAACTGCATCTTGCTGTTGAAGTGACTTCCAGGAGGACCACGGGTGTGTCAGGGATCAGCATTGGAGCAAAATAAAGGGACCCCAACAGAGACTCCTCACGACGCTACACTTCCAAGGATCCTTTGGAAATTGCAGCTCAGGGGGTTGATTGGATCTCAGCTTACACCCCAACAGAGGGAAATTAGCCATCCCCCCAAGGAGCAACAGGGACCCAGAAGAACTCTGGAGCTACGAGGCACCCCAAAACTCACGACCACCACGTGAGACAACTTCACAGCTAGATGGGCTGAGGGGATGCTCCTTTGGGGGGATTCTTTGAGGAACCTCAACGGCCTCTCTTCCCTCTCCCTCGTTTCTCCCTGTCCCACCTGCTCCTTAAGGGCAATGGAAGCTGGGCAAGGAGGGGCCAGCAACTGCTGGGCGAATAGAACCAAAAGCAAAATGAGAAAGAAAATTGCGGGGTTTGGGGGGGGGGGTGAAAAAAGGAAAAGGGAAGGGAGCAATCGAGGGGGGTTGATTCTGTCCAGTCCTTTCCAGCTTCTCTTCTCCCGTCAGACGTAGCACAGGTAGAGATAGGTCTTCTCTATCCTCCAGTCGGCTGGGATTTCCTCCGGCTTGTGGCCCTTCATGTGCTTCTGCATGGCGGAAAGGCTGGGGCAGTATTCCAGGCAGATGGTGCACTGGTAAGGAGAGGCTCCGTTGTGGGTCCTGAGATGCTTGATCATGGCGGAGTAATCTCGGGACCGCTGGTGGCAGAGTTTGCACTCAAATGGCTTCTCGCCTGCGGAGTGGGAGAAGGAGGAAGGGGGAAAGGAGGAGGGGAGAGGAAGGAGAAAGGAAAGAGGAGGAGGAGAAAGCAGAGAAGAAGAATTAGGAGAAGGGGAAGCAGAAGGGAGACAGGAAAGAGGAGAAGAAGGAGAAGAGGAAGGAGAAAGGAGAGAGGAAAGAGAAGAAGAAGGAGAAGGGGAAGGAGAAAGGAGAGAGGAAAGAGGAGAAGAAGTAGAAGAAGGAAAAGGGGAAGAAGAAAGGAGAGAGGAAAGAGGAGGAGAAGGAGAAGGGGAAGGAGAAAGGAGAGAGGAAAGAGGAGAAGAAGGAGAAGGGGAAGGAGAAAGGAGAGAGGAAAGAGGAGAAGAAGTAGAAGAAGGAAAAGAGGAAGGAGAAAGGAAAGAGGAAAGAGGAGAAGAAGGAGAAGGGGAAGGAGAAAGGAGAGAGGAAAGAGGAGAAGAAGTAGAAGGAAAAGAGGAAGGAGAAAGGAAAGAGGAAAGAGGAGAAGAAGGAGAAGGGGAAGGAGAAAGGAGAGAGGAAAGAGGAAAGAGAAGAAGAAGGAGAAGGGGAGGAGAAATGAGAGAAGAAAGAGGAGAAGAAGGAGAAGGGGAAGGAGAAATAAGGGAGGAAAGAGGAAAGAGAAGGAGAAGGAGAAGGAGAGGAGAAATAAGAGAGGAAAGAGGAGAAGAAGGAGAAGAAGGAGAAGAGGAAGGAGAAATAAGGGAGGGAAGAGAAAGAGGAGGAGAAGGAGGGGGAATCATGGGTGGGGGATGATTCAAGTTATTGCAACAGTGTGGAGGGGACCCTTTTCCTGGACCCCCCAGAAGTGGCAGGCAGAGTGAGAATGGCCACCTGCTCTCGGGCCTTACATGGGCTAGTCTGGGGCCAATCCTTGCCTTCCCAGGCCAGAGCCAGCTGGGCTGGGGGGGGTCTTTCCCAGAAAGCCCCTCCAAATACCGTCGGCTGCAGCTGCGGTCGAAAGCCGGGGGGGGGGCTTCCTTCAGTGCAGTAATTAACAGCCTTGCTTTTCCTCCGTATCAATACCCATTCCATGCCCAGGCAGAGCGAATAATGAAGTAATGAACAGAAAAAGCAATCTAAATATCGATCTGCTATTTACAAAAGCTGCAGGCATCCTGCGCCCAACGCCCTGATGCACAAGCAGCCCCGAGGGTCAGGGGGTGGGGTGGGGGGGAGAGAGAACTGCTTCCCGCAGGCTGGCTGGACGTCCCCTTACCCGTGTGGACCCTGTAGTGGGTCTCCAGCTGATGCTTCAGGCTGAACTTCTTCCCGCAGCCGTTGCATTCGTAGGGCTTCTCCCCGGTGTGGATGCGCTTGTGTCCTTTCAAAGTGCTCTCGTCTCGGAAGCAGCTCCCGCAGAATTCGCACTCGTACGGATGGTCGCCTGCAGCCAAGATGGGAGGGTCAGAGGGAAGCCAACTGCGGCCAAGAGGCCAGGTCCACGCCTGACCCCCAAGGGCCCAGGGGCGATGGGTAGCTCAGGGTTGAAAGGAGGGGTCCTCGGTGCTCTCTGAGCTTGCTGTCAGCACTTCAACCTGCATTTACTCTAGTGCTGACATAAGAAGGAGAAGGGAGGCAGCTGGCAAGAGGACGCTTGGCTTCTCACCTACTTATTTTCCCTGAAGATAATATCCCCTAGGAGATGAGATGGGAGGGGGGACATTCCTGGGAGCTGAAGTAGTAGATATGGGGAGAGTGATTTGGAAGAGGGCCAATGAGACGCAGAGAATTGGGGAACGGAAAGGGAAGGTTTGGGGTCAGGAAGTCAGTGTTGGCTACCCCACAATCGGGGACAGGTTGTCGTTCTTAATAAAATGAAAGATTTCTTCAAAGACTACTTGTTTGGAAATGCAACTTATTTTATTTGGGACGACATCGAAACCTGACACTTGCTTGTTTTCTTGTAGACGTTTCATGACCCAATTAGGTAACATCATCAGTGCTAGTCACTATGTTACCGATGATCTTACCTGGTTTGGGTCATGAAACGCCTGCAAGAAAACAGCCAAGCTCAGAGACCCCCAAGGACCCCACAGACTTTAATACCAAAGTAATCAGCTTACAATTGAAACCTTTATTGTGCAACAAATACTTTGAAGCCATTTGCAGTGGTTCTTTGTTCAACGTTATACTCAACTTTGGGGTAGAAAAGACGAATCATTTTATGCTTGCAATATTGACATCCTTAATTGTAACTAATAGGGATACTTTCCCCACCCACCCACTTTTCTCCTTTATCTGCCACAATCTAAGTTTGTCTAAGCAGGAATGATTTTCAACGAACGTCGTAAAAACATCCCTGTGATGAAACAATAGGCCTCTGGATTTATAGCGGTCTTGTTAAAAAGGGTTGAAAAATTAGGTCCTCCCTGTAGGTTTAGAAGCCAAGTTGGCTAACTGGGGTCTTGTTGGTGAAGCTGATCATGAGGACGGGGGTCTTCAGGAGGGATGGAGATGTTTTTTTAGTAGACCTTTGAGGACAAGGTGGAATGCAAAGAATTGTAGGATGGGAACACGAGAGAGAGAAAAAGGTTCAGTGCCACCTGGGGGAAGGGCTTATATTCTTCTTGAGATAGACCCGTGATGCCACGCAGAGCCATCTCTGTGGGCACGCCAGCCGTCGCATCAGCCCAGCTCCACTATGCATGCGTGCACACCTCCCGCCAGTCAGCTGGTCTTTGGGTCTCTGCCACACATGCTTAGGGGGTGGGACCCATGGGGGACGTGCACGCATGCATGCATGGGATGGGGCGGGGCGCATGCATGGAGGGCGGGGAGTGCAGGTTGGTGCAGGAAAATTTCCAGGCCCAAAATGGGACATGGGGAGGGGCTTGTGCACTCTCTGTGCCCCATTTTTTTTTAAAATTTGATTTATATGCCGCCCTTCTCCGGAGACTCAGGGCGGCTTACAATGCGCTAAGCAATAGCCTTCATCCTTTTGTATATTTTATACAAAGTCAGCTTATTGCCCCCACAAACTGGGTCCTCAATTTACCTACCTTAGAAAGGATGGAAGGCTGAGTTGACCTTGAGCCTGGGGAGATTCGAACTAGCAGTAATTGCAGGCAGCTGGTCTTAATAACCAGCTTAATAACAGGGTGCCTTAGACCACTGTACTACCAAGGCTCTTCTTTTGACTTCCAGGTTGGTGCAGGAAAGTTTCCAGGCCTAAAGTGGAGTGCGAGGGGCCTCACGTGGCCCCCCTGCACCCCATTTTAGCTTCCAGATTGGTGCAGGAAAATTTCCAGGCCCAAAACGGGACATGGGGGGGGGGCCTTGTGCACCCTCCATGCCCCATTTTGACTTCCAGGTTAGTGCAGGAAAGTTTCCAGGCCCATAACGGGGTGTGGGGGGGCCTCACGTGACCCTTTCCCTCACCCCATTTTAGCTTCCAGGTTGGTGCAGCCTCCTGCACCAACCTGGAAGCCAAAATGGAGCGTGGGGGGGGGACAGGGCACATGCACAGGGGGTGCTCGGATTGCATTTTGGGGGTTCTGGTACACATGCGTGCATTTGCATGTGCGTGCAAACACTTTGGGCACTCAGCATCAAGGTTAACCATCACTGAGATAGATCTTCTTTCTGGAGTAGCCAATCAACAGGTGGTGGAATATGGAAAGTTTTTCCACCCAGAGGATGTCGGTTCTTTTGGTGTCTTCTGCTGCTCCCCATCCATCCATCCATCCATCCATCCATCCATCCATCCATCCATCCATGCAGCTGCCCAGGAGAAGTTCTCAGGGAATTGTTGCCCCCCGTCAGCTTCGTTCTGGTGACCGTTGCTGAGAAGATCCAGATTGTGGCCACCAATCGCTCCAAATCTCTGGATTCCTTCTTCAAGGAGGGGTTGTGGGTGGGGGGAAGGGACGGAGGAGGAGGAAGTGAGCCGCTTCAGCTCCTTCTCCCTCTCTTTTAAAAAATATTTATTACAGAAGCTGAATGGAAGGACAATAAAGATAGATTGATCACCCCAGACTTTGTTCATGAATATTTAAATATTGCTGATTTGTCTTGTCAGTGTAATTACAATCTTCTCCAGGCTCGGCAAATCCGACGGCCACAAGTTTATGGTAAAGAATGGCCCCACTGTATTTCACTTGTCCCGCTGCAGATGTGCAAAGCCGCCAAGCGTGTAATGCTGCTCCCATTTCATACATTTGCCTCCGCTGCTGAAAGCTTAAGTCATCCACAATGACCTACGCTTTTTCATTATCCCCATGTCAAACCCAACTCGTGCCTGAGCATAAATTCTCCCGCTTGTTATAGACTCGCAGGCGGCCGCCTCCACTTCCTCGGGCCCAGGAAATTCGGCTCCCTTTCGGCCCCCCACCCCCAGATGCTTCACAGCTACCCCCCCCCAAAACACACAGGTCTTTAGGCACAAATTCTCCTAAATTAGGACTCTCCAGGCATCCATTCTTCTTCTTCTTCTTCTTCTTCTTCTTCTTCTTCTTCTTCTTCTTCTTCTTCTTCTTCTTCTTCTTCTTCTTCTTCTTCTTCTTCTTCTTCTTCTTCTTCTTCTCCTTCTTCTGCTCCTCCTGCTCCTGCTCTTCTTCTTCTGTTTCCTCCTCCTCCTCCTCCTCTTCTTCTCCTCTTCTCCTCCTCCTCCTTCCGCTCTTCTCCTCCTCCTCCTTCTTCTCTTCTTTTCTTCTCCTCCTCCTCTCCTTCTTCCTGCTCCTCCTGCTCCTCTTCTTCTCCTTTTCTCTTCATCGTCCTCTTCTTCTTCCTCCTCCTCTCCTCCTTCTCCTTCCTCCTCCTCCTTCTCCTTCCTTCTCCTCCCACTCCTCGCTTCTGAAAAAGCTGATCGGTTTCTCCATTTTTGATACCAAACCTAGTTTGCAGAAGGGGAGAAGAAGTAGGTTCTGGAGCTGAGCAAGGAAAGGCAGTAGAATTTGTTGGATTTGGAATGAAGGCAAAGTGTTGGTCCCCCCTTCCCTCGCCATGGCTACAGATTCTTCCTTTGAGCTCTCAGCCTCAGTTTTCCCCCTTGTACAATGGGAACGGCTTCAACTCCCTTCCCAGGTGCAGGCACACATGGCTGTAAAGACTTTGGAATTCTGCTTCCGATCAGGAATGTCCACAGGGTGAGGTCCGAAAAGTCAAGAGGGAGGCTGCAATTGTGGGATGGAAATTCCACCCAGGTTTTCCTATATGGGTGTCACACAGGGCATCCTCTTGGCTTTTTAAAACCGTTTTCTAAGGTCACTCCTGCCTCTGCTGCTTCCCTTCCCTTGTTTCAAGGCTTTTTTGCACCCTTAAACTTCTTATTCCTGGAGAGAAGAGGCAAAGAAAGGCAGACAACACACACAAGCACAGCCACACCTACACAAACTCTCCACGCAGCCGCAAACCTCCTCCGTGCGTCTCTGTCGGGAGTGACAACAGATCTGTCAAATTAATTTTTCAAAGGAAGCCACCTCTGAGCATTGATGGGGCTCAGCTGCCACGGAAGCCCCTTCTTCCAACAGCTCGTCTTGGGTGGAGAAAAATCTTCTCAAAGGGCTCGGAAACATTTCTCATTCCTAGTTGGTGCATATTTAGAATAGGCTCCCTCGGCTCAACCAGGGGCTAAAATCTCGCAGAAGCCAGTTTTCAACGAAGCAGTTCTGTGTTAACTGGTTTAAATCTGGCCTCTCCCGGTCTAACCAGTAACGGTTGGCTTTAGACAAGCTTCTCAGAAGCAGGAACCTGGGGCTTTGTCTACTGTACACAAAACCCCCGATTGTTTTCTTTTTTAAAAAAAAATCCAATTTCTGGCTCGTTGATTCACTTTACAAGGCCGCTTAATGAGGTTGACATTAAGTCCAGGACAAGCGGGACTAATTACAGCCCCCTCTGGCTGGCTGGCTGCACCTGGGACCCCGTCTTCCCCTCCCCCCAATCTCCTGTTACCTGGTTAGCCAGGGAGGCAGCCAATCCCCAAAGCAGGAGCCCACTCCCTCGCCGGTAGAGCAACCAGGTTTTATTATCCAACCAGCCACGTGAATCAGGGGTCTGCCAGTGCCAGGAGCCGGCCAGGAGCAGGCTTGTGCCCCAAATGCAGCTGCTGATGCAAAAGATGCCACTCCGGAAGCAAATGGGGCTGGAGGAGACGGAGGATGAATCAGCACACAGGAGGCTTTTTGCAGAAGGCAAAGGGGGCTGCACTCCAACAGGTGCAGTCAGCCCTAAGACTGCTTTCGGTAGTTAGAGGACAGCAGTCTGGGACATTATACCTTTAACACATTCACTCTCTTTTTCTTCCTCTTTCCTCTTTCTCTTTCTTTCTTTCTTTCTTTCTTTCTTTCTTTCTTTCTTTCTTTCTTTCTTTCTTTCTTTCTTTCTTCCTTCCTTCCTTCCTTCCTTTCTTTCTTTTTCCTTTCTTTCTTTCTTTCTTTCTTTCTTTTTCTCTCTCTTCTTTCTTTCTTTCTTTCTTTCCTTCTTTCTTTTTTTCTCTCTCTCTCTCTTTCTTTCTACATTCTCTGTTCAGCTGTTTAACCTTTTAAGCAGCTAAACAGAGCATCTCCTTTTTCTAATCTTTATTCTTAGTAGGAATGAAGTTGACAACCTAAGTTAACTTCTACATCTCTCTCTTCCTCTCTCTTTCACTTCCTCTCTCCCCCTTTTCTTTCTTTCTTTCTTTCTTTCTTTCTTTCTTTCTTTCTTTCTTTCTTTCTTTCTTTCTTTCTTTCTTTCTTTCTTTCCTTCCTTCCTTCCTTCCTTCCTTCCTTCCTTGTTTGTTCAATTTATATGCCGCCCTTCTCCGGAGACTCAGGGCGGCTTACAATGTGTTAAGCAATAGCCTTCATACTTTTGTATATACCTGCTTAGTAGGGCTTTCGGGGACCCCTTAAGCGGTGTTCTTTTTTTTATACAAAGTCAGCTTATTGCCCCCACAATCCGGGTCCTCATTTTACCTACCTCGAAAGGATGGAGGGCTGAGTCAACCTTGAGCCTGGTGAGATTCGAACTTGCAGTAATTGCAGGCAGCTGGTGCTAGTTAACAGCACTTTAGTCTGCTGCGCCACCAAGGCTCTTCCTTCCTTCCTTCCTTCCTTCCTTCCTTCCTTCCTTCCTTCCTCCCTTCCTTCCTTCCTCCCTCCCTCCCTCCCTCCCTCTCTCACACACACATAAATGTGATTTGTGCTAAAACTGGCTGGTGCATCCGTTATGATTAGGCTCAGCCGAGCCATGCCCGCTGGTGCTGCAGCAGCTGTGGCATCTCTCTCGGACACGCACAATGCAGAGACGCCATTCAAAATGGTCAAATCTGATCAGATCCTTGTCCAGGAAATGGGAGCTGAGGATGAACAAAAAGATTCTACTCCTTGAAATCCCTTCTTCTTCTTCTTCTTCTTCTTCTTCTTCTTCTTCTTCTTCTTCTTCTTCTTCTTCTTCTTCTTCTTCTTCTTCTTCCTCTTCCTCTTCCTCTTCTTCTTCTTCTTCTTCTTCTTCTTCTTCTTCTTCTTCTTTTAAAGCTCACAGCATCCTGCAATATTTTGGGACAGTGTCTTCCGAGGACAGATCGGCAAGGGAACTCCAATGAAGCACCCATCAACAGCAGATAAATTTTTAAGGCCTGGTGTGGCCTCTTTCTGTATTATTTGCAGCAGGAAGGGTGGACACCAATGGGTCAAATGAGCAGCCTGCCCCACTTCCAAGCAAGCACAGGCCTTTTCCTTTTGTGGGAAGTGACAGCTGGCCAAATCAATGTTCCTCAACCTTGGCACCATGTGCTCCTCATTCGATGGTTCACCCCCACCCTCTGCAACCCTGCAAATCCCCTGCCCGTCGCTGTCCTGGCATGTTTCCCAGGCAGCCCCCCCCCCCCGGCTTACCTGTATGCGAGCGTAGGTGCCTTTTGAGGGCCGTGTGGCTGGGGAATGTGCGGTTGCACTCGCTGCAGATGTAGCTTCTCACGCCAGCATGCACTTCCATGTGCTGCTGCAGGGCTGTCTGCGTTTGGAAGCGTTTCCCACAGAGCAAGCAGAAGACAGCCATGTCTGAGCCTGGAGGAAGAGGGAAATGGATGGTCACCTCCAGAAGAAATGCCTGGCCAGGTGCACAGAAAGGCCTGCACCCCCAGACGGCCCCGTCCCAGGCTTCTACTCCCTGCGTCTGGGACACGGACAACTTCTTGTGAACGGTCAGGGAAAAAGAGACAGTGGCCAACACGTCCATCGGTCACGAAGTCCTACCTGGGTTGAAGAGCACAAAGTCAATCAGGAAGACTTTGCAAATTAGTTCACAGTTATTACCTGTCTATCATGATTTCTTTTAATTCTGATGATTTGGGGGAAAAATAAGAATTATGCATGGGTCAGGCAGGTTTTCACAAATCTGTGCAGGGAGTTTCTGTCATTCACGAACCTGTTCTCTCCATGGATAGTCTTTACCAGTGGTGAAATCCCAATTTTTTTTTACTACTAGTTCTGTGGGCGTGGCTTGATGGGCATGGTGTGGCTTGGTGGGCGTGGCAGGGGAAGGATACTGCAAAATCTACATTCCCTCCCCACTCCAGGAGGAAAGATACTGCAAAATCCCCATTCCCTCCCCACTCCAGGGGGAAGGATATTGCAAAATCTCCATTCCCACCTGACTCCAGGAGAAGGATACTGTAAAATCTCCAATTCCTCCCCACTCCTGGGGGAAGGATATTGCAAAATCCCCATTCCCACCCCACTCCTGGAGGAAGGATACTGCAAAATCTCCATTCCCTCCCCACTCCTGGGGGAAGGATATTGCAAAATCTCCATTCCCACCCCACTCTGGAGCCAGCCAGAGGTGGTATTTGCTGGTTCTCTGACTACTCAAAATTTCCGCTACCAGTTCTCCAGAACCTGTCAGAACCTGCTGGATTTCACCATGGCCTGTTTCCCTCTTGGGAGAAATGAAATTATATAAACTTGACTCATTCAGCATTCGGAGTTTTCATCTCTTTAGTTGTCTGTCTCTGTGGCCATCTGTCCATCCATTCGTCCGTCCATCCATCCATCCATCCATCCATCCATCCATTCCCACCACCTCCTGTCTATCTGCCTACCTACCTGTTTTACAGCAGGGAACCCAAGCAAGTTTTCACCATACAACTTCCTTGCAAGAAAACTAGAGCAGCGAAGGTTGTGACTTTTAATATATTGAATTCTATCAAAGGCAACAATCAAAGGAACTTATTAACTAAACATTCCCCCCTCTCTCTAATGAAACCTGATTATTATACTAGTTAGGGAGCAAATTACAATAGAATAATATAAAATGAAATAGTAGGTAAATTAAAGAGAGACGGAAAATAAGAAGTGCGAGCATATTCCTAGGGTAGATGATGTGTAATTTCGCCATCTGCAATTGCAAAGAGATGGTTTCTCTAATGGGCTTCCCACATATCCACAGGCAAACCAGGGGTTATTTTGAAAATGTAAAATTAAAAAAATGACAATAACAATAACCACTGCTGGAAAAAACTTCTGCACTTAACTCCAAAAGAATCAGGACTTTCTTCTCACGGCTCTGAAAACCCAAATATTCTGAAAATTATCTTCCTGGGGTGGATGGGCAGGAGGACTCATCTTGGTCTCCAGAGTTTGGGGCAACCCAGGACATTTATGGGGGTCTTCCTGAGAGACAGAGGCAACTTCAGAAGATGCTCCTGCTTCTCTTTGAAGCAGGAAATAAACACCAGCTCAGTTGGGAACATTTTCAGGGCTGAGAAAGACATGATGTCGTTCAGAAGGAAGCCCATTTCTTCATTCTCACTGTCAGCTCAGCATCACCTCCAACAGCTCCCACCCCAATTGTCCAAGGAGGTATTCCTGGAGGTATTCATCCACTAAAACAGGGGTCACCAACCTTTCGGACTTCAGGGACCATTAAATTCATAATTTTAAATCCTGAGGATTTATGATCCGCCTAATGACCAGCTGGGTGGGCGTGGCTAGGTGGTCATGTGACTGGGTGGGTTTGGCCAACTTTATGTCACTCATGTTGAGGGGCGCCTCACTACCCTATACTTGCCCCTCCCCTCCCAGCCACTCCTCCCCTGCCCGCCCGGGCTCTTTAGGGAGGAAGCAGTTGTTGGAGCTTAAGCAGCCACCACGAGAAAGAGTTGGCAAAACAGCTGGCTCAGTTCAAATTGGATCTGTTTGAGAAGGAGGCTCAGCAGAAGCACCTCACTGAGGACTAGGAGCATAGGCTTTCCAAGCAGAGGGAAGACCTGCGGGAGTGCAAGGCCAGATACCGGCGCCTGGAGGCTCAGCAGGCTGAGATGGTCAACCAGTTCCAGGCCATGATGCAGTCCCACTGGAACGAGGCCCTCCGGCTCTTTGCCACCAGCGGTGCTTCCCTCCAGCCTTCGCCCAAAGCCCCACACCAGGAGGCTGAAGCAGACCCCACATCGGAATTTCTGCCTCCTCCTCTGACCCACACAAAAAGGCCCCGAAGGGGGAGACTCTCTGCAGCAACATAAATGTTCATTGCATGTATCGGGCCCAGGGGCTGTAGTCTGAGGACCCCTGATTTAGTGCAATATAAAAAATGCAAATAAGTTCTCTGTGGACCACCAAAATTTTCTCGTGGACCACCACTGGCCCACGGACCACCAGTTGGTGACCGCTGCCCTAAAAGGAGGAGGGTCAACATTTTGACTTCAGTCTCCTGCTTGTGGACCCTTGGAGAATCCCCAGGGAAGGGTCTACAGCCACTTGACCCAAGACTCTTCTCCGGCCTGTATCCGCAGAAGTGACCAAGTTCTCCCTCTCTCATTTCAATGTTTACACATGGCGAATAAGACCCATGTCCTCCACTTGATGCATCGTTGATCATCTTGAAACATTATCAAACAGTAAAAAAAATCAGATCACCCCGGCAAGAATAAAGCAGCTTTCTGAAAGGCCCTTTTGGAGAAAGATGGAAAATAAAATGATCTAGAAAATTATACGAGCAATTCATTAGCAGCAGCACAACATTGCAAGGAATGTTGTGCGCTGCCTTGAAAGAATGAAAAGGGTGGGGGTGAGGGGGGGAAAGGAAGAGAAAATGAGAGGCAATTGTGACTTCATTTGCATGCCAGAAATGAACTGTCCATGATTATGTTTGCAAGGAAACCGGGGATGGGAAAGCGATGCCAATTGCCTTCATCACAAAGGCTAAATTTGGTTGCATGCAGAACGCAGGTCACTCCAGGAAGGAGCCCAAAGGCAGAGCTGCTCCTGAGTAACATCCTTTCGGTCCGGAAAAGATCTCCCCCCGCCATCCAAAACAAAAAAAAATTGGCAACACATTTCGAATCCAATTCCCAGGGCATCCATCCAGTCAAAGCAAACCACGCGGGGTGGGGAGTGGAGAGGAACCACGATCAAGGCTGAAATCTAAAATTTTTCCCTACTGGTTCTGTGGGCGTGGCTTGGTGGGCATGGCGGGGGAAGAATATTGCAAAATCTCCATTCCCACCCAACTCCAGGGGAAGGCTACTGCAAAATCCCCATTCCCTCCCCACTCCTGGGGGAAGGATATTGCAAAATCCCCATTCCCACCCCACTCAGGGGCCAGCCGGAGGTGGCATTTGCTGGTTCTCCGAATTACTCAAAATTTCCGCTACCGGTTCTCCAGAACCTGTGAGATGTCACCCCTGGCCACGATCCCTTCAAATGTTTCTGCCTCTCCAAGCCACCTGTCAGCGTTTCTACGCGTCCA
This sequence comes from Pituophis catenifer annectens, assembly GCF_029215685.1. Lineage (NCBI taxonomy): Eukaryota > Metazoa > Chordata > Lepidosauria > Squamata > Colubridae > Pituophis > Pituophis catenifer. Next base: position 25,953,484 of record NW_027256892.1, read on the forward strand.
TTTTCCACTTGTGAGGTGGAATTTGGTTTTTGAGAGGGGACACCATGGTGGGCAACGCGAGGAGAGGTAGAAGCTAAGGAAAGGCGTTCTTTGCCTCCTTCTGATTGGTGAGGTCCAGGAGGGAGGGAGGGAGGGAGGGCTGGGTTGGGTTGGGGACCACAGCAGCGCCAGCTTCATTCGCAGCCAAGGAGGGCATCATCTCAGGGTGTCTTGTGAAGGCAACCCGAAGACACCTGTCAATGGTCAGCTGTGGGGTTTTTATTTCTCAGGTGTGGCACAGGCAGGGAAGGTTACAAGCACCTTCGGTCCATTACGGCATTATCATATCCAATAAAGGGGATTGAACTCAGAATAACAGAGTTAAGAGGGACTTTGGAGGTCTTTTAGTCCAAAGTTCTAGTTCTTCTAGTTCCTCGGGCAGGAAACCCTCTACCATTTCCAATCTCTTCTTAAAAACCTCCAGTAATGGAGCACCCACAACTTCTGGTGGCAAACCGTTCCACTGATTAATTGTCCTCACTGTCAGGAAATTCCTCCTTATTTCCAGGTGGAATCTCTCCTTGATTAGTTTCCACCCGTTGCTTCTTGTCCTGCCCTCAGGTGCTTTGGGGAATAGCCTGACTCCCTCTTCTTTGTGGCAGTCCTTCAAATATTGGAACTCTGCTATCATGTCTCCCCTAGTCCTTCTTTTCATCAGACTAGACATTCCCAATTCCTGTAACCTTCTTCACATATTTTAGCCTCCAGTCCCCTAATCATCTCTGATGCTCTTCTCTGCACTTTATTTATTTAATTTATATCCTGCCTTTATTATTTTTAGAAACAACACAAGGCAGCGAACACTGCTGGTACTCCTTCCTCCTCCTCCTCCTCCTCCTCACCTGTGAGGTGAGTTGGATGAAGAGAGAGATTGACTGGCCCAAAGTCACTAGCTGGCTTTCATGCCTGAGGCGGGACTAGAACTCACAGACTCCTGGTTTCTAGCCTGGTGCCTTAAAAAAAAAAGGTACAAAAGACTTTATGATGCGCTTGGCGCTCTGAAAGTCCCAACTGGGCTTCTAAGACAGGCCAACTTGGGAAGCCGAACGACACCCACCACCCTCAAAAGCCACGGGTGTTCATAAATCAGTGATCTGGGGGGGATTGGGGGGGGCTGCTCCTTCTCTTCTGGGTCTTTGCACAGAGCTGCTTATGAAGCCACACACACCGTCGGATGCCTTTGGCAGGAACAGCTCAGGGATAAATACTTCCTGATGCCCATAAAAGCCCAGCTCCTTCCTCTCGCTCTGACACAGCCACGCGCCTCGGGAGTCAGTCCAACCCAATGCCAGCAAAGCAGCCTCTCTGTTCACACCTGTACTGGCTTCCTCCCCAATTAGACCCCGGAGGGGAGGGGCCCTGCTGGAGCCGGTCCCAGGTGGCGCACACCTTCCCGGCACAAAGCTCTCATTATCTTGCGTGGCAAATGCCAGCTTCCTCCTGGAGAGGACCTCTAAATAGACACGGGCTCTCTCAGGGTAGCAATTTGTAAAGCGGTGGGCATGCGAGTGCCAGTGACTTCGGGGTGGGGGTGGGGGGAGAGGACAAATGTGAGGTCACTGAGCCTCCCTTGTCACCCAAATGTAGGCAGCAGCCTCTGTGTTTCCCAGCTTCTCCAGGAGATGGACAAGCAGAAATCCCAGGAATTCAGGCTGGATCGATAAACTGTAAACCTAGGAACCACAATTGCTGCCTTCACGGAAGAGATGATGGCCCTCAGAATCAGACTAGAGCCGGAAGGGACCTTGGAAGTCTTCTAGTCCAACCCTCTGCTCAAGCAGAAAACCCTATTCCATTTCAGACAAGGGGCTGCCCAGTCTCCTCTGAAAGACCTCCAGAGATGAAGCACCCATGACTTCTAGAGGCTCCACTACAAGCCCCTTCCTTGCATCCCCTCCTAAGCATTCGCCAGCAGCTGTTTTTTTTTAGTCCAAGCACACAGCTGCTGCCTCCTCCTCTTCCTCCGCCCTGCAGGAGCTCAGCTCTGGAGAGACGGCTTTCCGTCTGCATCTTAAGAGGATGCAAAAGAAACTGAGTTGACCAGAGCAGCTCCGGGTTGGTTCCTTCTTCTGACCCACCCTTGAGAGTTTGGGCAATGAGCTGTGCCTTCTTTCGCTGCGAGCACCCCTTCCACGCAATCGTCTCCATTTTTTTAATTTTTACACCTTGCATTGCAGAGCTTTCAAATGCAAGGAGATAAATGTCATTTGCACCACGCCTGCCACAAGAAACTGCACCCCCAGCCCATTCCTTAGCCCTGTACTTATTAATGTTGCCTAGTGGTTGGAGTGCTTGCAGGCAAACAACCTTCCAGATACAGGCTTCTAGCACCGATGATGATGTTGCACGATTAAAGGTCTGTAAGAAAACAGCCAAGTTCAGAGACGCAAAGAAGCCACAGTCCTCCTCCTCTTCTTTCCTTCTTCCTCTTCCCCTTCTCCTTCCCCTCCTCCTCTACTACTCACAATTCCTTCTAGCAGTGATAATGAAACCATCCAGCTCAGAGAGCATCAAGGACCCCACAGATTTCAAATTTGGAGAGCCAAAACAGCAGGAACAACTTAACAACTGTTCCTGCAAGAACCCCAGCTCTGCCCTTCCTTCCTTCCCTAACCGAGTCTGGGAAAAGGGAAGCTCCTCAATGCACCTGTTGGTTTGCAGATGCTCTGCCAAGCAGAGGCGGGGTGGGGAAGCAGGAATTATCCGATCCCTGCCAATGACAGGCAAAAACCCTGCCTGGCGATGAATGAATGAGGCCAAGAATGAAAAAGAGAAGCCACCGCTTTTGACGTGGGCCAGAATCCCTCTTATCTACTTCCCGCCTGGGGAGGGGGAGATGAGGCAGAGCCCTGCTCCCCAGCCCCACACGCAGCCTGGCCAAGCCTTGTTGGTGTTCCCAATCCTGCCACTTCTGGCAACAAAAGGAGGGGGTGGGTGGGCGGAGAGGCACCCACAAAGAGTAAATCCCCCAAAGTATGCAGGCCTCGGGGCTGTCACTTTCAAAATGTCAGCAGGACCGGGGGCAAAGGTCAGGGGTCTGAGGGCCTGAGCACCTCGGCCAGCTGTAGCAAAGCGGCCCCCAGCCGGCAGGACGCCTGACCGGAGCGGTCTCCCGTAAGTTGCACCCGCTGAGGCCAAGATAAAGGTTGCCAGCAGGAGAGGAAGGCCGGACAATGACGCCAGGCCGGTGCGCAGGGCTGGAACAAATCTACAGAGGCACCCCCAGACTCTCATTTGTGGAACTAATTGGGCCCCGATAATGGGGGGTGGGGTGGGGGGAGGAAGGGGCAGGAGGAAGCATCGTGCGTGCTGAACCTGCTTCAGGACGCACGAACACAAAATAAGTCTGTCTCCAAAAGAGGATTTGGTTTTCAACCCAATTGGATAGAAGATGATGGCACCCCCCAGAGACCATCCAGCTTGGTCTTGAGGAGAGCAGCAGATTCCCAGGATCTACTTCCAAGAAGGAGAGATCCTGTCTTGGCAGGGCTGGATCACTCCCCCTTTTTATCTGGGGGCTGAGGCAGCAAGCGTCCACAGCAGGCCTTTGGAGAGCCCTTCAGATGGGGTTGGGTGTCCTTTAAAATATATTCGCTCTTCTACCATTCCATATCTCCCTTCTTCCACAACCACCATTCCTCTCCGTCTCTCCTCTTACCCTTCCCTCCCTCCTTCTACTCTTTAAAACTTTCTCCTTTCCTCCTCTCCTTCCCCTTGAAGAAGGAACCAATACGGAAACCAAAAGATAATATGTGTGATAAGAATGGTTAAAGAGATCGAACATTTGTATATGTTTTATGAGAAATAAAAATAAAAAAACTTTTATAATAATAAAAAAAAGATATGGTGGGTGTCCCACTGGGTACATCAGGAGAGCAACTCCCCTACAGCTACCCCTTTTAGAGTCACCCCTTCTCTAGGGGACGGATACTGCAAAATCCCCATTCTCTCCCCACTCCAGGGGAAGGATACTGCAAAATCCCCATTCCCTCCCCACTCCAGGGGCAGGATACTGCAAAATCCCCATTCCCTCCCCATTCCGGGGGAAGGATACTGCAAAATCCCTAGTTTCACCCAACTCCAGGGGAAGGATACTGCAAAATCCCCATTCCCTCCCCACTCCAGGGGAAGGATACTGCAAAATCCCCATTCCCTCCCACTCCGGGGGAAGGATACTGCAAAATCCCCATTCCCTCCCCACTCCGGGGGAAGGATACTGCAAAATCCCTATTTCCACCCAACTCCAGGGGAAGGATACTGCAAAATCTCCATTCCCACCCCACTCCTGGGGCCAGCCAGAGGTGGTATTTGCCGGTTCTCCGAACTACTCAAAATTTCCGCTTCCGGTTTTCCAGAACCTGTCAGAACCTGCTGGATTTCACCCCTGCTTTAAAGGCATAAGAGGCGTAGATAGAGATTCTGTTATAGGTGTGTAAAGTACAGTTATCAAAATTTTAACATATGCGATAGATGTGCCTTTTTATTAAGCCATGAAAGGAATAGAAAATTTCCTTTTTTAAGGAGGTTAACCATTTTAAACAGTGAGATTTATCGAAGTTAACCAATATTTTTGGAGTCAAGAGGCTATAAATGAGGACGTTGCCTGTATACAATATTGAATGAAAAGTTTCAGTTACAGGTTAGTGAAAATAGAGTTACTATATTTTCCCCATTCAGGTTCATAGACCCTGGGAGTCCTGCCCGGGGCCTGGTCAAAATCTTCCTATTTCTCCCCCATGTTTGAAGAACTGGGAGCCATCCGGGACTGGCTGAAAAAATGGATGGCTATAGAAATGTCTTAAATAAATTAACAATAAACAGCCCCATTGCAAGAATCTCTCCGTCAATCAAATCTCTTTGGCTGGTTCTTTACAGTCCTCTTGTTCCCCAAATGCTTTGCAGGTGTGAAATACAGTAAGAGCGTGCAAATCTTACTTCATTTGCAAAATGTTGTCGGCTTCCCCAGACGAGTGGGAAGCCGGGAGGCTGGTTTTCCAGCAGGCTGAGTGTTAAGAAAGGGACAAAGGGCACCAGCCTTTCTCTACCGTTTCCTTTTGGCCAACTTTGGCAGATGTTCAGCCGAGCGAGAGCCTGAAGGGGCTGGCTGGCACGGGGCCAGGAAATAAAGAGCTTTTTCGGGAGCCAAATCCGTGTGTGGAGGTGAGGTAGGGGCTTGACCCTGTTCATGGCAACTGCCAAGGTTGTTTGTCTAGTCTTTGGCAGCCTTGCCAACTGCTGGCACAACAGCCCTCGCACCCCCCCAGGCAGACGCTCAATCTGCCACGTGGCCGAGGGGGTGGGAGGGCGGAAACGCTAATTCCCATAGCCAGATTTATAATTTTAAAGAAAAACCCTCCCTCTAAAATACATTCATTCCAGACTTGGGACTAAGCAGCAGTGGGCAAAAATGCCCGGCCCGTTTCTGTATTTCTACCACCTTTGTTATATCATGGCATTCTCAAGGCCCCTATCATTTCTTTCCATATATTTCTTCTGCTTATTGAATTAATTCAAGTTTGTGGTGCTGAGATTGTTTTTTTTTTCCTCTTTTGATTGGCCCAGTGGTGAAATTCAATTTTTTTTACTTCCGGTTATGTGGGCGTGGCTTGGTGGGCGTGGTGTGGCTTGGTGGGTGTGGCTTGGTGGGCATGGCAGGGGAAGGATACTGCAAAATCCCCATTCCCTCCCCACTCCTGGGGAAGGATATTGCAAAATCTCCATTCCCTACCCACTCTGGGACCAGGAAGAGGTGGTATTTGCCGGTTCTCCGAACTACTCAAAATTTCCGCTACCGGTTCTCCAGAACCTGTCAGAATCTACTGGATTTCACCCCTGGATTGGCCTCATTTTCCTACTGTAGCTCCTTTAGTTTTCCCTCCAGGAATCCACTGAGAAGGGGGACGATGGCCAGCAAGTCAAGATGGCGTCTGGAATGGCCCCATCACAAAACCTGGCTCATCCATCCTGCATTTGCAGTCGCCATTTTGACTTTGGGGGACTCGGCTGCTTCCATGCTTCCTGATCGGTCAAAACCTGGAGACCTCCTTCTTAGGACTTGATTAAATCGTAAGAGGGAACATGGAGAGATGGCTGTCCAAGGATCAACCCCACCGTGTCCTTCTACCGCTGAACCCCCAGCCCAATTTCAGCCCATGTCCCGGTATTAACAGAATAACAGAGTCGGAAGGGACCTTGGAGGTCTTCTAGTCCATCTCCCTGCTCAGGCAGGAAATCCTACACCATTTCAGACAAATGGCTGTTTAAACCTCCGGTGTTGGAGCCCCCACAACTTCTGGAGGCAAGTTGTTCCACTGATCAGTTGTTCTGACTGTCAGGATACTCCTGATGGCCCTGGCCCTAGATTTTTAGTTTCTGCAGTCTCCCAAGGCTGTTTGCACATTTGTCCTAAAAATAATAATAATAATAATAATAATAATAATAATAATAATAATCCAGTGTGTCCCATTTCATCTGCTTGAAGCCACTGGGAGATGATTTTCACCAGTGTTAAAGCAGTGTTTCTCAACCTTGGAAGCTTGAAGATGGGTGGACTTCAACTCCCAGAATCCCCCAGGCTGGGGGATTCTGGGAGTTGAAGTCCACCCATCTTCAAGCTACCAAGGTTGAGAAACATTGTGTTAGAGGCTCTCAAATGGAGACTAGAAGCCAACGATGGAGCTGGGATGGACCGGAGCTTTTAAAACTGATCCAAACTGTAAATCGTGGAGTCCATTTGCACTGAATCTCTTTCCAAAATATGTGTGTGTGTGTGTGTGTGTGTGTGTGTGTGTGTGTGTGTGTGTGTGTTGGGGTGGGGGCAACCATTTGCTTCCTTTTTGAGATCTTAAGAACAACCCTTTTTCCATCGCTTGTCCTATCCGGAACGGGACTAAAATGGAACGTTGGTGAAAACGGCAAATCCTCCTTGTTTTGATATTGGAACATTCAGGCAAAGCAAAGTAAGGAAAATGGGGAGAAGTCACCCCCAAATGACATCCAGCCCCCGAGGCATTTATTTTGGGGTGGGGGTGGGGGAAGGGTGTTTGAAGAAGGGAGATGCAATCCCCAGAAATGGGAAAGGGAGTAGTAGACTTATTCACGGGCTTGACATTTTAATGTTTTTCCCTCCCTTTTTTTCCCCTTCTCTAGAAGATGATTACAAATTTAGAGCATTTAAATGCTTTTTACTGTCAACAATTAAAACGGGAGAATATGGATGGGGAAAAGCATTGCGGCCATTCATTTCCACGGTAACGGCGCTATCAGAAAACACCAAGGGGCCTCGGCAGGACTGTACGGCGCACAATAGCCCAAAGAGAGAGAAAAGTATACCATTAATTTTGCAGGACATTCAAAAGCAAATTAAAATATAAAAAGCTCCCAGCACAAAGATAGATATGGAAAGAAGGGGCAAGGGAGGTCAAGCTTGTGGAATTAAAGTCCCCCACAACAGCCGAGGAGGCTTAAGGATGGCTCCGTGACGTGGCACGGCAGGGCCACCTTTCCTGGCCTTTCTGGCTCTTTTGGGAAGGGGGGGGGAGGGAGGGGAAGGGAAACCAAGGGGTGGGGGGAGGGCGGGAGAGAGGAACAAGTGGGGTCAGGCATGTGTGGCTTTGTCAGGAAAACACCCGGACGTGGGCCTGTTTCCTTCAAGTCAGCAGGAGCAAACCATAAACGCAACGTACATCAAAGGTGAAAACAGGCCGGCACCCAGTTTGGGGGACGCAACGGAGGGGCTGCAAGAGAGGAAGAGAGAGGGAGGGAGGTTGAAAGAAAAAGAGAGGCAGGGAACCACGAGCTGATCTCCGGTGCCCAGAACTGCTTTAAGTATTAGCCATTGGAAAAGCAGCATTTGTGCAACTGATGCTGTACCAGGAGCTGTTCTTACCAAGTCCAGCTCGGTCACTGCTGGATGTTATAAATGCTACAATTGAATCTTTCCTGATTCATCTTTCAAACCCTTCCCTTCCCTTCCCTTCCTTCTCTTTCCTTTCCTTTCCTTATTCATCCATTTACTTCCCCCCCTTCCTTTTTTCTTTTCCTTCTCCATTTCCTTTCCTTTCCTTTTTTCCTTCCCTTCCCTCTCCTTCCCTCTCCTATGTTTCATTCCCTTCCCTCTCCTTATCTTTCCTTCCCTTCCCTTCCCTTCCCTTCCCTTCCCTTCCCTTCCCTTCCCTTCCCTTCCCTTCCCTTTCCTTTCCTTTCCTTCCCTCTCCTTATCTTTCCTTTCCTTTCCTTTCCTTTCCTTTCCTTTCCTTTCCTTTCCTTTCCTTTCCTTTCCTTCCCTCTCCTTATCTTTCCTTTCCTTCTTTCCTTTCCTTTCCTTTCCTTTCCTTTCCTTTCCTTTCCTTTCCTTTCCTTTCCTTTCCTTTCCTTTCCTTTCCTTTCCTTTCCTTTCCTTTCCTTCTTTCCTTTCCTTTCCTTTCCTTTCCTTCCCATCCCTTCCCATCCCTTCCCTTTCCTTCCCTTCCCTTCCCTTCCCTTCCCTCTCCTTATCTTTCCTTTCCTTCCCTCTCCTTATCTTTCCTTTTCTGCCTTCCCCTCTCCTCTCCTTCCTTTCCCCCTCTCCCTCCTTCCTTCCTTCTCTCTCCCTCCTTTCCATCTTCCTTCCTTCCTTCCTTCCCTCCCCCTTTCTCCAATGCCCACTTCCTCCCCCCCCTCTTTTCCCAAACCAGAGGCCCTGCTGGCTAAATGCACAGCCGCTCATCCTCCCTGCAGCCGGACCGGGTGGCTCTGCCGGTGAGCGTGGGGGGGGGGGAATAAATACGTCTGGAGACACACATCCCATTAAAAGTTAAACCCGGCTCCGTTCCTTCTCCCATCCCGTCATGTTTAATATGCAGCAGGCAGGCCGAAGGCATAAAAGAGACACGTCCCCTTTAAAAGGAAATATAATTTACAGTGTGCAGCCAGGCGCTCCATAGCTCCAATCTCGTTTACTATAGAGAAAACTCTGCTAGCTGCTCTGTATCCCACAAATCCGATTTAATCAGACAAGCCAGCCAGCGTGGCTTGAAGTAAAAACGGATAATTAGTAAACAGAGAGCTACTTCAGTGCTTCATTGGCATTCGAGCCAGGCTACTGTGTCGCATTTAAAATGCAGTCTGATGAAGTTTACAAAATCAAACCATTTGTTACTCCTATTGAAGAGGCTTCGGGCCACTTGCAATTAAATTGGAATTAGTGCTCGGAATGAGATACAGCAAATTCATACTAAAAAGGGATCTGACTTTGAGACATTTGACTTCAAGTCTTCTTACCCTCCACCCCAGAAAAAAAATAAAAAATAAAATAAAATACAGAAACACACACTGCCGTGGCCCGCCCGGTTGAGTCCACAGGACACACTTTGGGAAGCTCGGTGGGGTTGTGGGGGTGGGTGGGTTTGCAAGGCAGAATCTTGCAAGACCCCAGCTCTGGGGGGGGGCAGGGGGGGCAAATATTTCAGGCATCATAGGCTTTCTTTTGGGGGTGCAACCTGTTGTGTGCATGGGGCCATGATGCTTTCTAAGCTAGGTTTAGAGTAGGGGTCGGCAACCTTAAACCCTCAAAGAGCCAGAAACCGGAAGCCCCCCAATCAATTCTGGAGCTGACCGGAAGTCCGGCTCCCCCACCATAGAGTCTCCTCCTAGCGCGGTGTCCTTTTTCCTCTACTTGTCCTAACCAAAAGCCCTATCAATTGTGGAGCCAACCAGAAAACCCACCCCTTGCCATAGAGTCTCTTCCTGGGACGCCATGCTTCCCCCCCATCCCTTAACTGGAAGCTCCTCTCCAAATTGTGGCACTGACAGAGAACCGCAGCAGAGGGATGAAAGAGCCACATGCGGCTCCAGAGCTGTGGGTTGCTGACTCCTGGTTTAGAATTTAGTGGGTTGGGTGACCATCGTTTCTGGTGCTAGGGGATTATGTGGGTTAAATCTATTGTGGTGAAGCCTTCCCAGGAAATGAATGTCCCACGGTACAAAAGAGTCCATATGACCACTCCAAAGAAGCAGCGTCTCAACCATTCTCCACCCTTGGGTCCCTCACAGAATAGAGATACAGGGTCACCTCCTTCTCTTGTTTTGAACATCAACTTTTCCATAAAATATTTTGACTCAACCTTTCAGGAACCATCCTGAACTGAAATGACTGTGAATATTAGAAGTGTGGTTTCCTGCACTCACCCACCGAGCCTTCTTAGGGAGTCACTACTTCAACTGACTAGGTCCTTGGTCCACCTGGCTCAGTAGCATCCCACCCAATGGGGAGAAGTTCTCCAGGATTTTCTAGCAGTTGTTCCTTCCTATCTGGAGATGAAACTGAATCTCAGAGAGTTTGCTTGCTTCGAAGTAAAACAGCTTGCCTTCCTCGCTCTCTTCTTCCTGCACAGATGGCTTGGCCATCTTGCCAAGTTCTGAAGTCAACCCTGATGTGGTACCATCCACAAGGACAAGCAGGTCAAAAGAAAAGCTGCACTCTTTCGTCAAAGCAAATCCACCATCCTGCCTCCTTTTCTCTTCTGACTCCTTATTCCAATGAGAACAGCCTAACCGGTGTTAATTCAACCTTTAAGACAAGTGGATGTCAACTCTCAGAATTCTTTGCTGGCTGGGGAATTCTGGGAGTGGAAGTCCACTTGTCTTAAAGTTGTTAACGTCGTGAAACACTGGTTTAAGTAGCCTCCAATACTTATCAATTGAAATATGCCCAATCTCTCATTCCCACAACACTTCCGACTGGGCAGGGATTTGGTCCTCCATTGTGGCTGTACATTTTAGGAATATGAACGATGTACCTTTGAGGAGTGGCTCACATATTTCTGGGAATGGCCAGAATAAATAAATATTGTGTTATTGGGAAAGCAAAATCTGTTCTTGACCACTAGCTCTGCGGATTAAAAAAAAAGCATGCCTGATACCATGGAAATTCAATATTACAATACTCAAGGATCATTGATTAAGACACCAGCACTGCAGAGCGTGGGATCAGCCTTCCTCAGTCGAACACCCTCCATCATCAACAGGTTGGGAATGATGGCATTTATAGTCCAACACATCAATAGATCGGCAGCTTGTAGAAAATTGAGGTTTGTTTTTCTGGAGATGTGTTCGTTGAGCGATCAGTATCAAAACTCTGACTGGATCAATAGAGACCTGCTTGGTTGCTGAGATTCTGGAATCCTTTTCTGCTGAGCCTTGAACAGGCCAGCTGGAGCTCCATCAGCGAGAGCTCAGTAGTTTTCTTGGCCTTCACTTGGGTTGGGATGGAATGGGACAACTTGCAGCCAACTCACCATGGCCAATTTGCCACAGGACAACTTGCTGAAAGACAATTCAGCAATTCAATTCAATTATTTAAAATAGTTAAAATAATATTTTAATTTTTGTCCTTCAAATTTCATTCTGTCCCTTCCTTTTTCATCCTTTCTTTAATGATTCTATATCATCGTTTCTTCAATATTAGTGTAACTCTTGTCCTGCAGCGAGTTGGCTGTGATGAGTTGGCCATGGTGAGTTTTCATACCTGGGATGCATTTCCCAACAGAGAGACGTGTGTGTGTGTGTGTGTGTGTGTGTGTGTGTGTGTGTGTGTGTGTGTGTGTTTGAACCTTGAAAGGAGCCAGCAAAGCCACAGAACAGAGTTCTTTATATATTTTGGTATTTCAGTGGCCTTTGATGGAGATGATTTTATTTCAGTATTAAAAGTATGATGTAAGCTGCCCAGAGTCGGTAGATATGAGATGGACAGCAAATACATTTCATAAATATTAAATTAAAATCACATTTTTATTGTCATTACAGAAGCAAAATATTAATAAATATATATCTACCAGAAAAGTCCTGTTATGAGGATTCAAATGACCAGGGACCAAATGTAAACAAGAAGGGGCCAAAGTCACAGACCTGCAGACAATACCCACAGGTTCTCCCAAGGAATGCTTTTTGGGGGTGTCTTTGGTTTCTCTTCCAGCCTTCCCTTACTTCCTATTCCTTTCAACTGCCTTCGGATCAATTCCACCTGCTTGAAAACAAGCGAGCTTTCTCTCCGTTGGAGCAATCCCCAACAGATCAAGGGCTGAGGAGTGAAACCTGTCAGAGCAAGGTCCAAAATGAAGACAGCCTCCTTAGAACGTGGGCACATTGCTGGGGGGACAGGGGAGGAGGCTTGTTTTCATCACTGGCCATCAGTGAGACTTTGATGTTCTGTCTCAAATGTTTGGGGAACATCACTCAACCAGCAGACGCCCGAAGTAAGGAAACCTTTGCGTAATTTTCTAGCGGGGATTAAGAAAAGAAAGGCTGCCTCCAACTGGCAGAAACACTGAACTTCTAGAGGTGCTGATCAAGACCTCCTGTCCTTCCTAACCTGGAGAGTGATGTATCTCAGATACTTGCTAACCTGAGAATCTTTTAACTGCCTCCTAGACCGACGTTTCTCAGCAACGTTGAGCCTTGATAGTACAGTGGTCTACGCACCCTGTTATTAACACAGCTGCCTGCAATTTCTGCTGGTTCGAATCTCGCCAAGGCTCAAGGTTGACTCAGCCTTCCATCCTTTCTAAGGTAGGTAAAAATGAGGACCCAGTTTGTGGGGGCAATAAGCTGACTTTGTATAAAATATACAAAAGTATGAAGGCTATTGTTTAATGCATTGTAAGCCACCCTGAGTGTCCGGAGAAGGGCGGCATATAAATCAAATTAAAAAATAAATAAATAAATAAACATTAATTGGTGTGGACCCTCAACTCTTGGAACCCCCCCATCCAGTTGATGAGAAGCACTGCCCCAGACTGAGCCGGGGGCATCCATGGGTAAAACATGAGTTCCGTTCCACTTAAGGACAGACTCTTCTAACTGTTGTGGAAAATCACAACGCCTTTTAGACCAGAGGGGAAATCAGATCTTAGACGACACGCATAAGTCTAAAAAAAAAAAATCTGGCATTTGTCTTAGAATGGATTTTTGGCCATTTCTCTAGGTCAACTTCAAAGGCTGTTTTCCAAAATTGAGTTCTAACGTGGGCAAGGATCAAGCAAATTCAATTTCTCACCCAGGTGATATGCTGGCTACGTTCTTAGCAAAAAGGGCAGTTTTTTTTTAAAAAAAATTGATTTATATGCCGCCCTTCTCCGGAGACTCAGGACGGCTTACAATGCGCTAAGCAATAGCCTTCATACTTTTATATATATTTATACAAAGTCAGCTTATTGCCCCCACAAACTGGGTCCTCATTTAACCTACCTTAGAAAGGATGGAAGGCTGAGTCAACCTTGAGCCTTGATGAGATTCGAACCTGCAGTAATTGCAGGCAGCTGGTTAATAACAGGGTGCATTAGACCACTGTACTATCAAGGCTCCTAAGTTTCTTTTTCCTAAGCATTTACACGGAAGAACTGGGGTTTTTCCCCCTTCTCCAAGCTGTTTGGGACTAATCTGTCTATCAGCAGAGTTTCAAAAACCGAGGAAGCGATCTCTTCAAGCGGGACACGTGTATTTCATCCCTCTTAAGTGTGTTTCCCCCACACCAGAAGAGCCTCCATCTCACAACGCGGCAGCAGAGGGGTGTGTAGAGTGTAACCTAGCCAAGCCCCAATCAGCATTCCTGCCTCTTGCAAACTTCCTTGACCACTAAACAACCCCTGTCGATTGCTCTCAGCTGCTTCCAACAACAGCAACAACATTTCTCACATATTATACAGGCTTTGTTGCCAATTCAGGAACGACAGCACAAAACGTCCTATGATAACACACATAACAGAAGTCGAGAATTTAACAACAGCCTTGTAAAAGCTGGAGTGTAGTATGTCTAAAAAAAGGCAAAAAAAGCAGAGGTCTCCAAAATGAAGGGAAACGAACTGGCTGCAGTCTGAGAAGAATTTTCTGGTGTCTCAATGTCCATTTCTCAAAAGTGAGAAATGGACATTGCTTCCCCACTACACCACTGAGTTGTGAACAAACTTTCTTGCACACTGGAAGGCTGCTCCGGCCTCCGCTGATTTATTCCAAGGGCCATCTGGACTTTGGGAACAATGTTGGTCCCATCTTTGAATGGCTGGCCATGTTAGTCACACCCTCCTCCTCGACCCCTGCGTCCCTCCTCTTCACACAGCCCCTTTGAGTGCCGCCAAATGATGGGGCTTTCTCCCCTCTTCTTTTTTTGGTGGCTGGAGTTCAGAGGAGACAAAGGGGCTTGTCACCCATCGGTGAGACAGGCAACCTAAAAACGAGATATGGATTGGACTAGAAGACCTCCAAGGTCTCTATTCTGATGGATTGACCTTCCTTGGGATTGAAACCTTCTAAGGTTCCCCAAATCTCTTGAGGAGTCTTATGGGTGACGTTATGAGGTTTCTGGTCCGTCAGGGTTGATGCAGACTTCATAATCACATGCCACAAAGAATAGAATAGACTTCTGTATTGGCCAAGTGTGATTAGACACACAAGGAATTTGTTTCCGGTGGGTAAGCTCTCAGTGTACATACAACAATAGTGATAAGGAACAAAGTTATAGTCATAAGAAGATAAGGTGAAAGGTAACAGGGAAGCTGAGAATAATGATGGTAATTCTGCCTTTCTAGATAGTTTGACAGCGTTGTGGGAATTAGTTGTTTAGCAGAGGGATGGCATGGGGGAAAAACTGTCCTTGGGTCTAGTCCAGTGGTGAAATCCAATTTTTTTTTTACTACCGGTTCTGTGGGTGTGGTATGGCTTGGTGGGGTGTGGCTTGGTGAGTTTGGCAGGGGAAGGATACTGCAAAATCCCCATTCCCACCCCACTCCTGGGGGAAGGATATTGCAAAATCCCCATTCCGACCCCAATCTGGGGCCAGCCAGAGGTTGGTATTTGCCAGTTCTCCAAACTGCTCAAAATTTCCTCAACCGGTTCTCCAGAACCTGTCAGAACCTGCTGGATTTCACCCCTGGTCTAGTCGTTGTTCTGACATGAGTTGAAACTGTTGATGTCATAAAGAGGGATGACATTGAGGTATAAACATTTATTAGGGGAGGGAAAGGCAATGCCAGCCGAGGACCAAGGTGGAAAGCTGGAGTGAATCCCCTCAAAAACGGATCTTCCTTTTGGGATTGTGGAAAAAAAAATGCCTTTTCTCTAGGAGGCTGGACCAGCGCCAAGTCCGGTGTGAGGGACCCTCCTCCTCCTGCTGCCAACCCATCTCCCCTCGCCATCCTGGCCAGCCGCTGTCCTCGGTTTACTATAACTTTATTGCCCTTTTTCCGGCAATGGCCCAAGGAAGGCTGTTTATGCCAAAAGTGAAGGCAGAAAGGAAGGGAATCAAGCAGCTATTAGTGGCAGCCGTTTTATTGCAACAGGGACAAAAAAAAAAAAAACACACACCAAAAAACCACATTCCTTTCATGTTCTCTGGAATATAAAAACCCCGGAACATTTTAATTTTAAATTCTTATCACTGAATTTACTGCTTTTCTCTCCCTGTGATTTGTGTGGCTTTTTAATTTTTACAGTCTCTCCAGCAGCCAGATGCTGGTGCCTTGGGCCAAAATAATAATAAAAAAAGAAAGGCTACCGCAGTCAGGAGTTACAAAACTACCCCCCCCTTTCCGAAAATGCATGCTTGAAAGAAGTTAATATCTCAATTTAACAGTGCTGCATTGCTAATGATGCTTTGATATGTGGTTGTTTTAAAAGGTCTGATCTCGATTTGGATAGGAAAAGCGAAGCCACAAAAGTATTCCTGGGAGGGGGAGGAGGGGAGGGGAGGGAAGGGAAAGGAAGGATTTTATTTCAATTTTACCTTGTGGACCAGATTGGGAGGCTCTGCATGAAAAGTCCCCAAGAATGGAGACGATAAGCCACTTCTGTGAATTTATGGATGCTTTGGGGTTTCAAAGAAGGTGGGGTTAAGTCTGAGGGGGAGGAAGAGAGAGAAAAAAAATACTCCAAACTCAAAGCTATGGGAATCTGCTCCACTCATGGGATCCGTTGGGTGCCAAAAATGGACCTGAGTCAGAAGGAAGCGAGCAGAGGAAGAAATGGGCCCATGTCTGAATGTGGCTTTTTTGGTTTGGGGAAACCTATTTTTTTTTTAATTTTTTTTTTTTAATTTGATTTATATGCCACCCTTCTTCGGAGACTCAGGGCGGCTTACAATGCGTTAAGCAATATTTGGCGGTGAGAACCGGTTTGTTCTAGGGGTGAAGGCACCAGGTTAGAAACCGGGAGATCCCGAGTTCTAGTTCTGCCTTGGGCACAAAGCCCATTGGGCCAGTCACTCTCTCTCAGCCGTAGGAAAGAGGCAATGGCACACCACTTGGGAAAACCTTGCCAAAAAAGCTTAGTCAAGGCAGCTACCAAGAATCGGATACGATGGAACGGAAAGGGGGGGAGGAAAGGGAGGTAGGGGTAGGTCAATTTATTTAGTTTTATTTATTACAGTTCTATGGGGTAAAAATGGCTGGCTGGTTTAAAATCCATCCATTTTCTGGGTCCTTGAGAAGGTTACCAATCCGTTTTATGACTAAAGGAAATGCAGTTGAGGTGGAGAGGAATCAAGGCCGCCTGTAATAATTGCCAATAATTCCCAGGATGGTCTCTTTTTCACGGGCACCAAAGACAGCAAATGGAGGACCAGTTCCTTCAGATGTCTCAAAGCAGGTGCTTGGCTGTTCCGTCTGTTTTTTCACAGGTTGTGAGTTGTCCACACAGAGCAGGAAATGAGTTTAGGATTCCCCTCTGAAAGACTTTCCATAATGACGGGAAATAATATTTCCAACCCTGGTTTGGAGGGAAAAAGGATGTGGATTATGGATCTGGGGGGGGCGGGGGGGAGTGACTAGGATGGTGTCCCAAAAAAGCAGCTGGGGAAGGGAATGAGATGACCCATAAAACTAGTGAAACAATTAGCTAAATCTAATGAGTGCAAACACAGAACTGCCATAATGGGAAACAAGAGATTGTATAAGTCACCTACAGACATCAGAGACAACCGTATCTAGCATTTGCACAGTTTCCCAAGCTCTACATATTTGCAAGGCGTGTACAGATGAGAGAGAGGGGGAGGGAGGGAGGGAGGGAGGGAGAGAGAGAGAAGGAAGGGAGGGAGGGAGGGAGGGAGGAGAAAAGAGAGAGAAAGTGAAAGAGAAAGAGAGAAAGTGAAAGAGAGAGAGAAAGAGAAGGAGAAAGATAGAGAGGGGAGGGGGAGAGAGAGAAAGAGGAGAGAGAGATGTAGAAGTTGTTCCTACCAAGAATAAAGATTAGAAAAGGGAGCTGCATGTGGTTAAGCAGCAGCTGAACAGGGAACGGTGAAAGAAAGAAAGAAAAGAAAAGAAAAGAAAAGAAGAAAGAAAGAAAGAAAGAAAGAAAGAAAGAAAGAAAGAAAGAAAGGGGGAGAGAGAGGAAGTGAAAGAGAGATAGAGATAGAGAGAGATGTAGAAGTTGACTTAGATTGTTCCTACCAAGAATAAAGATTAGAAAAGGGAGCTGCATGTGGTTAAGCAGCAGCTGAACAGGGAACGGTGAAAGAAAGAAAGAAAAGAAAAGAAAAGAAAAGAAAAGAAAAGAAAAGAAAAGAAAGGAAAAGAAAGAAAGAAAGAAAGAAAGAAAGAAAGAAAGGGGAGAGAGAGGAAGTGAAAGAGAGATAGAGATAGAGAGAGATGTAGAAGTTGACTTAGATTGTTCCTACCAAGAATAAAGATTAGAAAAGGGAGCTGCATGTGGTTAAGCAGCAGCTGAACAGGGAACGGTGAAAGAATCTACTCCATCCCAACAAACAGTTTTAATATTTAGTTTCACAAAGACGAAGCAGCTGCATTTCAATTTTCAGACCAGGTCAAACCAAGCTTTCGTTTCAGGCCAAGAAGGACTGCGCGAGGTCCAATGCCTCCTTTTCCCACCCAGCCGCCCTTCCCACTTCCGGACCCAACGGAGCAATTTTCAGAAGGGGACCCGCCATTAAACAAGCCGCCCCATCCAGGCGAACTGTCTACCACTCAGCAGCTAATGATGAATCTTCTCCGTAAAATTTCCTGTTTCCAGATAAAGGCAAATGCGAGGTGGGAACTAATGTAAACCAAAGCATCTTATCACCTCTTTTATCAGATCCCAGTCTAGACTCTGGCTTAATAATAAAAATAAAAAAAGCTTAAGAAGACTTAACACGTTGCATATGCCTTCCTATTCGTTTGTTCCCACCACCCGGCTTACAGTAAAGGTCATTCATTTAAAAAAAACAAAAAAAAACCACCTTGGTTGAAATAGTCAAATTGCAAATAATTTCCTTGTCCTCTTGCAGAATTTCAGAGCGACGTTTTCTTCAGAAATGAAGTATTTTAACAAAGGAAATGATAAAGGGAGACCAAAGACACGGTTAAGCCCCCGAGATACAGGAAATGAAAAGGTGAGGACATATTAACGACGATCCAAAGTAGAACCGAGAATTGAACTGATGGGTGATGCAGAAAGGCTGGCGTGGCTCTGGACAGGGTGAGTCTGGTCTAAGGATGTCCAAGATTCTGGACATTGCAGGTTACAGGAAAAGCGTGGTTGCTCGGGTCTACACAGAATCAATATGCACCATCTCAGGAGAAAGCTGGCAAGTCCAACCAGAGGATCCTTTTCTGGATGCGTGGACAAAGAAGAGCATCCACAGAAGACAGGAGTAACAGTAACAGAGTCGGAAGGGAACTTGGAGGTCATCTAGTCCAACCCACCTACTCACGCAGACCTATACTAGGGATTTGAACCGCTGACCTTTCTGATTGACAAGCTCAGCGTCTTAGCCACTGAGCCACCTAGGGAACCAAGGATTTGCAACTCAGGGTTGAACGGTGCTCTCTGAGCTTGGTGTGTGTTTTCTTGCAGATGTTAAGGCAAGTAGGGTGGATTTCCTAGTCCAGTGTTTCTCAACCTTGGAAGCTTGAAGATGGGTGGACTTCAACTCCCAGAATCCCCCAGCCAGCGCTGCTGGCTGGGGGATTCTGGGAGTTGAAGTCCACCCATCTTCAAGCTACCAAGGTTGAGAAACACTGTCC
>NW_027256892.1:25977511-26167970 GCF_029215685.1 Pituophis catenifer annectens
GTCAATGTATGAAGAATGCTTCATACTTCAGGCCAAAGGGAAGAGAGGGAAGATGCTACCAAGGTTGGTTTTATCCAGCATTTCCTTCTTCCAGTCTTAGAGTGGTTTACTCCTGCTCGTATATTAATTTGCCATAAAAACACAAAGGATGCACGTAAAATCCGTACCTTTCCAGATGAATTTCTTCTAATCTAATCCTTCGCTGTATAAAGGTCACAAGGACCTAGCAGGAATACCCCAATCCACACCAGAAGGACCATCCCTGGTCTAGAAGCACCTACATCTTCATGATGACTTGTGTGATTTTGGCAAAACTGTCTGGATGGAATCAAGGAAAACTTCTAACTCTTCATCATTTCTATGTGATTTCATCCATGTGCTCATTAGCGTCCTACACAAGACTTTCATGACAGAGAGGTGGGAGATGAATATTATCTCCTACACTTAAGGAGACCAAGTCAACCCAGTCAAGACAAGTGCATATAAACAGAGACCAAACCACACCCCCTTTTAGCACTGATGATGTTGCCTAGTTGGGTAACAAAACATCTGCAAGAAAACAATCCCAGCTCAGAGAGCACCAAGGACCCACAATTCAGAAAGACTAGATTGGAGATGGGCACCAAGATGTCCTCCAGGCATTTGAGAATCCTTTCGCTCTCAGTCCCTTGGGGCAACAGCAAGGGCTTATGGGACCTATCCAAAGAGCAGGCCTCCCAATAATCCCATTGCCACATTCTGGTGAGAGAGAAGTTCCTTGAGGATGGGCTCCAGCACGAGTAACCTCGGAGGACTAAACCTCTGGTCCTAGTGCCTGACCCAGATTGGATCCTGAAGATCGTTTGGTTTCCACCTCTTTTCCTGGTGCCTTTGTGCTCTTGTATCATTAGAACCATTCAGGGCATTTTGTCAGGAATGAGTAAAAACTAAAAATAATAACAACAACAACGTTTCTCCACTGCAGTTTGAGGTGGTACAGCTGACAAGAGAGGAACCTCAGGAAGCCCAAGAGATGTTGGGAGAATTTGCCCTCTGAGGATTGTGTCCCTCTGCAAAAGAAGACCCTACGGGACCATCCTCCAGCCCACAGGACAGAAGGCCTGAATTGGGCCAGTGTGCCCAGTGAGCGTGAGAGCCCTTCGGCCATCCGTCTGGTGCTCCCTTGCCGAAGCAACCTCAGGAGGGAGGATGAACGTTGTTTTTGTGTGAGAGGCATTTCGTTTTCGAGGCGGGAGCCAAGGCTCGCAGCAAACTCATTTCAGCTGCGAGTCATAAGGCTCCGATTATAGAAAGGAGCCTTTTCCAAAAAGAGACACCAGCTCCAGGACTTTCTGTTCCTCTCTAAACATTCTGATGGCCCTTTTTCAAGTACATCAGGCAGATTCGGTTACAAGGAGGCAAAGCAAGGCCGCGCGTGGCCGGGAGCCAATCTGGGGTGGGAAAGAAAGATATGTCTCAGGCCAGGCTTTCAGATCCTCCAGTACCAAAAATAAGTGGTAGGACTGTTCGAGACCTCCTAACATAGCTTCAGCCGTCAGCCGCGGATGTTATTGCCAGTGAGAACTTGCTGGGGAAAATGTGGCTGGACTTATTTATTTGTCCTTGTCTTAGACATTCACACCACATCATCTAAAAGGAGAGGGTGAACGAGTGAGACGGAGAGAGAGAGACAGAAAGAGACAGATTTGCTATTTGTAACTCCAGCTGTCCCATCTCAGAAAAGTTATTAGGGAGTACACAAAAGAGTAACTAAAACAATCGCGGAACTGGGGCATCTTCTGTACGAAGACAGAGGGATTCAAACGAAAAGGTCAGCAAAGAATTTCTTATTTTCACGAAGGCTAGCAGGATAAGATGGTGGCTCCCTTCCCTTCTCTCCCAGATGTTGCTGGAGTTCTTGCAATACAAATAATCTCTATTGAAGCCTTTCCCTTGCTTGTTTGAATCCCACATGAAAGAGCGGAAAGGAAAGAGGAAGGGGGTGATGACAGAGTCGGCCAATCAGCATTGGGGTACAGAGGGAATCTCTCCCCCTTCTTTCTTGCAACTCTCCTAACTTTTACATAATCCACTGAAAGATTTGGGCAAGCAGGAACAACATGGATGACAGATTCCTACAGTATCCCAACGATCGGTCCATCAGAACACGGTTGCTTACTTGAACAGCTTCCTTGCAAATTTAGGAAGCCGTGGCACATATATGTTAAGAGACATGCCTTGTGTGCAAGAAAGGCCCCAGGTCAATGAAAAATCTACATCATTATTGAGAAAGCTCAAAGCTTCTGGGTGGGATCCCAGGGCGTAGGACGGCTGCATTGCAGATCTCTGCAAAAGAAGGCTTGTTCCAGAGGCACATTAGTCAACTTTAGAATGCAGTAGGGATGTTCAATCTGGCCGATTTTAAGACCTGAGGACTTCAATTCCCAGAATTCCTGCTGGCTGGGGAATTCTGGGAGTTGAAGTCCACAAGCTTTAAAGTTGCCTAGATTGGACACCCCTGCATTAGGGCAAGATGTGATGATAGCTACCACTGTGAAGGATCAATGTATGGAGGACTATTCATCCTGAGGTCTCCAAGTTGCCTTTGGATCAGAAGACATGCCAGTTGTGGGGGAATAACCAGGAGAAAGGGGAGGGTCTCTACCTTCAACTTGACCACTCCCCAAAGGTTGGCCACTATCAGAAACAAAATGCCACACTAAAATGGGCATCAACCTGTTACAGCAGGACTCTTCTTAAGCTCCCATAAAATTCTTATGGTCCCAAATATATCACATTCTTATTTAAGCAGTTTTGGATTGTAGGTTTCCTTCATTGACTTAATGTAGCTCCTTGGGTTTGGGTCAACAGGCACATGGAATAATTTGTCTGAGTTTTGATCTTGGGTCATCCGTCAATCCATCAATCTCAAGAAAGTCAAAGAGAGATGGTGGCCTTGGGTTGTGTAACAGCTGCTGTGTTACATCTAAAGAGCCTTTTAAAACTGTCCTTGGTTGTAAGTCAGAGATCAGATGGAGACTCGGCTGCCAGAATGGTAGGAAGGGAGTTTCAAACGGTGTGGTTAGCTGCAGTGGCTAGCAAGGAGAAAAATGGTTTCCCTGCGATTGAAAACCTCCTTTGGAGAAAACCTCATAACCATCCTTCCCTCAAAGACATTAGGACTCAGCACTTGATAGGTAAAGGACAACAATGAAGAGGGCCTTGCATTTTGCCTAGGTCCATTTCGGCCCTCCAGGTGCTCACTTCACCTGTCCCTGCTGAACGTGGAGTCCGAATTCCAACCCTCCGAATTCCCCCTTCCTCACATTTCTTTCCATGTAACCAATATGAAAAGGGGAAAGATAATTACCCTTAAACATACTTAATGCCAACGGTACATTATCCCGGTCTATGGAGTACCAAGCTGATAGTATTTTCCCCACAAGCTTAATCAAGCTGCTATCTTAAAACTCTCTAGAGTACTGTGAAGCAGTAATAGAAACTCATTTGCTTCCCGGGGAAGGAATTTTCATTTATTCAGGCTGGGGAGGGTGTGGGGCCAGGGAAGAAGAGACAAGCTTCCAAGAGTCAATGGGGGCACTGTCAGAAGGGAAGAAAGTTCTGGATTGTCCAACAAGGGATGAAAAGCCAACGAGACTCCACTTATCCATTCTTTGCCTTTTTAATGAATTATACACACACTTGTGGTGACACCAGAATTCAGGTAGCAGCGTTTATTAATAGGACCTGAACTGCTGCCAAGGGAGAAGAGAAAAAGGTCAACTATAACCAAGAGCCAACTCTAGCATCTTCTCTGAAGAGGAAGAGACACACTGGAGGGTTTATCAATTTGAGATGCAAATAGGAGGACCGAGAGACCTTCTTCTTTCTTCTATGGGCATTTCATGGAACTGGTAGAGGAGTTGAGGTGGAGAAGAAGACCCAAGCCAGAAAAAGGACATGGTTGCTCCACCCAGACCATTACTAAATTGTGAGATTTTACTTACAAAATGTAGGCTGACCACTGTCTACAATAAAACATCCCAAGAATTAGATAATATCACTGAAGACAGATCTATTAATGCTTATTCATTCTGATGGCAATCTGGAACCTCTATTTCAGTGGCTGTAGAAGACTTGCTTGAGGAGAAGGACTACTGGTTTCCAAACCGTTCCTTTGGATGTCCTGGAGACTATCTGAGGGGCATCTGAGAGAAACAGGATGCCAGTCTTTTGATACCACCTTAGCACGTTGCTTCTTGGGAAGTCAAGAACTTGGTCTAAGGTTCCACACACCCCAGCATCTTTAATGGAGGTGGAAATCTCTGACTAATGGAATAAGATCTTCAACCGGTCCAAGAGAGTGAAGTTTGTTGGGTCAGATCTTTTCCATACATGCCGTAAGCATGTGGCCACAAACACTCTCTCGTGGGCTCTTTCCTCAGGGGCATCATTACCTGATCCTCCCCCCACTCTCCAATTATTTGAAGATTTGGGGTTGTCCATGTGAACGCAGCATGAATACCAATAGGATCCTGGTGGGGCAGTGGTTAGAATGCAGTATCCATCCTTTTGAGGTGGGTAAAACGAGGACCTGGATTGTTGGGGGCAATATGCACATAATGCTGACATTGTAAACCACCTAGAAAGTTTTATGGGGTGGTATTTTAAGCCTAAATGTTATGCTATCCTCTGGCTGGTTGTTCATTGGTGCCCTTTGGTGTGCGTGCAATCCAATGAACGCTGGCATCCTCTGTTCACATGGAATGAAGGAGGCCCCTTGGCTGCCACGAATTGATCTTTCCAGGTAAGACAAAGGTGATCTGTGTTTTCTCCAGATGTGAAAACTGGCTGGAAAAACAGCCCCTAATGCAATCCTTCGACAGTTCTGATCGGAGGAAATGAAGCTTGTTTTAATGCTTCCTCCAAAGGTGCCGCCAGCCAACTTTTGCTCTTTTTTTAAAACACACACACACACACACACACACACACACACACACACACAAAAGACAAGTTGTGAGCTACACGCTCCCCTCCGTCTCCTTCCCAGCAATTGCCACCCCTTGTGAGAGACGATCCCCACCCTCTCCCGGTACCTCCACTTACCACGATACTGTTTTGAATCTCTAAAATAATGTGACAACTTAATGATGGCACAATTATCTAAATGTTTAACAGACATGTTATCTAAGTGAATCGGATCGAGATTCCATCCCGCTGACAATAAACATCAATGGAAGCAGCGAAAGTGATGGGCAAATTATCACAAACCCTGCAATTTCAATGCTATTAAATTTGGAAGAATAACAGCCCCAAGGCCTGGGAGTGCTGAATAAAAAAGGCCCCTGTGTTTGTCCAATATTAAATCAAAATGCTACCAACATCCCCGGGAAAGGGGGCGGGCGGGGAAGGGAGGGGAGGGGGGAAAAGCAAAGCAATTCATGGCTTTTCATGTTTCGGTTACACATCGGGTTTTATGGACTTCTCCCTTCCTTTGGGGTGGGCTGTTGGGGGTCTTTTCCAGAGACGCTGGGGGGCAAGGGGACAACTGGACATCCCACAGCTTTTACCCAAGAAACAGAGGGAGGGGAAAAAATCCCCTCTTTTTCTCCTCTTGTTGGCTTGCCAGCAACAGCAGTGATGTACTAACGTGTTTACTAATGATCTGGAACGAGACAGGGGGGGAGGGGAGGGGGTGTGGTAGAAGCTGCCAATAACCCAAATCAAAATCAGAAAAGGCGTCACGCAGGGTCGAGACGGAAGGTGTGCAGGAGACAAGGTTGCACCTGGCTAACCAAGGCCAGAAGGAAGACGTCGAAGCAACAGTCAGAAGAGCTGGGGAAGGGGAAGGGGGCTGGGGGCCTTCCCCCCCCCCAAAATGAGAATGCTTTACATTGAACTAAAGCATCAGGAAGAAAAAAATTGTGGAACGGGATGGACAGCTCCCTTCTCGTTTGGAAACAAGAGTCCTCAGATCATGGAGAGAAGCAATTTAGGACTAAGGAGAAATTTCCCTAAGAATGAGAACAATTCATCAGTGCCTCCAGAAGTTGGTGGGTGCTCCATCCCTGGAGGATTTTAAGAAGAGGTTGGACAACCACTTGTCTGAAATGGTATCATGTGGTGGCCAAACATTTCTGCCTTTGCTCAGTCATGACAAATCAACACCCATGAACACCTGGGCACACGTGCAGATGTTGGGCTGCACGGATCAGGACTCCTGAGGGGTCCACCTAGCTCTGGAGACCAGGACTCAAACTTGTGGCTGAGAAATGATAGGCTCATAAACTACCCTTGGTATGAATCACCCCACATATCAGGGTAGTGGGAAAGAGTGAACGGTGGCCAGAGGATGGGTGTACAATGACAAGCGCACTTCCCTAGTGAGACGTCAGACCGTGTTCTGCTCCAAGAACTTTTGCTCATGTGAAATATCTTGGCCGGCCTTGAGAAACCTTAGAGCAATCACCTCTGATATTTTAAAGTCATCTGCTCTGAGCGAAGAAGAGGAAGAATCCCGCCCACGTATGCAACCCCTGGGGGATCTGGCTAAGGCAACCAGGCAGCTGGCAGCTGGCAGGGACCGAGTTCATTCCTTTTTTTTTTTCATTTGACAAGAACATCGTTTCCCACCTTTTCCAACCAAGGCAGAAACAAGGAGATGAGAATCTGATTCCGTGGAAATTTGGAAGACTTGTTCTTGAGAAGAAGAAAAGTTGAGGGAGGGAGGGAGGGAGGGAGGGAGGGAGGGAGGAAGAAGGGAAACTATTTCCACTCCAACTACAATCAAAAGACCACACACACTTTAGCGTGGCCCAGTTTGACCGAATTGTTGGGTCACTATCAACGGATCCTCAACCTACACCAATTGGTTGCCGTCCAGATTTGGGAAGATGGAATTCTGAAATATCTGAAGAAAGCTGGAATAGGAGGTAACACCGAGACTTGTTAGAAATGTCCAGCCATTCCAGAGACTCATGAAGTTGCAAGAATCCAAATATCCATTTCTCTAAATGTCCTGCCTGCCTCATAGATCCTTCCTCAAGCAGAAGACATTGCAACCAGCCTCCAAGACATATCAGATCTTCTTGACGTTCCTCATAGCCACATGCAACAAATACATTCCTGATTCACACCCAAGAGTATACCCATACTCAACCATTAATCATCCTTGTTTTTAGTAACAACACAAAACACTTCTTCACTTGACATTTCATTAAAAAATAACTTTTTCATCTTTTCCGTTCAGCTCAATTCCTGGTAACTGCAGAGACATATCCATGTTGCTTTCTTGGCAAAAGTACAAAAGGGGGCCTACGACCCTGGGACCTCTCATTAATTGGTGGAATTTGTTCTTATAAGAATGGGCAGTCGGCTTTGAAATAGGATGTGCCAAGTCCAGGGATGACAGATGCCTACCAGTGGCTGAAAGGGATGGACATGTCCTATCAGTTCCTTAGAGGGACACTTCATGCATGCCCTGATCTTAACTCTCTTACAGCAACATGATAAACAGACACATTTATGTGTCCAACCTCTTTATGTCTAAGCCAGCTTTTCCAAATCTGCTAGCAGTCACCACAATCCTTATAATTTTGGGGCACCCACATCTGTAGAAGGAGCAGTGGGAAAGACCAGCTTAATCCTTGCTGCCTATCTGGGAAGCGTAGAAAGAAGGTAAGGGATAATCAGCCCTTCCTGCTTGGTCCTGAAATCCTCACTGCCATTACATCTAGCAGTCCTGACAATGGTGGTGGGGGCATCACTGAGCCCCCTCAAGTCCAACTTGGATCCTGTACAAGGATCCAAATTAAAGCCTCCAGGCTCTGCTTCAACGCCTCTGGTAAAGGGGGAACCTGCCTGCCTCATTGGTTCCACTGTCGATGGAATCTCAAATAGGTGATTTTGTGTCCTGCTCTCTGGAAGGATGGAGAGCAGGTTGGGGGCTTCCTCTGGGGGACATCCTTTGGGTAATTAAAGAGGGTTTTTATATCCCCCTTTCTGTCTCCTCTGCTTAAGGTTCAGCACCCTGCTTAATTCCTAAGATTTAGATGGTTTGCAAGCCACGTAACCCCTTGCATTTGATTCCTGTTCTCCGAGTTCTTAATTTTGCATCTGGCTCAGTTTCTTGGTTAATTTCAACCCATTGCTCTAACTTCCTTTCCACAGAGGATCCATTCCACTCTACAACCAGAAGCCCTCTTGGCTCTGCAAAAGAACTCCTAGGAAAAAAATAGATCTCCTTTGGATCCACCAAGGCAACGGATATTCCCCGAGACTTAACCGGTATTTGAGGTCCACAAAAATGGCAGAACAAGATGGCCGACCACTTTGAACGCTCCACCGTCCTCAATCTGAAGGGGGTGGGGTGGGGAAGCTAAATGATGCTTGCTTTCCCCCATGGAAGCTGAGGAAACTCCACAGCCTTCTTGTAGGGTTTTGAAAAAAGCTCCTTCCCTTGGAGCGCAGGCCGTCTTCCTCCCCCCCTGAAGTGCAGCCTGACGTCCTGCTCAGCGAGAGGAAGCTATCAATTTCTTGGCAAGGAGGAAGCCAGCTCTGAAAATACAGCCCCTTTCTGACATGTAACCGAGAAGGCCTTGTTTACAGCTCAAGAAGGCAATGATAAACGTGTCTCATCGGGTCACAGTGACCCAACGCCGCCTATTTTTGTTCCTCTCCATTCTGCGTTTGGATGTCGCCCTCTGAGCCCTGGCACGGACGCCGATCTCCTTGGCAGCCCCTGACATGTCATCTCAAAGTTTTCAATCAAAACACACTTCATGCCTCTCTGCGGGTCCCTCCCCGCCCAAGGTCAGCAGAGATGTTGGCAGCCAGCAACTCTCTCCGACTTGAGTTCCAGGAGGGTGCCTGGGAGAGACGCTTCCTAGAAGGAAGCATGAGACAAACAGGTGTTTTTCTTCTGCCAAGAGAGGCACAGAATGTCCACCTTTCCCTCTAGCTGGGAGCTTTAACGTACCTGCCACAGGTGATCTTTCGGTCTGGGGCAAACTACAAGGACATCGTATGTGACCAACATCATTGCATTAATTATATCATGTCATGTATGAAGGCCCATGATGCCTGTGGTGCCAGTTGGCAGAGGCATAGGGGGTGGGAAGGAATCTGGCAGGTTCTGACAGGTTCTGGAGAACTGGTAGTGGAAATTTTGAGTAGTTCGGACAGGGGTGGGTTCTAAATTTTTTTACTACTGGTTCTGTAGGCATGGCTTATTTTGTGGGTGTGGCTTGGAGGTCATGTGACTAGGTGGGCGTGGCTAGCTGGTCAGAGTCATTTCTGAAAGATCCTTGCACTTACGACCAGTCCTCGCACTTACGACCCGACTCATTTGTTTGCTTTTAACACTGATCAGCTGTAGGGCGGCCCGTTGAAGCCCCGCGGCAAGAGTTTAAACAGTTTTTTCCCTCTAGTCATCAGGTGGGACTCAGGAGGCAGCAATAGATTGGGGGTGGGGCCAAATAGAAGGTAAGAATAACGTGAGTGGGAGGGAGGGCGGGGGGGGAGAACCGGTTCGGTGACATCATATCGTCACCGCTACCGGCTTGGCCGAACCGGGAGGAACCCACCACTGAGTTCAGAGAACCGGCAAATACCACCTCTGGCTGGCCCTAGAGTGGGGAGGGAATGGGGATTTTGCAGTATCCTTCCCCTGCCACGCCTACCAAACCATACCACACCACGCCCACCAAGCCACGCCAACAGAACTGGTAGTAAAAAAATTTGGATTTCAATACTGATTGGAAACAGAACAACCTCACCACACCCTTCTGACTCGTATCTTGGCTTGTTTACACACACACACAAACATATTCACATGCACTCATGTTCTTGATTCCGTGAGTTTGGGGAGAAAGGAAGGAAAGAAAGGAAGTTTGAGAGGAAATGGCAGCTTTGCCCCACGTGCTCTTTTGGGCCACCTACATCCATGGAGGTCCTGGATCACGATGGACATGTTTTATTTGCTCTCTGGCCAAAAGGAAATACACGTAGGAGAGGCCGTGGGCTGCTCCTTGGCAGAAGCTGGGAAGACAGTGCAGGTGGGTGGGGATGAGTCTTAGGGACCCCCCCTCCCCATGTGCTGCTGCACCTGAGTTTGTGGCAAGCAATCAAGGGTGGGGACATCTGCCTCAACTGCTCTGTGTGAACATGGGCAACCTCCACCATCTGATCTCTTGGTGGGACCCAGGCTCCAAAGCTTCCTTCCCTGATTAGGGGTTGGGTAACAGCCCAGTTTATCTGTTGCAAGTGACCACCGACTACCTGGATGGTCCCTGAAGGAGCAAAGCTGTTATTCCTAAATTTATAAACAGGCTCTTTTGCCCATGAAGTTGCCAGATCAAATGACAAAGGCAACAACCCGCCACGTTCAAGCATTTTAGTTGAGACTCTAGAAAGAGCAACAAAGGTGATTAGAGGGCTGGAGCCTAAAACATACGAAGAACGGTTGCAGGAACTGGGTTTGTCTAG
Source organism: Pituophis catenifer annectens (assembly GCF_029215685.1). Lineage (NCBI taxonomy): Eukaryota > Metazoa > Chordata > Lepidosauria > Squamata > Colubridae > Pituophis > Pituophis catenifer. The sequence continues at coordinate 25,987,976 of NW_027256892.1, forward strand.
TTTGATGAAAAGAAGGACTAGGGGAGACATGATAGCAGTCTTCCAATATCTCAGGGGCTGCCCCAAAGAAGAGGGAGTCAAGCTATTCTCCAAAGCCCCTGAAGGCAGGACAAGAAGCAATGGGTGGAAACTAACCAAGGAGAGAAGCAACCTAGAAATAAGGAGAAACTTCCTGAGAGTGAAAACAATTAATCAGTGGAACCACTTGCCTCCAGAGGTTGTAAATGATCCAACGCTAGAAGTTTTTAAGAAGATGTTGGATAACCATTTGAACCGTCTGAAGCAGTGTAGGGTTTCCTGCCTAAGCAGGGGGTTGGACTAGAAGACCTCCAAGGTCCCTTCCAGTGGTCTATTGCTGACCACCCTGGTCCTCGTGTGGAAAAGCCAGGCACAGGAGAACACCCATCGTCTTAACGCTTCAGCTCTCAGGTGTAAACATCCCATCCTTAATGACTTGCGTGGCTTGATCAGTACTAAACAGATTTGCTTGCCTTAATACAGTCCAAGAGGCAGCTTGGGGAATTCCCTCATGGTTCTCAGAAGCCGAGTTCATACGCCATGCAAAGTTGCAGCTTGTTTAATCGGAGGTTATTGTGAAAGTTACTGCGCTAAGCCACATATTTAGGTTTACCTCTCGCAGCGTATGGAGCCACATAATCCTCTAAGCCAGCGGTGAGGGACCATGAGCCTTTTACAACTTGTGGACTTCAACTCCCAGAATTCCTGAGCCAGCAAACAGCCATGGCTCCCCCATCCCTGCTCTATGCCAACATCAACCAAGCCCCTCGGGTGTGGCAGCAAAGGACATGGGTGCTCCTCAGTGGTGAAATCCAATTTTTTTTACTACCGGTGCTGTGGGTGTGGCTTGGTGGGCGTGGTGTGGCTTGGTGGGCATGTCTTGGTGGGCATGGCAGGGGAAGGATACTACAAAATCTCCATTTCTACCCCACTCCAGGGGAAGGATATTGCAAAATCCCCATTCCCTCTCCACTCTAGGACCAGCCAGAGGTGGTATTTGCCGATTCTCCTAACTGCTCAAAATTTCCGCTACTGGTTCTACAGAACCTGTCAGAACCTGATGGATTTCACCCCTGGTGCTCCCCATAGGTCTAGTGGGCTGCTAAAATGTTTAAATAGACTATTGGATCCTAAAATGGGTCAGCTGGATGAAATCAGTGGCTACAAGGCCAGGATTTGCCTCTCATCTTCCCCTTGGTTCCCTAATGGTGGTTGATAACCTAAGAAAGGATGCCCAATTTCATTTCCCTGAGAACCTTCTCCTACAACCTCGCTCAAAAAATCTGGAGAGGGCATCTCCCCTCCTTTTCTGCTTTTGAGTAGCAGAAATCCACCAAGGTTGTTTTCTCTTCCAGGTTCTCAGCTTAGCTTGCAGGTCCTTCAGTTGCCCGAATATTAAAGGCAAGAAGTCTTCACAATGGAGTAACAGGATCTTTTCCTCATGTTTTGGAAACAACTGTCCCATCCCGGGATGCAGACATACCAGCTGGGGATTAGAGTCACTGAAAACTTCTAGAAGGATCTCAGTTGCTACACCTCTCCTGGAGGGGTCACAGTCGCACAGACTCTGGGATCTACATGATGGTGAGCACCAGCCCAGAACCTCAGCTGCCCTCTGAGACACCCAATTCAAAGCATCTCTTGTTTCATACTGTATGTAATGACAACTTGATCATTTCTCCTTGCTGTGGAGCAATCGTCCCTGTCTCCTGGTGGGAACGCCTGCTGATCAGGCACATCACAGCTCAGGTGAACCCAATTAAATCAGGCATTGATCAAATCAGAAATGGGGCAATCAGTGTTGAGCAACAGCTGTTGAGCAAAGTGCTGATTGGCACATTTCATAGCCCTCCTTACCTCGCCCTGCCTCTCCAAAGTGGGGCCAAGCAGCCTCACCCAATTGGAAAATTATTGATGATCTACTGGACTGTTGCAACGTCTCACATAACACCCACACCGATTTTGCTAGTGGTGGAACCAGTCCAGAAAGTTACCTTTTCCAACAGGAGTTTCTACTCCCTAGTTGTAGATGCTTTACATTCACTAGACCTATCTGTTTCTATTTATAGACTGCATAACTGATCAAGATCAGCCTTCCCAACTGGTGTCTTCTACATGGTTATCAAACATGGACAATCTGGGACCTTTAGTCCCAGTGCCTCTGGAGCCACCATGAATATAGATCTTCCAGTTCCTTTCCTGGCCAAGCTCAGACCGTGAAATGTTGAGGAGAAACTGGGCACGAGAGAACTAGACTTTCGCTTCAATGTTAAGACCTCTCATTTCCTTCAAAGTCAACATCCCCAGAACATACTAGTGAAACGTTGGTCAAACGGTCCATTATACAGACACTGCCAGTTCAAGAAAAAGGCCCAGTTTAGGAAGAAGTGCCACCAAACCATCTCTAAGAGGACATTATCTCCAAAGCTGAGGAATTTGGACAAGCCCAACCCCAAAGGAGACTTACCAGTGTGGGTCTGCCTGTGACTTTCCAGCGCATCTTCCTTAGAGAATTGTGCACCACAATGATCGCAGAGAAAGGCTTTGGCACCTGCTGTAAGGAAAGAGGAAGAGAGAGAGGGGGAAAAATTTTACGTTAATATCAAGAAGCCCTGACAAATCATTACAGCAGTCACTAAACTGATTCTGAGACACTGAATTGTGCTCGGCACAGCGACCACAAATTGAGAGATCCCAAAGTAGAGTTGACCATATCCAGGGCAAAAATTACTTTTTAACTGGAATGAATCCACGATCTTCACTCAAATATACATGTTTCCTCTTTCAAGGCATATCACGCTCTTATTCCATCAATATTTGGGGACATTATTGCATTAACATCCCAACTATCAAATATACAGTCCAGAGAAAACTGTACGTAGAGTTGACAAGAGATCTGAATGGATCCCTGATATCCGAGAAGGTTCTTATTTTTGTACTTTTTTTCATTTCTGTGGGTTATGGAGATTTGCAAGATTGGTTTTTTTAAGCTATCCCAGTATTAAAACCACATTTTAAAATGATTCAGTGATTGGGGCTGTGCTAAGAGCAAGCACCCCACTGCCATCACCAAACTAACCCCCGAATCAGGCTACCAACAAGCTCTGATTTATATGTTTTTGTGGCATTTTATTGGGGTTTTGGAATAAACAAAAATCTAAAGATATAAGCCATATACTGAACGTTGGTGTAGATCTATATATATATAGATCTATAGAAAGATAGGAAGATAGAGAGAGATAGAAATAGAGTATCTATTATACGGCAGATGCTGGGAGTGAATTAGATGGTTTTACTCTCAGCAGATCTCAGGCTGAACAACTGTCAGCAGGAACAAAGTCCTGGGGATCTTCCCTGAAAACGACCCCTCCTACATTTTGACAGATACATGATGTAATTGCATGACCATTTCAAAGAGGGCTGGGAGGGCCACCACCCTTGCATGGAGAGTCACTTGGAACATCTGGAGAAGTTCTACGATTAAGGAAGAGAGATGTTCCCCAGCTGCCTTGTACATCTCCAAAGTGTATTTGACCTCCTCTTCTCTTTTCTCCAGAACTTTTACTTAAAAATAAAATAGGGGAGAAATACAGGATCAGAACTCTGCTTTCCACCACGGGCAGGTAGATCAATGGTGCTGATGTGAAGAGATCCATTCAGTCCAGGTTCCTAGTCGGTGCTCTAATTTCCTTCGTTCTGATGGCCTCCAGTCCTTGAAAAGGACCTCAAGATAGCAGCTGAAAAAGGAGAGGTGGAACCTCTTGTGCTCCTCCTGACCAAACATCAGCAGAGCAACAAGTAGAAGATGGCATTGGCCCTTCCCTTCATGGAGATGGTGGCTCCAGAAGCAGCTGAATCCTCAGGAGATCATTCAATCCTTTGCATCAAATGGATCCGGCAATGCTGCTCTTGGCTGCTTTCCTACAGTGAGCTAAACTCGGGACCGAGGGATCCAGAAGATCCCTTTCCCGTCTACCTTACACACAGAGGGCAGAAATTCAATTGACTTAGAAACGGTCAATGCTTACTACAGATAGTCCCCAACTTACGATTGCAATTGAGCCCAAGTCGCTAAGTGAGAAATTTGTTAAAGTGAGTTTTGCCCCCGTTTATGATTTTTCTCACCACTAAGTGAATCACCGCAGTTCTTAAATTAGTAACACGGTTGTTAAGTGAATCTGGTTTCCCCCATTGACTTTGCTTGCTCACCACGGCAACTGTCATAAATGCGAATCAGTTGTCCAACCTCCAAATGTAGATCACGTGACTGTGGGGACCCTGCAGTAGTCGTAAGTGTGAAAAATGGTCATAAATCTCTTTTCTCAGTGCCATTGCAACTACGAACGGCCACTGAATTGTTGTAAGTCAAGGACCACCTGCATTCCATTCCACAAAGATCCCTGAATGGACGCAATGAATAATCAAAAATATAAGACTCCCCAAAATGCAATTAGTCCCATCACCCAAACATCCCAGTAGTGGCCAAAATTGTGGAAACCTTTTGACGGAAAGTGTATTTTCTAAAACTAAGTCATAACACTGCTTTTTTTTTTTTTTGGAGTAGTACCATAAAATTATATATCAACGGAAAGATAATTTAATCAAGAATGTAATGCGATAACTTTTATGAAGGGTTTGCTATTAGAATAGCCGTTACATAACAAAGAAGAAAAGTGAAACACATAGAAAAAACAAGATATGCAAAAATGATCCCCATGTCAGTTAAACCTTCGTTGGGTAACCTTTAGCCTGAATGACGGCCTTACAACGTCTTCCCATGGAGTGAGCCAAGTCTTTGAGTTCTGCAGCTGTTCTAATGTGAAACCAAGATTGAAGGATGGCTTCTATTAACTGGGTTTTATTGCTGGGTCGCTTCTGACTAACCAGTTTCTTTAGTCGGCTCCATAGAATTTTCAATTGGGTTAAGAAGGTCTGGGCTATTCCCAGGCCATTCCAGCAGTGGAATAGGATTCTCTTGAAACGCCAAAAGAAAAAAAAAAGTGGTGTTATTAGCCATCAAACCTCAAAAGCACACTTTCCACAATTTTGGCCACTACTGCTGAAGACGTTTTTATTCTACCAAGCCGGCCTAGCCTAAATGGCTTTTAATTGGGATTTTAAATTTTATGGATTTGGGGGTTTTAAATTGGGAAGCTAATGATTTAATTCTTTTTTAATTATCTTAACTTTTGTATTTGTATGTTTTTTAATTTTGGCTGTTCACCGCCCTGAGTCCCCTCTGGGAGAAGGGCGGTATACAAATTAAATAAATAAATAAATAAATAAATAAATAAATAAATAAATAAATAAATAAATAAATAAACTGTATAATGGTGAAAGGGTAGCCACCCATGGCTGCTACGGACAGGCTCAGATGCCTTTCCAGAAAACAAAAGAGCCAGAAGAGCAGAAAAAAAATTCACCTGAACTGGAATGGCAGAGAACTTTATGGGCTGCATAGGCCAATCCTAACATCCAAACTTTGTGGATGTTTTGTGGATGGAAGGAGCAGCCACGCACATACACAACACAGAAGTCGGAAACACCACGCAGGAGAAATGAACACCAACGGAGCTTGCTCCCAGGAAGTTCGTTCTGTACTTGGGAATGGCCTCAACAGAGCATCTCCAGGCCCTTGGGAGGAGGAGGACGTGGGCTCTTAAGCCTCTTAAGTCCAGGAGGAAAGCAGGCAAGCAACTCAACTGGCACAGAAGACAGATGCCAGGGCTAAAAAGAAATTAAAAGGCAGTGCCAGGCCAGGGGAAAGCATGGAGGGCTCCACGTGGCGTGGTTAGCTTGCCAGTCTGCTGCCATCTGGTCTTTGGGGTACCTGAAATACTCCGGGCACGGGGGCCAAAAATGCCCATCCTCCCTTTTTGTGGAATTCCTGGCACAACCGCTTGGGAGAGCTGGCTGAGCTCGACGGATAGGATTCAGCAAAGCAGATATGGGATTATCTGGGCAGTGTGAGTTTCAATGTGGACACAAAGTCTTCTCTTTTGCAAATAAAAGAAGGAGAAAAAAAAAAAAAGAAAGAAAGGTAATGCAAAACAAACCCAGCGTTTCCAGCGAGAACGAAGAGGCTTCAACATCCTGATTATGTCAGCGTGGTAAGCAGTCTTGTTTTTCCGTGCCTTCCAACGCTCCCCTAATGATCACAACACGCCGTCAGCACACAAAAGGCTCGAGACAACGGCAGCGACACTATCAGATAAGAACGACACACCAGACCGAAAGATAATTTCCACAACCAGCGTTAAGGTGTGGCATTTGTGGGATTTCTTAGAAAATGCATAGCAAGGCAGGAGGCGACTGTTCCCTTGGCAGGGCCCCGGTTATCACAAGGGGAAGGAGCACGCGGGGCCTCTGCACAGCCCTTGGGGAGAAGAATGAAGAAGCCCTTGGAGAGACTCGGCCAAAGTGATGAGCTCAAGGGTTACACCTGGAAGTTTCGATTCACCGCTTCCAAGAGATGCTGAGACCCAGCCTTGAGGGACAGCCTGGTCTGAAGAAAGAAAGAAAGAAAGAAAGAAAGAAAGAAAGAAAGAAAGAAAGAAAGAAAGAAAGAAAGAAAGAAAGGAGGGAGGGAGGGAGGGAGGGAGGGAGGGAGGGAGGGAGGGGAAAGAAAGAAAAAAGAAAAAAGAAAAAAGAAAAAAGAAAAAAAGAAAGAAAGAAAGAAAGAAAGAAAGAAAGAAAGAAAGAAAGAAAGAAAGAAAGAAAGAAGTGAGGGAGGGAGGGAGGGGAAAGAAAGAAAAAAGAAAAAGAAAAAAGAAAGAAAGAAAGAAAGAAAGAAAGAAGCGAGGGAGGGAGGGAGGGAGAAGAAAGGAAGGAAGGAAGGAAGGAAGGAAGGAAGGAAGGAAGGAAGAAAGAAAGAAAGAAAGAAAGAAAGAAAGAAAGAAAGAAAGAAAGAAAGAAAGAAAGAAGCGAGGGAGGGAGGGAGGGAGGGAGGGGAAAGAAAGAAAAAAAGAAAAAGAAAAAAGAAAGAAAGAAAAAAGAAAGAAAGAAGCGAGGGAGGGAGGGAGGGAGGGAGAAGAAAGGAAGAAAGAAAGAAAGGGGCGAGGGAGGGAGGGAAAAGAAAGAAAAAAGGAAAAAAGCAAGGAAGGAAGGAAGGAAGGAGCGAGGGAGGGAGGAATAAGAAGAAAGGAAGAAAGAGAGAGAGAGAGAAAGAGAGAGAAAGTGGGGGGCGATTTCATCTTTAAGGAAGGGATTGCTCTCCTAGAAGAACCCCAAGTTTGAGAAAGAGGGTGACTTCTCCCAGCAACAACTGGAGGCCTACCACTCTGAGGCCCCCTTTTCTTTCCCTATAGAGCAGCCCCCGGTGCTCTTCCAGAAAACTGAAGCCTCGTTGGGCTAGAGCAGCCTCCAACACCAACCAGGCCATGCAGGCACTCTCATCCCCATCCGGCCAGCTGTGCCACAGGTTGGCCAAAGCTATTCCAGCAGGCACCGTTTCCCCATGTCTTCAGCCAGGCGCTGAGAAACGTGGTGCACCGGCGAGAGTAGAGCGGACGGGGATGAGTTAATGTCACTGACTACGGATTGACTACAGAGAAGTTGGAGGTGGTTTTGGGGGGGCTGTTCCTCAGCTCCTTCCAGAGGCTGGCCGTGTGTGGACCTCTGCTGAAGACATGGCAGAAGAGAGTTAAGACCTCTAGAAGGCTTCTCCCTATACGATCCGTCCGTGGCAAAATGGAACCGAGCAGGGCCTGATGGGTTGCCTTATCCTTAGCCCTCCACGCCTCGGTCTCCCAACCCCGGAGACCCTCCCAGGCGCCTGTCACGACCCTCCGAGCCCCACGGCAGGGTGGACCCCCAGAAGGGAGGAAAATAAAACAGATGCCCCTCGCCCCCCCCCCCACCCCTTCCCCATCCCCGCTGGAGAATAATTCCCCTGCCTTTAAATTGCCTCAGTAACGGCTGGCTCAGAGGCAGAAAAATTTGGCAGCAGTGAAATTAAAAGTGATAAATTTTCTCGCCAAGCTTTGATCGATAATAAAGGCCTCATCTGTTAATCAATAAGACAGTCTGCCTGTTTACTGTGCATAAGCCGTTCCCGGCTGCTTTGGGGGGGGGAGGAAACAGGAGGGGGGGGGGAGAGATGTCAAGTTTGCATTCAAAACAACTCAAGTGTACCTAAGCCAAATGGCCCAGCCCTCAAAAGAAAGCAGAATCCAGGGGGCTGGGGGAGTGGGGTGGGGGGAAGGCAGGGTCCTAACATCACAGGCCGGGTGTGCTGGTGGTGGGGGCGCGTGGGGAAGGGAAGGAGAAGACAGGGCAAGGCTACAGGTGCTCCTGCTGGGCAAAGAGATGGGCAGCAGGGGTTGGTATGCAAAATCGGGGCCCCACGAGGCAGCACAGACGTGCCCCATGGCTCTCTATCCAAGAAGCAAAAAGAGAGGAAGGGAACAGAGGAAGAACAAAGGGGCTCCTGCCTCTCCCCCCAACCCTCCCCCAGCCCTGTTGCTTAAATAATAAACACGGCTTCATTACCATCCTAATTAGAGAGGTCAGTTCGACTTGAGAAATCAGAGCTGCCCATCACGCGGGTTTGAGGACTCTTTGGGAGATGTTTCGTTCCAGAAACTGGTCACGAAAGGGCAGCACGCAATGCCAGGGTGGAAGGGAAGTTTCTCTGCAGCCCCCTCGGACCCCGCAGCTCTGCTCCCCTGCTGGGCTACCCCCAGCTACTCAGGGAGAAGAGGAAACAACTCTGCACATGGGCAGAGGCAAGGAAGGAACGGGCTTTGCAAACCGAACTCTGGTCTGGGTTTGAAAGCAGCTTCCATAAAACAAGGTGCTTGGCTTGAGCAGGCATTCTTCAGCCCCGCAGGGCCCCTGGGAAATTGGGGGTCAGGGCAGGGCCCAAGGCACGTGTTTCTGTGGGTATTTGTGCGTATCCACAAGGGAGGGTTGTGTAGCAACACTTTCCGTCTTCTTCAGCGTTTCTGGCAGACAGATAAGGTTGGAACCCCAAAATTATGCTGTGCCAACTTCCATTATTTTAGCGATGAGTTTGGGGGTTAACATTTTATTTACTCCATGGGTAGACCTGGCATATCTTGGGTTACTGGTCAAGTGACCAGTAACATTAAACTCCAAAAGATCAATTAAAATTAAGATTGAAAATTAACTAAGCATTATCATGGGCAGATCCAGTATCCATGCCAAGTAACCACTGGTAGCCAAACTGGTCTTTGGAAGTCAAGGGCAGCTGGGAGTCCCAGGTGCCCATCAAGACTTACTCTTATGTAAACACAGGTAAAGGTAAAGGTTCCCCTCGCACATATGTGCTAGTTGTTCCTGACTCTAGGGGGCGGTGCTCATCTCTGTTTCAAAGCTGAAGAGCCAGCGCTGTCCGAAGACGTCTCCGTGGTCATGTGGCTGGCATGACTCAATGCCAAAGGCGCATGGAACGCTGTTACCTTCCCACCAAAGGTGGTCCCTATTTTTCTACTTGCATTTTTTACCTGCTTTCGAACTGCTAGGTTGGCAGAAGCTGGGACAAGCAACGGGAGCTCACCCCGTTATGCGGCACCAGGGATTCGAACCGCTGAACTGCCGACCTTTTGATCGACAAGCTCAGCATCTTAGCCATTGAGCCACCGTGTCCCTTATGTAAACATATACAGTACTAAATGTAGCCAGTAATTCATAGATGGCTCTAAAATGCTAAACAGGGAAGCAAATATTAAAGAAACATGCCTGATTTGCATTCGTGCTGCTAGTCCTGTGTAAGAACCCCCAGTATTTCAGACCATGGGGAAGAGTCTGGGAAAGCTTCAGGCTCAAGTGAAGTCTACCAACCTCCTTTACTGCCCTCTTCATCAAACCAACAACAAGAAGCAACAGTGGCCCAAGAGTTTATAAATGTCCTGGCTAAACTTGTCTACTGTCCAGAAGGAAGGGGGAAAGGAGGACCAAGGAAGAGGAGAAGACACAAAAGAGGAGAAGACACGAAGCTCGGAGAAACCCAGATGGAGAACTTCAGCTTCAACACACGGGACGCACTTCTAAAAGGCAACTGGACTTGCTTGGTTATTTTCCTTGGAAACACTCGGCTTCTCATCCAAGAAGAACTTCTTCGGTTCAGAACTTCTGAAGAAGTGAAGAAGCTTCTTGGGTGAGAAGCAAAATGTTTTCAGGGGGAAAAACAAAACCAAACAAGACTGTCCAGTGGCCTTTTGGAAAAAGCACCTTTGGGACAAGCGTGACCTGGATGACTGAGAGTATCCATAGACACACGAGACGCACTTGCCAGAGGGCAGAAATCTGTAGGTCAACTCCCAAACATCAACATCTCGCCATCATCCAGTCCTGGAAGCTTCCAAGGCCCAACCCAACCCAACCGGGACTTTCAAATAAACATCTTGAATGTTCCATGGAGATACGCAGGCTTGATTACATAAGGGAAGGACAGCGCGTACCCAGAGAGCTGACCCACAAAACACAGCGAGAACAATGAGTGCAGGCGGGGGCATCTTACGGCAGCCCGTACAGTCTTATTTACAGTACTCCCTTATCAGTCAGGGAACAGTGCGCGGCCTGCCAGTTTCCAAAGGCCAGGACTGGGTGTTCTCTCGCTCGCTCAAGTCCATGTGTACTGGGAGCAGAAACTGCTGCCTGCCCGCCAGCACACCACACACACACACACACACACACAAACACATACACACACCCCTTCCCGCCCGCCCCCCTGTGCTAAATCAAATCAGAAAAACAAAATGTGAGACCCAGCCAGAAATCTTGCAATCTGCACAGGCATAAAAAGACCAGGGAAGTGTGTGTGTGTATGTGTGTGACTGTGTGTACACACACACACACACACACACAGGCAGGGAGAGGAAAAGAGGAGCCAGGGAACACAGCGGCTGCATATGCAAATAGTTCAAGGTTAATTTTACTATGTGAGTCACCAGGAAAATGTCAGCCAGCTTCAGCGCTCATCATGACTCCGGAGTTTTCAGAAAAACAAGGGGAGAGATTTATTAAAAGCACAGAACACTGAGGACAGAACACTTGAAAAGTCATGCATCGGGGAGGGGTGGCTGGATTGAACCTCATGCACACACACCCTACACACACACACACACACACACACACACACACACACTCATAACAAAGCCGAGCAGCGTTCACAGAAGCAGGACTTTGAAAAAGAAAACGACAACAACAAAAAACAACCCGGCACCACTTTGGGGAAGCTGCGGGCAGCTCAGGGAAAAGACAAAAGGAAGTATTTTTAGCAAGCTGCCTACAGTCGCAGCCGACTTCCTGATGGCTGACCCTGGAAGGACGGGACCCCGTGTGCTGCCAAGAATCTGCGATGTGTTGAAGGAGACGGATCACCCCAGATCCTCAGCAGATCCTCCCCCTTCCACAAGGTTGGCAAAAACAAGTGGTTTTTCCATACCACGAGGATTCAGCCGAGAGGCTGACCTGACCTTCGGGACAAGACCAAGTTCTTCAGTTGGCCCACTGGCTGCCCCTTTACTTTTGGCATGTGGGGCTGGGGTGGGGGTGGGTGGGAGGACAGGACAGGCCTTTTGACCTCTTCAGAAAAAAAAGCTCACAACAGAGGTTTTGCATTTCCAAAAGTCTCCTCCTCGGCCAGGAAGGTCTGTCCTGGCAGAAGAGAATATTTGTGGAAAGGAGGGGTCATTGGTGCTGTCTCACCTGGATTGTTTCCTTGAAGACATTTTATTACCCAACTAGGTAGCATCATCAGTGCTGGAAGGGAGTGGGATTTGCAGAGAGGAGGAGGAGGAGGAAGGAGGGGGGGGAGGAGGAGGAGGAGGAGAGGATTAGGACTACGGGGTCTTTGGTGCTCACTGAGCTTCGTTGTTTTTTTGTAGGCCTTTCATAACCCAACTAGGTAGCTTCATCAGTGCTAGAAGGGAGCAGAGTTTGCTCTTTGTTTATATACAGTGGCTTCCACCATCAGTGATGGTTGGAGTGTTCCTGGTTCTTCCCTGATTAGGTGGTTTAATATTTGATCGTTCGTCTGCGTGTTGGTGGAACTAATTCCTGTCATTCTTTTCATCAAAGCAATTCCACTTAGGACAGAAAAGTGGGAGTGACGTATAGAAATCTCTGGAGCGACAGCATCCATTTTCTCTCCTCCTGAAAACGGTCCCCCATCTATTGGAGGGAGGGAGGGAGGCCATTCTGATTTCAGCACCCAAGACGATGGAGACCCCACCTGGACACGGCCTTTCTGCTTTCCCCTGGGGAGGGGCAACCAGCTGAAGGAGATCCAAAGGGGGAGGACCAGGGCAGGAAGCAACGTCCCAGTTTCAGACCCAAATCCACCCAGCTCCATCTGCCAAACCTCCCTAGGAAAAAGGTTTGCACTTGGACTCTCACAAAACGTTCTCAGAGTTGTTTTGCATTTGTTTAAAGGGGGAAAAATAGATTCCCTTCTATCCCCCCCTGGGATTTGAGGCTGAAAAATGGAGAGGCAATTGATCAGCTGCTGCCTGTCTGCATCAACTCCTTTGAATAAAAGGCAGCCGCGAGTCTTCTTAAGACCGGTTTATACCTTCTGCGAAACATTCAGCAGGCCCACAAAATATGGAAACCCAGCGGGGCTGTGCCTAGACACCCCCCACTCCCTCCCTTCTTAATGCTCTCCAAACCCCAATTTTACTGGCTCGATGGAAGAGGCGAATCTACGCTCCTCAGAAGATTGTACTTCTGATGTTAGGAAGTAGTAAAAAATGTTCTAACCGGTTAAAAAGTGACACCTACCCAATTGCCTTTGGTGTGTGTAAGCCTTAACTGTCACACACTCACACGCACACACACACACACACACACGGTTGGCATGCAAAGATCCCTCTCGCTGATTTCCAACCCTTTGATTTCTCCTTCCCCTTCTTTCTCTCTCTCTAACTGAAGTGTGACATTGTACAGCGCTACGGTGGATGTTTTGGAAAGGGAGATGTAAGGAGACGCATCCAAACAACATCCTTGCGTGCACCCAAACGCCCCTCGTTGTCTCCTCGCTTGTCTCTTCCTCCTTTTAAGCCGCGTGAGAAATCTGTATGCGAAATCTGTTTCTTTCTTTCTTTCTTTGTTTTGTTTTGTTTTACTGCCTCCTTTCCTGAGCATTGTTAAACGGTACCTGCCAGGTAAAAAATGACATTCAAATTGCTGGCTGAGAAAGTGGAAAGATTTGGGCCGTTAGAGAGGAACCGAAAACACGGGTAACGCAGGGCAGGGCCAAGCGGTGAACTTCCGTGCAGCCATTTGCATGAGGAAGAGATGGGCTCAACCTGCTGGGCAGAATTGCTACCTCGTCAACCTCAAATTTATTTATTTATTTGCAACGGAGGAGTTGAGAGCATGACTAAAATATGTGGAAGACACTGCCAGGAGCAAGAGGCAGCCAAGTGCATCAAACACGTTCTCTTTTCAGTGAAGACTAGCTCGGTGATTTAAAAACAAAAATACTCCATCTAACATCCCCCCTTTTAACCCAGTCAATCCACTGTTATCAAGAATATCAACCAGGAACATCTATTTAAACACTAAAGTGCCCTTGACGCTTTCCTTTCCTTTGCTTAGGTGTACAAATGCCGCCAATAAACCTGTTGTCTCTTCCAGAGGGCCGGATAAATGATGGCCTATTAACTTTATAAACCTACTAATTCAATCATTTGACCATCCCTAACATTTTACGAGGTAGAGGAGAGAAAAGGAGCACATGAGGAGAAACAGGACGAGCTGGAGGAAGAGCTCCTAATGTTGACATGACTAGGCGTTGAGAATTCAACTCTTTCCAGTTTGGTAAAAACAGAAGAATTTGAACCAAGGACTAAGGACTGTAATAGTTAATAGTCCTTCATAACTATTAACTTTACTCATCTCCAATCTCTTGAGGTCATAGAGCCAGAAGAAGCTTCAACTCTCAAGAGGGCTGAGATCAGGAATAGCAGACAAACAACACCTAAATGCCAGTTCTCCTTGTTTAAGCCAATGAGCTTTTTTCTTGCAAGAAATAGATTACCAAAGGCAGGATATGATCACATTTCCATGCCAACGATAACATCAGAAATATGTTTTCTAAACATTTTTTTTTAAAGGGGGTAATTTGGACCAGATGCTGGATAGTTTGTGAATCTTGGCATCTCAATTTCAGCTCCAGTATCTTAGAGTTGGGTCATCAATTGGAATGACGGAAATTGTTTTCTGAATGTGTGTTCCTTAAAGAGCTCTCCACGTTAAATTGAGTAATCATCTGAAAAAGATCCTCTCGCATAAAACCAACCGATTCAGACACCATGAAAATGAGCCAAAATTCTGTTGTATACTGCTTTGTGGGAGGTGGTTAGGATAAGATTGGCTAGATGGCAAGTTGGGCTGAAGGCCCCAAGAAACAGACACCAAATGCTCCTGGGGTCAGGCCACCTGGATGTTATTGTACCCTTTTCCCTCTTTGGGTGGGACTGATGGCTCTCTTTGTTCTACAGGCAGCAGTGCAGAACTGAGACCCTCATACTCTGGAGTCTGGGAGTGATTCACTACAAGTGGTTGGAAATTATGAGGTCAGATAATTCCTGAGTGCAACTGGACTACCTTTACACGATCCTGACGTGTGATATCTCACTTTTTAACACATTCTCAACCAAGAATGGGGGTCAAGTCAGGACGTTGCAGATTTGGGGAGGGGGCAGGTGGCAAGATGTGTGCAACCGGCATCTTGCCCTCACCTCAAATGAGCTCTGAGATACACCATGAATGTTCCAACTCTCTTTTCTCTGAAGAGAAAAGCTCAACTTTCCTTGTTTGGGGTTTCTCTTTGAGGACAGGGTTGATATCTCCTTGGGCCTGAGCCCTGAAGAAGCTGGTATCAAATTCCAACAGTTAAGATGCCCCAAATCATTATTAATGCATCAGAAGGTTAATTTTGATGGACAATTTTAAAAGACGATTATGAAGTCAAGAAATTGTCTTCTAACTGATAGAAGAGATTTGAAGCTCAGGCGTGAACTGTGGGGTCCTAAGTCTCTTCTCTCTTTCAATTCATTTATCAGTCTTCATTTCTCTCTCTCTCTTACCTTTGGCCTATCGGGGAGGGAGAGGCCACTCAAACGAGACTGGGCAACTTTTGGGTTCAAGGATAGGCTGTAGGAATCAACCAAGAGATGGAGAGAGAGAGAGAGAGAGAGAGAGAGAGAGAGAGAGAGAGGTCAACCCACCTCTCTTCTGGACCAGGTAATGCCCAATGCAGACCTGCCACATTGAACTTTTCCATAGTCTCCTCTACCGGTGAAACCCAGAGGAACCAAGGCTGGAGAAGGGCAGAAAAGAACCTTCTGTTCTGTTCTTCCTTTTCCATGTCTGAAAATAGCCTATAAGGAATAAATGAGAAGAGCTTCCTCCATAGATAAGCCAGGTGTGCTGAAGATTGCTGTTTGGCCCTCGATTGCGGGCCTCTTTCCAGTTGAGACTGGCACACCAGCTGCCCACCACAACCTCCCACACTGGGCCAGATTGTCAGGAGGCCAAATCCTGTGCTGAGAAAGACCCCTGGACACAAGCTCTGGCCCCAAATGCACTTTGCTTGGCCCCTTTTTTGGGGGGGAGATCAAAGCAGGGGTGAAATCTACTTATCTTCCGTACTGGTTTGGAAGGGCCTGCTCTGTGTGCGTGCACGCATCACATGCATCCTTGGACCCTCTGCGCATGCACAGAGGGTCAAAATAAAGTTACTTCTTGGTTAAAACCAGAAAATAACAATGTCCGGGCGGGTGGGCGGAGCCGCACTCTGCTACCGCTACCGGTTATCCGAACCACGCTACCAGTTTGGCTGAGCTGGTCCGAACCGGTAGCATTTCACCCCTGGATCAAAGGCATGAATTGTGTGTGCAGACACATTGCGTCCCCTCCTTCTCTTCATCCCCCCTTTCCTGTCCCTTAACCGAGGATGGCTGTTTTGTGAACAGGGCCATATAACTGGCTCGGGTGTGAAGAGCCGCCTCCATCCTTCCCGGCTTACAAATGTATTTCGCCTGTTTACATCCAGAGAGACATGAAAAAGGGCAGTCACGTTTTTTGGCAGCCGCTGCCCATTCCTGAGTTATGGCCAGCCATGACCGCGAGATGCCTTCCCTCTCCAACCACAGTTTCATAACTCGCATATTTTCTGACGTTGCAATCCTCCAAAATTTCACAGGCACCCGACCTTCCCTCCCTCTCTCTCTCTGCTTGCCAGAGGACACCGTGTGCCATCATCGGTGACCCTAAAATGTGCCCCAGAAGATGATTCAGCCGGCGTCAAAAAACAGAGGTGGGGGGGAGAAGGCCAGATGGAGAAGAGGAGAAAAGGTGGAGGTAACGAGACATTTGCAAAAGAAGAGGAAAATTAAAATTAAAAAAAAGTTGGCAAAAGCAAATTTATGCACTGCCGTCACTTTACTACCTAATTAATTCAGTCATTTCAAAAACAATTTTATTTATGTCCCATTTACCACATCAAAAGTGAAAAAAAAAAAAAAGAAAAAGAAAAAAAAAGAAACATTCTCCACACACTGATGCTAAAATAATACCTCAAGGCATCTATTTTTAATCAGTCTACACACACAAATATACACATACACAAAAAAATATCACACAAAGCCTAGGTTCTATAGAATCTCTCTCGGGCAGCCCACCAAACTCTGAAAGAGAGAGCGAGAGAGCGAAAGTCAGCCAAGTCTTCAGAGCACCCTTGCTGGCTGCCGAAAACGGCTTGTCAAAAAAAAAAAAGGGGGGGGGGAGAAAGCTGGGGAAGGAAGCAAAAGAGAGAAAAAAAAATAAAATAAAAAAAACCCCCAAACCCAGAGAAATCCATAATGGCTCGAGGCTCTTCTCCAATCTATTTTCTGCTCAGCTGGTTTTAAATGAAGTTATTATGAGTCATTAAAACACCCGCAAGCTTGTGGAAGTCAGCCAATTACAATTTTAAATTTAGCCTGTTCTCTACCCCATTCCCTCGTTTTCTTCTTTTGCCCAGGAAAGAAAAAAAAAGAAAGAAAAAAAAAAAAAAGAAAGAGAGCCACTGGGTTTACTCTAGTTTTCTCCCTCCGCTCCCCCCCCCCTGAAAATGTCTCCCCTCCTCACCGAATCTGGTCCAAGACCCATTTCCTTTGCCGTTGAACCTACAGAAGAGAATAATGCAGCTTCCAAAAGCCACAGACAGAAGCATATTAAGGGCAGCGGGGAATGGGGAGGGGGGGGCTTTGCTTTCTTTCTTTCTTTCTTCTTTTTTTAAAACCGATCACAAGGCAGATTTCTAAAGTGAACATCCCTGTCAATGTCTTATTTCCTTTTTTAAAACCACAAGGCAACGCTCTCGGCAGCATGATTTGAGCCCCCCCCACCCCCCCCCGCCCCGGCCTCCCACGCTTCGCTTTCTGGGTTATGGCCCCCACCACATCACCATCTCTGCCGTTATCGCTGTTACGGATAGGGGGGATGTAGTTATTTTCATGCCTGTATGATTTCCCCCCCCCCTTATTTTCATCTGTCATCTGACCAGTAAAATCTTAATGCAACTTTTTTTAAAATAAATAACATTTCTGAAACTAATTCATGAAGGGGAAAAGAAGGACAATTTTGGGTGTTCGTGCTTCTTTGAATTCTGCACCGGGGGTCTCACCGCCAAGCCATATCACCCCCCCCCGTCATGCTCCTTATTTTCATGGGGCTGTTTTGAGGGA
The DNA here is from genome assembly GCF_029215685.1 of Pituophis catenifer annectens. Classification (NCBI taxonomy): domain Eukaryota; kingdom Metazoa; phylum Chordata; class Lepidosauria; order Squamata; family Colubridae; genus Pituophis; species Pituophis catenifer. Next base: position 26,005,696 of record NW_027256892.1, read on the forward strand.
ACATTGTCCAACATGTGGAAAGCAAGCAGGTCAAAGGTACACTAGAGCAAGGGTGTCCAAACCTGGCAACTTTAAGACTTGTGGACTTCAACTCCCAGAATTCATGGATTCTGGGGGGGTGAAGTCCACAAGTCTTAAAGTTGCCAAGTTTGGAGATCCCTATACTAGAGGAAGAGAGGGGGGAGGAGAGAGAGGGAGGGAGAGGGAGGAAGAGAGGGAGGGGGAGAGAGAGAGGGAGGACGAGAGAGAGAGGGAGAAAGAGGGAGAGGGAGAGAGAGGGAGAGGGGGGGAGGGAGGGAGAGGGAAAGAGGAAGGGGGGAGAGACATAGAGAGAGGGAGGCGGAGGGAGAAAGAGAGGGAGGGAGAGGAAGAGGGGGGGAGGGAGAGAGAGAGTGGAAGGGAGGAGAGAGAGGGAGGGAGAGAGAGAGAGGGAGGGGGAGGGAGAGAGTGCTTTGGAGAAGACTGAAGATCTGTCCTGGGCTATCTCCCCACTAAGCAGGCCTTATCCATAGCATCCTTTTACGAAGCCCCCTCAAAATAAACTGGGAGTCACTCATTTTCCAAAGGACTCAGTACCATGGAGGCAACATTTGAAGTCTCCGTGGAAGGACCAAAGGCCACAGCAGAACATCTACATGGCCTACTGGATCCTTGGTTCAACCTTCAGCATCTCCAGGCTAAATCAGCGTTTCTCAAACTTGGCAACTTGGAAGATGTGTGGACTTCAACTTTCAGAATTCTCCAAGCTGGCAAGTGTCTTCAAGCTGCTAAGGCTGAGAATCCCTGGTCTGAGGGATCAGACAGCCAAAGATTCCAGGTGTGATCTCACCGAAGGACCACTAGGTACATTCAGACGGTACATTTGTGCACATCTGTTCCTGTCCTATGGCAAGATGATATGGTCCTTGTGACCTGGAGCAAGAATCATCAAGGCTGCCTCATGCTCCAATGCTTGGCCCAGCCTGTGGTTCCCGGAGAAGACTATGGAGGTGAGGAAGGCTACGGCCAACCAGGGTGGATTCCTGGTTCTTGGTTCCTTGCGCTGCAGATGAAAAGAAGCAGAGCACCTTTCCTCCTGGACCACAGATGGTTGAAGCTTCTGCTCCACACCAGGCCTTGCTTGCCATGTTCAAGGCTCATCTGACCAGGCTCCTAGGTGGACCTAAACTTCCTCACCAGGGTGGGCAAGCAGTGTTCCTGTGGGTGTGCTTGTGTGTAGAAGGATTTGCACCATACACCATATCAAGGTATCAATCCAACCTCTTGCCAACTTCCAGACAAACACGAGTGGGGTGCACAAATGCCTTTCTCCGTCTTGCACACCAGCCCTCCCTAAAGGAGACTCTTAAATCCCAAAATCCAGCCAGCCCCTCCCTGCAAAATGCCACACTGCACTGGAAGAGCCGTCAGAGGGTCACACTGACACATACCCCCCACCCAAAAAAAGGAACGGAGAAGAAGCACGGAAAGAACAAAATCTTGATCTCTCCCTCTCTGACACACCCCCATCATTTGAGACCCCAAACCCCACCTCTGCCCCCCAAAAGTGCAAGAGGGAAGCCACGGTATCCTCTTTCCTGCCCCTGCCCCAGAAAACCCTGTTCTCTCTCCGAGGGTGCGAGTTCGGGAGGGAGAGCGTGACACCCCTTATCCAAAATTCAACAGCCTGCGTTCCGTTCCAGAAGGCACGCGGTGTACTGTACGGCCTATAAAACTCCCCAACAGCCTCCAGACACTCTGCAATCGTCCTCCATCAAAACACTTTGCCTTGCATACAAAAATAAAATACAGTGCTGAACGGAATACACAATCAGCCCATTACAGTACGGAGAGAGAGCGGCTCCTTAGCAACGCGGGGGCCTTTACAGCGGAGACGCTCGACAGGAAGCAGAAATCTGTCGAGCCTGTTGGCAAATGATAAACATTAGCAAGGGGTTGGGGGTTGTTGTTTTTTGTTGGGTTTTTTTTTTTGTGGGCTGGGGGGTTTTTTTTGGGTGGGGGGAAGGCACAACAACCGAAGCAACGTAAAAGTAGCAAATGTAGACAGACACCTGAATGTTTCTGGGTGGCGTCCATAAAAACAGCCATCCAGGCTGGATGGACACTAGAGATGAATTGACTCCCCGTCACCAATGGCTCTGATTTCTGATCCTGAGACTATTGTTTTCTATTGTCCTGGTGTTTGCTCAACTCTTAGAGAAGTTCTCGTTCCCCTGCAGAGGACTAGCGTCTTTAAAAAAAAAAAACAGAGCTCACCCTGGACACGGAACACCAGCAAACAACCTCAAACACGAGACACACAAGGCTGGGTTGTTTTCCAAAGGGTGCTGCAGAAGGCAGCTCTTGAAGAGGAGAGAAACGGGGGCTGAGAGGTCTCGAGGAAGAAGAGGAGAGGGGAGAAGTAAATCCTAGGTCCTCAGGTAAAGGCCGGGGTGGGGGGCCAGAAGGGTGGGGGGGCAGGAGAGGGTGGCCCTGGCGCACCAGTGCCAGCAGCTCGAGACCCCTGCCCGAACAGGAGCTAAAAGCAAACAAACCACAAAAAACCCCCACAACCAAATTATTCTAATCAGCTTAAACTCTCGAGGCTGAAAATAAATAAATGAAAAGACAGATAAAAAGAGGTGTGCGCGGGAGGAGGAAGAGAAAGAAATGTATTTTTCATCAGCAAGTGTATAATTTATAAACAGCATTAAACAGTTTGTGTGGTTTTTTTCTCTCTCTCTCTCTCTTTCCCTCTCCCCCCCCCCGCCCCCCCGCCCGCCTTCCTCTCTTGTGTATCGGGGTTGGACTCAACTCAAGCCTGCATTAATTTCTGCTGCGGGTACAGTGTGTTCTTGGCTGCGCATCTGCCAACGATCATAAACTCTCTGGAATGTTGGCAGAACATCCAGCCCTGCCGGCAAGCCGATGACATCACTTGGGGAATAAATTCGGGAGCCCGGCCAAAACCCGAGGAGGCAGCGGGCGCCCGGCCAGCCAAGAGGAGCAGCAGCAGCAAAGCCACCCTGGGCAGCTGGGGGAAGAGGGGCAAAAACAGGTGGATGGCCAGGAGGGTGGCACACAAAGGGGCCGGGAGGAAAGGAGGACTAGGGGTGCCAGAGACTTTTCTTCCCTGGGTAGAAGGCTAGCTGGACGGACAGGCTGCCTGGGCATCGACCTCGAACCCCGGAGGCTTTTCAAAAGAGTTTGGATCACCTCTGGTCCGAAATGGGCTAGGGTTCTAGCTTGGGCAGCGTTTGGACTAGAAGACCTCCAAGGTCCCTCCCAATTCTCTTATTCTGTTACAGCTGGTCCTCGACTTACAACGGTTCGTTTAGTGACGGTTCGAAGTTACAATGGCACTGAAAGAAGGGACTTATCATCATTTTTCACACTTAAGACCGTTGCATTCAGACGCTTGGTCACTGACTCGCATTTATGACGGTTTCAGTGTCCCGGGGTCCCCTTTTGCGACCTAAGTCCCATGGGGAAGCCCGATTCACTTAACCACCGGGTTACTAAATGAACAACTGCGCTGATTCGTGTAACAGTTGTGGCAAGAGAGGTCGTAAAACTGGGGCAAATCTCACTCAACGAACGTCTCGCTTAGCAATGGAAATTTTGGCCTCCATTGCTGGTCATAAATCAAGGACTACTTGCATTTACCTCCCCAGCCATGGATTTTGCATTCCAGGGGGAAGGGAGGAAGGAAAAGCAGTTCCTGGCTCCAGAAGAATGGACACAGAGAAGACCACCGGGGTGGGGGCAGGCACTCCCCTAACCAAGGAAAAATGCCAACCGAGGCAGGAACAAGGACCCCCCCCCCCAAAAAAAATCTGAAGGTACCACATCAGTAGATAAACAGCGGCAGCCTCTGGAGGGTTGACACAAATGAAGTGTATCACACCTGTTTCAAAGGCCAGAAAGGTTCCCTCAATGAAAATGGGACTGCAAATTCTGATCCTACAGATTTGATTTCCCTAATAGGTCCCCCTAGAACAGTGTTCCTCAACCTTGGAAGCTTGAAGATGGGTGGACTTCAACTCCCAGAATCCCCCAGCCAGCAGTGCTGGCTGGGGGATTCTGGGAGTTGAAGTCCACCCATCTTCAAGCTACCAAGGTTGAGGAACACTGCCCTACAAAGAGTGGGCTACTTTATGAATATGGAGTGTGGGGTAGGTCCCTAAGATCTATTCCACCTTTCCCCCTTGTCTTTCACACAACCCACGACCTCCTCAACTCCAACTCCAGAGGTGGCTACCTCTGATCTCCATCCAAGCATGGTGGCCACCTTGGTGCACAAGGTCAGATGTTGTTTCCTGAGGCTGGTGGGGCTCAACGGACCTTTTGAGAAAAGACCCCAGTGAGTTATGGAGCCCAAAGGGTAGTCAGATCTCAGTCCGGGCTCTTTGGGGCCCCTTCTGTGATTCGGAGGAACGAGCGGAGATGGAGGAGGTTGTGGTTGTGGTGTTTTGGAACATCTTAATTTTTTTCATGGGTAAGTTCAGTTTGCCTCATTCCTGTCCTAGTTTGGCGGGGAAGGAACTGGGGGAAGAAAAAAGAAAGTTTGTACTAAAATCGGTGCTGTGCACATCACTCCAAACTTTCTATTTACAAGTTTCTTCTAAACAATATTCTCCAGTTGTGTTTTGGTGTCTTCGTTTCATGAGGGCATGCCTTTCTGAGAAGATGCTTCCCTGACACCCCCTGTTTGAAACTAAATCGACAAATTGCGTCTGAAATTCAGAAAAGTCAAAAGTTTTTAATTTGGAGCCTTGGCTTGAAAACATGGAATTAAAGAAGACCATACCGATCATACAGACTAAACAAATTTTCCCATCTTCCCTCTTTCCAAGCCATGCATTTTTATTTTTTTTTTGGTTGTCACACACCCAGGTTACCACAGAGGTGTTTGCATGTGCATGTGCTCTGCGCAGCTATAATTATTCCGCGTGTACACGAAACAGTTGCTATAAACACTGCCATGAGAAAACACGCCTACACAATTTTTCAACGTAAACACAAGCAGAGAGCAATTTTAATGAAAGGTGGCATTTTTCCAAGGGTGGGCAGTGGGCACCATGTTCCTCTACTTTCCAGTTGTTGTAGGGGCACACTTGAGAGAGTGGGGAGTAACAGGGACCACCACCCCATGCTTAATCCTTCCAACCCAGGGCTCCATACAAAACTAACATGAGTATCTAGAGGAGGCACCTGTTCACCAAGACCAGTTCTTCTTCTCCTTCTCCACTTCTCACCATTGTATCTTCTCAAAGGCTTGAGGGACTCCTTTCCCTACATTCTTGATATTGAGAACAACCTTAGATGGGTTGAAGTCCTCCTGACATCAGGCACCAATTTTAAGATCAGGAGCAACAAATATCAACTCCCAACTGATCAGAGAAAGTGAAGAACCTGCCATGTCCTCTTCTTTGCATGGAAGAATGGAGGAATGTCTGCCTACTGTTGCTCTTTGCCAATGAAGGACTTATGGAGGTCTTCTACTCCACCTTTCATTTCTAAGAGGAATGGGGTAAGAGGTTCTAATATATAGGAAAGAACTAAAGGGATCCATCAGGTCAGGGGTCTCCAAACTTGGCAACTTTAAGCATGACGGACTTCAACTCCCAGAATTCCCCAGCCAGCTGGGAAATTCTGGGAGTTGAAGTCCTCCAGGCTTAAAGTTGCCAAGGTTGGCAACCCCTGCATCAGGTGTCCAAAGGAGAGTAATATGATTTGTTCTTGCTGGTCATCCTGAGTGGGATGGTCCCTCGTGGCCTTCAGAAGACCCAACCACGAGAATGCTTGCAGAAGGAAGGGGATTTGGAGTTGAGCACTGAACACCTGACTGCAGAAGTGTGCTCACCTCACCTGCTCCTAGGCACAAGGACCTGGCACGCTCCCCTGATTTCATTCGAGCAAACTTAGAAGTACAGTAGCCACGGGACAATCAAGATTCTACCTCTCTGCCTTGTTACTTAAGGGCTGGGGCTTTATGGCTCGAAAATTAATCTTCAAGTATACCTTACACCTGAAGATTAGCTCTCTTCAATGCCCGCTTAGCTGATGTGCATCCAAAATTGATTGGAATTCCATTCTTTTAACCTCAGGATTTTGCGAATGCCGTACACGCATTACACCCCCCTCCCCAACAGACCAGAGGCTCCTCCACGCAGGGAGCCCACTTCTAATTAAACAAGTCATGAATTTCTCTGCGTGGACCCCCTCCTGCCCCCCCCAAAAAAGACCTCCAAAAAAATAACAACCCCATTGTGGGAGCATTAAGAGGCGGCCCTCCTCCGGCCCATTCTGCCTCGGCTTATCTGGCGAGGAGGAGGAGGGAGGGAGGGGGGTGCACAGCTTGGGAGGAGAAGAAAGTCCAAGGTGTAGCGGCTGCTTTTGTCAACAACGTGGCTGGAATTTAACGTGGCTGTTTTCGAGCATCAGGGCGCCTCCCCCTCCCGCCCGGATAGGAAGGGAAAAAACATAATCATCTTTCATAATGACAAACTTGGCTCAGCGCTGGCTTTACATACTGTACCCTCAAAGTGGGCCGGCAGCCAGACAGCGCTTGGCATGAGGCCACGGCCACAGCAACAAACAGAAGCCGCGTGCGCCAGGAGAGCGGGAGGAGGGGGGGAAACGGGGCAAGAAGGGGAAGGCAGCCCAGAGGCAAAACACGCGTTACACCCCACGTGTCCTGGGCTGCCCTCCGACAAGGGAAAAGGTGGTTGGGAAGTGGCCAGCCCTCCTCAACCCCCCCCATTTCCTCCCCACACTTCCAGTGGACACCTGCTGATAAAAACACAAACCCTGTATCTGCACAATTGCCCAGAACCTGCAAGGACCTCAAAGGGAGGTTTCTGGGGGACCCAGCTGAAGTTGGCATAGCTCCCCCAGGGGCCAAAGGAAACAAAGGGGGCTTTTGAGGGATTTGGAAGGTTCGTGGAAGTTTCCTGAAATTAGACCCCCCCCCCAAGAGCAAACAGGTCTCCCCAGTTTTTCTGCCAGGGCTGATTCTCCAAGACCAGCCCCAAAGGTAACAGTGCCCAACTGATGGTCATTCCATGCCCTGGGAAAATTTACTCTCCCAACAACAGAAGAAACGGAGGAAGAGAGCTAAGAGGTGGGGCTGTCTGCCCACTGTATATTTGTCCCTCCTCCAAATTCAAATCAAAACCTCTCTTGGGTAAAATGTGAGCTCTTCCCTAATGATTGCTAAGCTTTATGGCAACGTTTCCTCCAGAGCATTCGACTTACAGAATCCTTAAACTGTCCCAGAATTCGGCTGGAAACAGAATGCCACCATTTCCATCCTTCTCTCCTCCTCCTGCCAGGACGTTGGCACCTCTTAGGAGCAAGGAGTACAACCTCACAACCAGGGGGCTTTCCTTGGGAGGGACAACTAAATGTTGCCCTTGTGGAGAACCCTCAATTCCATCCATCGTCTTTATACTCCCATCACCCCATCTCACCTCAGGGTCTGCTTGTCCTCCCAGGAATTAATCTGCATGCCAATTTGGATTGAGTAGCACCAAAAAAAGTTTCCAGGTTCCACCAATGATGAAGATGTTGACGATGATGTTGGTGATGATAAACCTGGAGATTTTATCCAGGCTCTTGGGCATTAAGAACACTATGGTGGCACTCCAAGAACCGAGTTTTCTGTTAGTGTGGGTGCCCATTGACATTCAGGTGAGAGATACGAGAGAGTGGGGAACTAAATTAGCTTCTAGAGAGGCAAGTATCGTCCTCAGTTTAGCATGCTAGTTCCTCCGTGTACTTTTAATTAAAGGGCCTGCATCATTTCAACCTAATAGGGAAATTCATTAAACAAGTGCCCAGTTCTGCCACTTTTGCTAATGAAACTTTGGTGGAGGCTTGAATTTGGAGAAGAGGAGATTCACAACGCATGTCTGAAAATGCAAAATTCGAAGGAAGACGGTGGGTGGAGTAGAAGAAGGGTCTATCCAGGTGGGAAGCTGATGGACGAGGCCCCAAACTCCAAGCAAGAGGGCTCCCTGGTTGCCATTGAGAACTACCCTTGTACAGCTGGGGAGCCCAGAACAGCCTTTACGAACAAGAAGGGCCTCTCTAAACATCCCAAACAGGAAGGACACCTGGTCTACCATCTCAGAAAGAGCCCAGTTTTTGTTCCTCTGCAGGAGCTCCTGATTTGAATGCCTCGGCGTCGACACAAACTGAATCCCCAGCCTGCAACTCTAGTTCTGTTTCTTGAGAAATCGCTCAACCACCATTGGTCACAAATCACATCTTCCTCCCAAAATCAAGAAACGGCAGCAGCTGGGCCCCATCGCTAAATCCCCCCTCAACACGGCCAGGGGTAGCATATTAAAGACATCAATCCATTTCATGGTTGGTTTTACTCCCTTAAAAAGAGCAACAAGACTTCCTTGCCTAGATGGGTTTCTTCCCACCCACCCCCCTGGAAGATCCATGGCAGTCACTCCCAGGTGGGCTTCCACCCCCAGCAAAAGATCTTTTTAAGCGGAGGCAAAATATCCAGGACAAACGAGAGCTCTGGGAAGAGGGGGAAAGGAGAAGGCCGGGGAAGAGGTAACCCCTTTCTTGTACGCTACTATCCAAACAAGGCATCCAGCCATTTAACACCACACCTCCTGGGGTCCTAAGCACACCTGTTGGGAACATACCTGTCCTTCTGGGGGACCTGGTTGAACGGTTTTAGAACCAAGGATTTTGGCAAATGGTAACTCCAGGACAAGACCGACGTACCTATGAACTTAGGGTCAAGATGGGAGAACACAACCACCCCGCACACACACACACACACACACACACACACACACACACACACACATTTACGCTTACCTGAATGAGCCAGTAAGTGCATCCGAAGGCGGAGACTGTCAAGGAATCGTTTTCCACACAATTCACACCCATAGGTCTTCATTGCACTGTGCAGTTTCCTGCGGGGAGGGGAAATGAAAAGAGGAGATGAAGTCTAGGTCCAGAGCTTATGGGGCCTAAGTGGGGAGAGGGCACGGCCCTTCTTGAATTAGGGAGCCTCCCCCAAATTCTATCGATGCAGAGATTCTCACCAGCTCAGAAACACCCCGTCCCCCATCCCCCCTAATGATTGCCTGTTGGGCACAATTCTTACACAGGAGAGTAAACTCTTACATGGAAGAGTAAATTCTTACATGGAATTCTTATACAGAAGGAGAAGCAATGACATTAATTTTACAAGAGTGGCTCGTATCTCTGGAATCGATTTGACATCTTGGTGAAGGCCCTGAATACTGAAGCAAGGGCATACACACACTTTATTTGTGATGGGTGTGTATTCAATGGGTGGGGTTATATCCTAGTCCAGGGGTCTGCAACTTTAAACACTCAAAGAGCCATTTGGACCCGTTTCCCACAGAAAAGAAAACACCGGGAGCCACAAAACCCTTCCTGTGCCTGACTATTTCTTGAGCGGCCACAAAACATAGCATTTGTAATTGAATTAAATGTTCTGTTTTTTTTTCTGAAACTTTTCTTTTCTTGGATTTATCCATGGTTGGCCTACCGGGGGTTGAAAAACTCAATAAATTGTATGCTGGCGGGTGTCGCACATTGGTGGTTGTGATGCATATTTTGAGTGACAGGGAGTCGCAGCAGAGGGGTGAAAGAGCCACATGTGGCTCCAGAGCCTCAGATTGCTGACTCCTGTCCTAGTCCCTGCTTATCTCCACACTGCACTTCTGGTTGCCTTGCTCCATCACCCAATTTGAAATTTTTTTTCACATTTCCAAAACAGGCTGGAAATGACTGGTGAAAAGAAACCACCACGTCTGTAGACACGAAATGCAAACCGCGTGGTCGGAAGAGGCCCCCAAAGCACTAAAAGGAGTGTGGGAGAAGTTGACTTTCCTACTTCCCGCGTGGGCTGTGATCTTCCCAAGGCAGGAGCAGAAGCACTCCTTCAAGAAGCCCTGACAGTCTGATGGAGACCCCTCAACCTCTTCTACAAGGAGGCAACCTGCTTTGGGGGAGCCTCCAATCCCACTGATATTCCCAAAATGTTGAGTACGCTCAACTCTTCACCAAGGATAGCAGAGTCAGCCAAGAGCAGTAACGGCAACTTTTATCAACCCCAACCATCACCATTCCCCTAAAGGTGGAGAGTTTGGGGAGCAAGGAGGAGGAGCCACACAAAAACACCCTTTTTGGTAGGCTATATGGAAGACAGTCTCCAGTCTCCTGAAGTCAGGCCTCTTCAACTGCGGTCTGCGCAGTAGCCATGCCTTTAACTCGGACAAGGCAAGCAAGATTTTTCAACCATTTTAAGAAAACTATCAATGTTCCCACGTCTTAAAGCCACCTGGCTACATTCTCAACCTTTCTAAAGAAGGATTCCCCCCCCCCCCGAGATTTATATAGCTAATCCGGCAGCACAATCAGATATGTGGCACTTCTGAATTTGGTCAAAAGCAAACATTTCAAGAGTAGTTTTCAGGTTCTTCTTCTAATGGAACATTTGAGAAACGTTGAAGCAAACATATTTTTTTTAAAAAAAGGAACAACTTTACTCAAGACAAGTACCTGCTTACACAGACTCTTCGCTTGGCTGTAAATAAGGGGCTACTTTTGGCATATTTTGGAACTATTCTGAAATACGCAATTCAGCTAGAAGCAGGGAGAGGTACGAAAAGAGGGAAGAGAAGAAATTTCTACATCTGTTTTATTTATTTATTGTTTTGGCTTTCCAGCCTTGTTCACAGTCCAGTTGTGGGCAAAGCAATTGTGGCTATTAGAGAGGTGTCTATGTACAGAAAGACCCAGCAGCTGCTTGTGGCATTTGCTGAAAAAACAATTCTTCAAATGCACAGTTTCAAGAAAAGGGGGGCAAAAACCCACTAATTATAACCTTAGAAATTACACACGGACAGTTGCTGCTATTTGCCATCTAAATGGCCTTTCAATTCATTTCTAGCTGAAAAGAAAAGAAGAAGCAAAACTCGCCGATATATTTTGTCTAGGACAGAAAAGGAAGAACACAAAACCTTTTAAAACTTCATTTAATAAAAGGAAGACGTCGTGCAATGCACCAAGGCCAACTTCGGGGGACTTAAATGCCAGCAAACCCTGCCCCCCCAAAAAAGAACAATTCTCTATACCCCGCCTCCCCTCGAAGCCCTGGATGAACGGTAGAAAGAAAGTACAATAAACTGGTTTTATTTTTGTACTATGCTAAGCAGGTACAAAATGGTTGATTCGGCTAGCTGGAATACTGACGCACATCCACCCAACATAAAAACAAGACTTTCTTTTTGGACTGTTTCATAATGTTTCAGATGATGACATTTTTATCAGGCTTCCAATCCGGCACAAATATTTATGAAGACCATGTGCATTTCTGAGAAGAGCTCAAGATGACACAAGTCTGAGCCAGCTCGAGTGGAAGAAGAAGCTCCTTTCAAACAAACAACACATGGAGCAGGGAGTCTGGCAAAAGCCACCACAAATCCAGATTTTCTGAAGAAGCTGGGAGGGCTGACTTGTTAGACAAGACACTTCTGAATCCAGGAGCATTTTCTCACCAGCCTTGCCATCCTGCCAGGACACACTCGGAGCAACCATGAATTAAGGTCAAAAGAAGACGATGCTTTTCCAATGAACCAGCGCGGTTCCTCTCCGTGTCATTATCCTTAAGATGCTCCTGACAAAAGTTGCATCAGAGTCGGGTGTGATTCTAAAGCTGGCTGGATCATTGGCAAAACTTTGCAAAGCTAAACGTGAAGGAGACAAGGAGAAAACAGCCGGGGGGAATGGGGTAGCATCTATTGAGATCAGGCGGTTGAAATGAGCAAAGACATCAAACAAGAATGCCAAGGGAAAGGTTTAATGTAAGGGTTTTTTAACTTTGGCAACTTTAAGACTTGTGGACTTCAACTCCCAGAATTCCCCAGCGAGCCAGGCTGGTTCTTCTTCCTTGGTTTAATGCAAGGGAGTCTTCAAACGGCTTACTAGCTGGAACAAGGATGGGGTTGGGGGGAATGAAACACTACAGGGAGAGAAACATTAATCGCTGAAAAATGTCCCACCCTGGTTCACAGAATACAGGAGGCCCTGGTGTGGCTTTTATGATCTGAGCCATTGGGGAAACACATTTTAGGACAATGTGAGAGTCCAGGCATTAAATACCATTTCATGAATCAATCATGCAGGTGGATCTGCGGTGGCTTAGAGGTAGAGCTCTTGCCTCACAATCAGGAGGTCGTGAGTTCAATCCAACCCTGTTTTCCCGAAAATAAGACATCCCCTGATAATAAGCCCAATCGGGCTTTTGAGCGCATGTGCTCAAATAAGCCTCCCCCCCCGAAAATAAGCCCTCCCCCAAAATATCTAAACGCAGAGCTGGAAATCAGATAAGACGGCAAGAGGAGCCCCATCTTGCTCCACGCACCCCAAAAGAATAAGACCTCCATGAAAATAAGACCAAGCACTTATTTCGGAGTTCAAAAAAATATAAGGCAGGGTCTTATTTTCGGGGAAACATGGGTAGGTAGATGCAGATGTAGGGTCTCCTACTTGGGCAGGGGGTTGGACTAGATGACCTGCAAGGTCCCTTCCAACTCTGTTAATCCACCTTGATCACAAAGAACCAAATCCCACTGTTTTTGCAAACGGCCTCCAGTGCCTCTAAGCGAGGAATACAGAAAGTACTGCAAAATGCAATGTAACGTCATATCATAGAAGTCTGTATATCATGTCTTCTGTGAGAGTGTTTCTCAACGTTGGCCCCCTTTAAGACGAGCGGACTTCAACCTACATAATCCCCAGTTGGGGGATTCTGGGAATTGAAGTCCACACCTCTTAAAGTTCTCACATCTTGAGAAATCCTGTTCTATGAGATAGAAATAGGGATCTTGCATTAATTTAATAGATGGGTGGTGTCTCAGAGAAAATTAGATCGATCAGATGGATTTGTAATTGGCTTTCAACTGGCCTCCTTAATTCAAGCCATTGAGGTCAGGCACGGACTTCTTCACGTGTCCTTCATCCTTTCCCAGTCCATTCCCAGTCCATTCCTCCTGTGTGGGGTGATCTTCAACCTATTAATTCAATAGAGCAGTGGTTCTCAACCTGTGGGTCGCGACCCCTTTGGGGGTCAAATGACCCTTTCACAGAGGTTGCCTAAGACCATTGGAAAACACATATTTTCAATGGTCTTAGGAATAATTTTATGGTTGGGGATCACCACCACATGAGGAACTGTATTAAAGGGTCGCGGCATTAGGAAGGTTGAGATCCACTGCAATAGAGGCTTCTCTAAACTGGTGTCTTCAAGGCAAAGAGGGAAACTGAGGAGCAGAAACCCACCCCTTCCAATGGAGGAAGGAGCCTGGATCATAATTTACGAAAACACAGATCTACTATGTGTAAGAATGTCAAGAAGGTTGTGTTGCCGTTTCCAACGAAGATCTGATGGAGAAGTTCAAAGATGCCCCAAAGTCTGCACACTTTCTAAGGGTCGTCTTGCCATTTCAGAGCCAAACATTCTCTTCCAGGACCTTAACTTTCTAATTTTGCAAAGATGCACAAGAGCATCTGAGCCTATTAAAACAACGACAACAACCCAAAATGTCTCTTGTTCTACCTCTGCTGCTGCTCCCACCCACCCACCCACCTCCTCCAACAAAGTTTCCACCGAGTGTCAGAAACGACAAAGGGACAAATTAATCTCACTCTGGCCAACTGCTCACCTAGAGATCTACACCAGCTTTGCTATTGGTTGCATAAGCAGGCCCCTTTGTTTTAAAGAAATAAATAAAGAACACGCCAGCCTTTCGGCAAGTAATTTATTTGAAATATCTCTATCAACAAATTTCTACAGGAACAAAAGTTTTCCATTTGGCACCTGCTTAGAGGATGATGTTATCGCGCCCCGTTTCATACCGTCTCCTTTCAACGAGGTCTTAAAGCGCGTTATCTCTGGTTTCCGGGTAGCAAAATATGATTGAAATGTTCTATTTATGCTCACTGGATTAAGGCAATGTTGCAGAAAAAGAGGAGAAACCGCAGCAGATGTAAGCAAGGTATTATAGCCTCTTGTGCTGTTAAGATCAGAAAGGGAGAGATCAATAGACAAGCCAGCTATTTCTGCTAAAGTTGTGCTTTTAGGAAGAAAGGAGAATGAAATAAAACAATTCCATAGATATTGATTCTCAATTATAATCTCCAAAAGGGCTGGGCACAGAAAAACGAACTGTACTTTAATAATTCAACATCCGACTGATCTAACTTCCAGATCTCGTGTGCATTTTTAAAAAACTGAGTTCCGTGCAAGCAAATTAAACCCGCAGAGACGGTGCCCAGGGATTAGACTGACTTTCCTATCAGAAAAGACCATCGGGATACACACAACCAACAAATTAACAATAATGCACCTCGGAAGGCATTGTGCTGGGATAATTTTGCCCGAGTGGCAGAGGCCATATTTTGCAATATTCTTAAAGGGAAAAGAAATACTGGAAGTCTGTGCCACCTCTCGAAAGGAAGCGATTAGGGTTTGTGTGTGAGCACACACGTGTGCATGCAAAAAGAGTAACACGTGATGAGAAATTCTGGGTAAAGAAGCAAAAAATAAACCTGCCATGTTTTTAAAAAATGACTTGAAACACACTGATGGTGCAATCACACCTGGAACACAGCCTATGGCAGGGGTGAAATCCAGCAGGTTCTGACAGGTTCTGGAGAACCGGTAGCAGAAATTTTGAGTAGTTCAGACAACCGGCAAATACCACCTCTGGCTGGCCCCCGAGTGGGATGGGAATGGAGATTTTGCAGTACCCTTCCCCTGCCACGCCCACCAAGCCATGCCCAAGCCACACCACGCCCACAGAACCGGTAGTAAAAAAATTTGGATTTCACCACTGGCCTCTGGATTTGGTGACTTCATTTTAAAGTGAAGCCAGAAAGAGTTTATAAAGGTGAGGAGGAAGTACCAAAAAGACTGAGCAAAAGAAGAAACAACACTGGGATTGTTGCTTGTGGATGCTAGCTTTAAAAAAGTGCAAAGGGGATGCAAAAGAGATTGGTGAGATATTCCTTTTTACTTACTCTTTTCCTGTATTCGAAGTATGTTTATAATTTTTACCTGTAATCTTATATATGCTTGACAAATAAATAAACTTAAAGCTAAACAATGAGATGAGCGGCACTGTAAATTTAATAAATAAATAAAAACTCACTGGCTTCCTCACTTCCATGCAGTCCTAAAGAAAAACCAAGGACCTTCAAGGGAGCTATTTTGGGGGCAACCCAGGAGCCTGTGAGGGCAAAAATGGGGGGTTGCTTTATTCAGTTACTGACTTGGCTTCTTTGCTGCTCTGGGTATAAAACTGGCCCCGAGTAGCCCAGATGAAAGCATCAATTAATGAAACGCACAAGAGCTAAGAAACAGCCCAACAACATACAATTTTCCCCTCCAGGAAGACAGAGTCAACACCTGAAAAAGCCGAGAATACTTTATGAAACCTTCCAAGATTTGGGATTTTCCAAGGAATACTTCGCAATAGTAAATGTTGCCAAAAAACAGCCAAGTAAAGAAACTAAGAGAAGCTTTCGAGTATTCGAGGAATGTGATGGAGAAAACGGAACCTCCTTAGCCCAGGAAGGACAGGAACCAGAACCAGGAAACATTGGCAGAGTAGAGGAAAGTGAAAAGGCGAAGGTGGAGCATCCTGGTCATTAGCCAAAGGATAACCGCGGTCTTGATTTCTGTGCCAGGGTCCTTAAGCACCAAGACTTCATTAGCAGATCACGCTTCTCTCCACTGGCCAGAGCAGATGCCAATTGGGCTGGAGGGTTGAGCTGGGCAGGCAGACAAAGCATCGGAGCTGCTATCAGAAAGAACAGCAGAGTTTACACTGAAGAAGCTCCTTTGCTGGGTGGTGTTTTTTCTTTTTCATATAGATGAGTTATCCGTCTATCTCTGTCTGTCTGTCTGTCTGTCTGTCTGTCTGTCTCTATCTATCTATCTATCTATCTATCTATCTATCTATCTATCTCCATCCATCTCTTTCTCTTTCTCTCTCTCATATATCTCCCTCTCAACCTCATCTGTCTGTCTGCCTCTCTCTGTCATCTATCTATCTATCTATCTATCTATCTATCTATCTATCTATCTATCTATCTATCTCATACCTCTCTCTCGCTCATCTGTCTGTGCCTGTCTGTCTGTCTGTCTGTCTATCTATCATCTGTCTGTCTGCCCCTCTCTGTCATCTATCTATCTATCTATCTATCTATCTATCTATCTATCTATCTATCTATCTATCTATCTATCTATATCTCATACCTCTCTCTCGCTCATCTGTCTGTGCCTGTCTGTCTGTCTGTCTGTCTGTCTGTCTATCATATCTCTCTCGCTCATCTGTCTGTGTCTGTCTGTCTGTCTATCTCCATCCATCTCTTTCTCTCTCTTTCTCTCTCATATATCTCTCTCATCATCATCTGTCTGTCTGTGTCTGTCTGTCTGTCTGTCTATCTATCATCTGTCTGTCTGCCTCTCTCTATCATCTATCTATCTATCTATCTATCTATCTATCTATCTATCTATCTATCTATCTATCTCATATCTCTCTCTCGCTCATCTGTCTGTGTCTGTCTGTCTGTCTGTCTATCTATCTACCTATCTATCTATCTCCATCCATCTCTTTCTCTCTCTCTCTCTCTCATTTATACGGCTGCCCATCTTACAAGAGCAAAGAGATTCTGCTTCGTTTGATTTTATTTTCAAACCCAGATGAAGCTTCTTTCTCTGTTTCTTTCCGGAGAGGATTCTTGATCCAGGAGACCAAACAACAAAGTCTCCTTTCTCCAACAAAAAGGCTTAAAGTCCACTTCGGCCTTCGGCACATCCATCCGCTCTGAATTGGACAACTTAACTACTTAACAGCCGTTTAAAATCGATCTGAGGGCTAAGGAAGGAGGGACAAGAGTCAAGGCTTTCGGCCCAGGCTAGTCTTGCCAATATCGTGCAGGCCAAGGCAGAGGTCCCAGCAGCCTTCGTCACCCGGGCCAACCCTCCGTTGGAGAAGCAGGCAGCCAATCTCTTGTTGTCAGGGTGTTCATTGCATCAAACAACCAATTCTCCTTTCTCATCACAAATTAAGAAGAGAGCACCCAACTGCCTATGACTGGCCAAGAGTTAGTCCGGGGCATTAATAACTTCAGGGCAAGCAAAGGGTCCTTGGGCCACAGAGATCAATTTTTACAAATAGACAGTCCACTTCAAGTTCCTGCTCTATTAGAGACCTTTTCGGAAATTTGTCTGTTTGATTCCTGTGCCCCCCGAACTGGATCTTTCACCTTGGGCTACTAATTGCTGGATATTTTTTTTCTGTTGTTGGCTGCCAACTCATCTCTTCCCTGAAGAAACTAGGAAGATGGAGGGCAGAGCTTTTGAAAGATCCTGGTTCCCAGGATGGCCTCCCTCCCTCTCCCAACAGGAAGCAGGACCAGGATAGCCCAAGGGGGGGGGGGGGGTGTCTTTGAAACTTAGGGTGGGGGGTGGGATGCCAGAGTGGTAGCTTAGAGCAGGCTGGGCCGGGGGCGGGTGGACAATTGCTGCACCTTGGCTTCTGAACAGGCCACGGGAAAAGAACAAACCATCAAAAGCTGGACTGGCGAGGAGGCCTCTCGCAAGCTGTAGGTAATTAAAAAGGCCTGTAAAATCTCCTGCAAAAAGCACTTCAAAGAGACACTCATTCCCACACTGACCAGTCAGGACCGTGTGGTGTAAAAATTATGAGTTTTCCCAACGGGGTGCTTGGTGTGAAAGGGAAGGGAGATTGGTGGCAAGCGATTTTCGGCCCATTCGGGAGAGTTTCAAGTTTGTGTGTGTACAATGGGTGTGCACAGGCATTTGTCAAAGCAGACTGAATCCACCCGCACACAGGAACAGTGGGGGGGGAGGGGGAGGGGGAGGAGGAGAGGGGGCCTCGCACACCCGCCCCACAGCTCCTGGGAGTGGGGGGGGGCTCTGTTCCCACAAAGCCAGAGGAATTGCCATTCCTTCGTCTTCCTGGTAGGGCAGGGAGGAAACGATCAGTACCGCTGGTCTAGAATCCTCCACCTGGTCTGGATCAGGACAAAAAATAATTCTGCCTGGTTCCATTCTTGCTTTCCAAGGTGTTCAATTAAATCCTCTGAAAAGGGTCCGAGATCCCCAGTTCTGCAAAGAGACCCCGGTTACATCTGCACCTGAGAAATCTAGTACCAAGAGCTCTTGAGGGACCAACCTTCTGGAGATGAACACACTTTGAAAGAGCACAGTTCTCCCCACCACTGATGGCAGAGGATTCCCAGGGAAAGTAGTCAAACCTACTTCCACTCTACTGCACCAAGTAATCTGAAAGAGGAGTTGTCTGAAGAAGAAGGAAAGGGTTGAGAACATGGATTTGACGAGTCCATCTTTACTATAAGCCACAATCTAAAAATATCCTTAGGCCATCATAATTCCTGACAAATCAGAGTTTGGCTTCTTACAGGGTTTAGTGCAGAGGTCTCCAACCTGCAACTTTAAGACTTGTAAAGCAAAGCTGGCTGAGGAATTCTGGGAGTTGAAGTCCACAAGTCTTAAAGTTTCCAAGGTTGGAGACCCCTGGTTTAGTGGAAAGGTTGGAGGCCAACGTCTTCACTCTCCAACAGGCAGGTCACACAGGAAATGCACTTCCTTTCTCTAGCTGAGGAACATCTACAAGTCCTGCTTCCTGTTTGAGAATCCCAACTCATAAAAGCTCCCAAAAGTTTGACACTAGTTTATAGCCCCCCTCAAGAAGGGTTTTTATCTGGCTGAGGGTCCTTTATTGAAAGATAAATAGCTGGATCAAGATTTCCTCAGGCTCAAAAAAGCCCCTCCAATATTTCTGGGGTTTCGATTAGCTGGGACTCGCTTCTTCCTCTACAGTAATTTGGAGCCATCTATTCAAGGCAGAGCTAAATCTGAATGCAAACAACAGAAATTAATTTTCTACCAGAAGTAGGTCAAGCCTGTATTACTGGACTGTGCAGAGATAAAAAAAAAAAATGTGATGTAAGCTTTTCAGAACCTACAGTATTTTGGGGAAACTGTGGAAGGATGTATCTCCTACGAGTCTAAAGCAGGGACATCCATCCTTGGCAACTTTTACGGCTGATGGGGCTTCAAATCATGCTGGCTGGGGAATTCTGGGAGTTGAAGTCCACAAAGTTTTAAAGTTGCCAAGGTTAGATACCTCTGGTCTAAAGCCATCCCTGAAATGGCCAATTATGCTAATAATACTATGCAGTCATTCTTTTGCTCCTCAGGCTAACAAAGGAGGAAAACCTGCAAACCTGACATTCAGAAAACGAGATGAATGTTATTCCACGGCACCCAAAAGTGACTGTTGGAATTTCTTGGTGCAAAAAATCTCCTCCTTAGAAATGATGCATCCAACCTCCTCGCCTGCTTTGATGGAGTCCTCTTCTAACTCCCCCCCTTTTTTTTTTCTTTGCTAATGAGAAAGAAAAGGAAGAGAAACTCCAGGATATATGAAAGCAAAGGTTAATCAGTTTGCACCCTCTTCCTTCTCCAAGTTTGAGGAAACCTCCACCCACCCACTAGACAAATTTTAAGGCAGACGTGCCCAATCCCACCCCTGACTCCTCAAACAGACTGAGCACAATGGTTAGAAAATTTGACAGAAAACCCTTCCCAGTCATTTATTGCCTTAATACGCACCTTTGTCCAACAGGCAGTTTTGACAAGAGCAATAAATTCCAAATTTATGTCAACAGAGCATATGTTGAACACCTCATTTCTGAGCTAAAACGGCAGGCCGCCCCATAAATCACAGCTCTGTTTGAAATGAAAGTAGATTACGCAGCCGGGTTATTGAGCAGTTAGAGCTACAGTCATATAAATCAGAACTTTTAACTCTGGGCGATCCGTCATGCAATTAACTAAAGGGTGCTTTGTCATTTCAAGGGCCCCTCACAGCCTTGGCAAATTGCACGGTTCAACGGGCAGAGATATTTGGGGACAGGGTGGAGAGAGGGGAGGGGAAGGGAGGGGAGGGAAAGTTTATTTGTCAGATGGAAGATTTGGGGCTCGGGAAACTTGCTACGGCCCTGTTGGATCGGCTCAGCAGCCAATCCTTCCCAAGGTTGGCCATTAAAGAGAGAAGGAAGATAGGTTGGACTGGCTCACCAGCTTTCTATCTAACCTTCGCTAAATACCTCAACTACAGAAGAAACCCTAACAGATTAGGAAGTAATTTAGTGCAGCTATTTTCAGTGCAAAGTTGGGGCCTTGGAAAATACAAGCATAGTCCATCAAGGCTTGGCTTACGTGTCACTTTTATGAACACGTCTTTTTCGCTCAAAGAACCAG
Organism: Pituophis catenifer annectens; assembly: GCF_029215685.1. Lineage (NCBI taxonomy): Eukaryota > Metazoa > Chordata > Lepidosauria > Squamata > Colubridae > Pituophis > Pituophis catenifer. The sequence continues at coordinate 26,026,064 of NW_027256892.1, forward strand.
GGGCTTCTTCAGGGTGCTGTGAATCCTTTGTTGGAGGGCTTCACTTATCCCACAGATGTAGCTACTGTTCCTTGGAATGGAACATGGATGTACGGTAGTTTTGGGTATATCGTAGCTGCTCAACAATCTGAGATTCTTCATGAAGAGGTCCAAAATTCAACACCAGCATCTCCAGGCTTAGCAACAATCTAACCACTTTGACAAAAAGGCTGGAAGTTCAACCCCTAGCATCTCCAGGCTTAGATTCAGGTAACAGGTGATGGGAAAGACTATGCCTAAATCTTCCAACCAAGCTACTGAACAACTGTCCTCAGAGGAGAAAATGCTGAGCTAGATGAACAAAGAAACCATCTCCCCCATGTAAGTGTCCTTCAGATTTGTTGAGAGGGCAACTCCAGAATTTCCACCTGGCTGGGGAATCCATGAATAGTTGGACAATTTCCTGATTCAGACTTCAGAATGTTACACTGAAAAAGAAACCATGTGAAGGAATCTTGAGTTGGCCAACAGCTATGATGAGACAAGAGTCCATCTTCTTAACAAGGTACTTCTAATCTGCTCTATCAAGAAGAATGGACAAACCTATATTTTACCAACCTGCAGTCTATACCTAAAGAGTTCAGCCTGCACATAGTAATGTCTGTGGAACTTCACATGCAACTCATCCTAGAACCCTCCAAGTGTTTGGATCATACTACAATGGCCAACAGAAGGACAAAATGCTTCCAGAGTTACCAAATGGTCTATAGTTCCTCATAAATTTCCTTAATATACTTTGCTACCTTGGCAAATAACAGAAAGAGCCTCTTAGACTATCAAGTCCTGGCAGAATTGTTTGAAGACAACATAAACCGGGTGGGGATTTGAGCACCCAACTCAATGGAGAATGTCAACAGCAACAGAGTGTAGGGAAGAGATGCCAAAGGTATTTGGGTAAATCAGGTTTCCTCACATCTTGCCTTCAAGATGGAATCCTTCCATGATGGCCAAAGGTTATGGCCTTAGTAGCCGAACACATCTGGAGGGGCTGGGATTGGAGGAGGCTAATGAGCACATTTCAAAAGGGCGAGACCTGGAAGGTGACTAACAGACAGCCTCACTATAAAAAGATTCAGACACACCATGTATTTCCTTCCCCATAAAATATTCATGGGAGCATGCGAGAACCGAAGAGCTGAAACCTGGAGCCTTTTCCAACTTTGCGCTGCAGTAATAACAGAGTTTTATAGGAAAGCTTCTCATTTTATTTATATCGGGCTATAAATATGCTGCTCCATCAGAGACAGAACTGCAGGCCTAGATGGGCCCCTTCAGGGCTCTGCGGGGACACAAGGCCAACAATGGAAAGGAAGGCGGATTACGCAATCTGACGCTGGGTGCAGATTTTAAGATTAATAAATCAACACTATGAGGTTCAAAAGATGGGGAGAAAAATTAACTCCCTGTATGGTTGCTGTTTTTAAAACACACCCACTTGTAAACAAGATTTCCACTGCTGCTTTATGGGGGGGGAGAGAGGGGGGGTTGTGCAACGCCATAGTACACAAACAGCCAAATGTTAGCTTAACCTCACCTATCGTAACAAGAGTTAAATCAGTGGTCAATTTAGACTTTGGACTTAAGTGTATGCTTAAGAATATCTTGTTTTGTTTTGGGCATGGAGGCGCTGACAAAAATTCTCCAGCAGGCAGGAATTACAGCCCCCTTTCTCCTTTCGTCCCCCCCACCTCAAAACTGTTTAAGGAGGGTTTGGGAGAAATGGCTACAAACTCGGGAATAAAATGCAAATCAGGACTGAGTCCACTTTCTGTATGGATACGACGGGTGCAGCGGTGGGTTTCCAAAATACTTACCACCGGTTTACTGTGTGTGTGAACTCTCACTTCACGCGCACACCTTCCACACATATGCTTGGCTCATTTGCCCACCTTCTGTGCATGTGGCCGGCCTCGAAAATGTCCCTAAAGAGGATGGCATAGAGCCGGAGCGGGTGGGCAGGTGAGCGGGCCCACCCATGATCTCCGCTACCAGTTCGTGCGAACTGGTACGAACCGGCTGAATACCATCTCTGGACAGGTGGCATTCTTGCCTTGCCTAAACAGGAAGCTACAATCAGGAGAAAAACAAAAAAAAAATCTCTGCCATCGTTTGTTATGGAGTAGGAAATGTTCCTTCTGATCATCGTAGGCGCCATTCATGGCTTTTCACAGCCTGCAAAAGCTGGGCATGGAAATGACAGCTCCTGGCTCAGAGAAGAGCAAAAAATCTCTAACTGAAGTAAAAATATCCAACAGCTGAACGCATTCCAGAACTGAAGAGTGCAACAAGCCAACAAGCCTTCCCAGTGGCAGGCTGAGTAACATCCCCTCTTTGGAGGTGCAGCAGCCTGCTGAGGATCAGCCAAGCTACTCGTTACACTTCCTTCTCCATCCTGCTTCTCGTTTTTTTTTCTTTGTTCCCCAGGTGAGGACCAAGGGTGTCAAATCTGGGGACAAGGGAATGCCTAAAATACTTACTCCCCTGCTTTTCTGACTGCTGCCCCCCCCCAAACCTGGTTTGTCAGCTTTCTTTTGAACACAACTGATGCCACATAAAAGTATACAACCTGAAATTACATGGGTTACATCACACGGAGGTTAGGTATCAGGGCATGCTCCAGCATTAAATCTTAAGTCTTGTGGGGAACAGGGTCCTGTCTCTTTAAGCATGCAGCTTGACGTTCTTGTAGACAATGCAGCTTAATGACAGTGAGGTTTGATTGGATCTGGAGAGATCTTGTCCTGACAATCAGGATGGTAACAATGCAGCTAGATTATTCAAATCAGCCTGTTGACTGCACAGCAACGACTTTTGAAATCAATGGTTTGAAAGGTTCAACTGGTGAAGCTGGTTAGCAGGCGGCTATCAAACTCTTCCATCATTTATGGTTTATTTTAAGCTATGCTGGCACCCAATTAGCTGTTTTTAGAGCACGGTTCAGCTAACTAGCTTTGGGTATTCGGGGTTAGGGAAAGTTGGCCTAAACAAGACATTTATCCGTGGCTCTATTTGAACCGTGGAGTCCTTGGTGGGGGTTTCTGAGCTTGGTTATTTGCTTGCAGATATTTCACTGCCCAACTAGGTAACATAATCAGTGCTATTGAGTGTGGGGCTTGCTCCCTGCTTATATGCAGTAGCTGTTCCCTTCCACTTTTGGTGGGGATGTGCTTTCTCCTCAGCATCCATGAACACTAACTGGTAGTCACAAGGCACAAGGAAAACTCCTTAATGTTTTACAAACAGATTTCCCCCCCTCGTCCCCCCACCCATTCCCTTTAGAAAACATTCTAAAACTTTTCAATAAAAAAAAAGAAAGAAAACTCCTTAATTGCACAACACATGTACAGGATGAACCTTTCTGTTTATTATAGACACACTGAAATAAACCATATTTACAACCTTTCAAAAGAGACAATAAAAAAAAACGAAGAAGGAAACGAGATCAAAACACCCCTCCTGCAAATCAAAGCACACACCTCTGCAGCAACTAACACCCAGATAAGCAGAGATGCACTCCAGACAAACCATCAAGCAGAAACCAGGATCATACTCCAAGAACGAGCAAGGAGAAAGCCACACCCCCAGCAACATTGGCAGGACAAGTTACTGTACATAAACTAAGTGCAAACCTCGCACTCACTAGCACTGATGATGTTCCCTAGTTGGGTAATAAAAGGTCTGTAAGAACAAAACAAGCTTAGGCAACACCGAGGAGTCCACAATTGAACCCTGAGCTCCATATATTTTCTTCTACTGGGATCTGTTTGAATTTTTTTTATTTTTTTAGAAAAACTTTGATTTTTTTTTCCTCATAACCAATCAGCCACTAAACCAGTGGTGAAATCCAATTTTTTTTTTAACTATTGGTTCTGTGGGTGTCTTGGTGGGCGTGGTGTGGCTTGGTGGGCATGTCTTGGTGGGCGTGGCAAGGGAAGGATACTGCAAAATCCCCATTCCCACCCCACTCCAGGGAAGGATATAGCAAAAACTTCATTCCCAGCCCACTCTGGAGCCAGCCAGAGGTGGCATTTGCCGGTTCTCCGAACTGCTCAAACTTTCCGCTACCGGTTCTCCAGAACCTGCTGGATTTCACCCCTGCACTAAACTAACCTCACCTGTCACTAAAAGAGGAAAAGAATCCTGTCTAACTTCTGCTTTGCCTCTGAATCCATAATAGTGTTGGAATAGGGCCCTCCACGGAAGGGGGCTGGATGGAATAGGGCTGCCCACTCTTCCCCACTTGTGTCATTCCGTGCAGCAGTAAATCAATATGAAAATCAATTCATCCACTGATATATTTTATCAAGATACATGAGACAATGCCACATTTCATTTACAGTGCAGATGCTTCAAAAAGCCAAGGTCATCAAGGCAGAAAAACCGGCCGCCAACGAGCAAAATTCCACCTCTCCAGATTGCCTGCAAATCAAAAGAGCAAATGGGATGGGTAGAAGCGATGCAGAGGGGACAATTACAAAGCCACGGGGAAAGCTGGGCTCCTCGGACGATCTCTGGCAAAGGATTGCATCTATGTGGGGAACAGAGCATGGCACAGCAGCATGAACGATCTGATTTGAGCCGGTTGACAGGCGCCACGGTCTGTCACTCAGCGAAGGATAATTCCCCTCTGCTCTCAAGTTATTTTCTTTCTCAATAACCTCAATAAAAATAAGAACCCAGGAGGCTTTCTGGTAACCTCTCTTGTGGGACCAGAAAACCACAAGGACTCAGAGAGCAGTGTTAACTCAGTGGGAACTCTGTTTTTTTTTTTTGTTGTTTTTTTGTTTTACTTCTTCTCTTTATTGGAAGCAGACATGAGAGATGCCAGCCTTCCCTCTTCACCGTTTTATTTTCAGGGCTTCAACCTGAAGATTTCTAGAGGAGGTCCCAAGGCAGCTCATAAATAAACCCATGCCCACACAACCATGTTTAGCATTTCTGCAAAATACAGAGAGAGGCAGATCTTTAACCAAGGTTCCCGGTGAGGACATGAAGAATCTGAAGCAGCAAAAGGTTAGTAGAAGCTCAAGGGATCAGGATATCCTTAGCCCAGGTCAATATACTCCTGACAGGGCCAAAAAAATTGTCCTGTGAAAAGTCCCCCAACTTAAGCCCCAGAAAAGGTAAGGTTCCCCTTGTTTGAGGAGCTTTCTGGTTGAACTGCAGATATCTCAAAAGAATCACTGGGCAGGTTGGTTGAAAAGAGGTTGAAGTTCCATTTCCTCCCGATCAGCTGGGACTCGGAAGGCAGAGAATACATGGGGGCCAGTCAGAGGTGGTATTTACCGGTTCTTCGAACTTCTCAAAATTTCCACTACCGGTTCTCCAGAACCTGTTGCTGAATACCACCTCTGCACTGAGGTCACCCAATGTCTGATGGTTCCTAGAGAACTCCCCCTGATCTCCTCTCCTCAATGCTAATAATGATCACAGTCAAGACAATCCAGCTTCCTTCTCTGTCAGTTTTAAGCCTACACGAGTTTCAGTACTGGGTTCAGCTCCTGTGAACTTGTTTCGCAATCTCCTTGAACCTTTAGCCAGGTCAACCTTTGGCCGAGCCGACTGAGAATGACCTGGATCTTATAATCCATAACATTTGGGAGGGACTAAGTTAGAGAAGATTATTTTACAAAACTATTTGATGGCCTCCAGGCACTTTGGATGGTATCTCCCACCCTTAGCTCTGCTGGATGGGGCCAAGAAGAATCGAAATCCCAACCTCTGGGAGCTGTTGGGCTGCCCAGATGGGCCAACCTCCTCAACTCAACAGAAGCTCATCTCCGATCGGGAGAGATTGGTTTATTTAGTTGCAGGAAAGCAATCAAATATGCAATAGATGCTAATTTTGTGTGCACACCTGAGGTCTTCTGATAACGTCAGTAAGGTCTCCACGCTGCCTGTGGATTAAAATTTCATAGAGCCATGATTTCATCAGTTGCTAAACTACAAAGGATTAATTAACAGCCAGGGAAGAGCTCCTGGGTTGGAAGAAGAGTATTATACCGAAATATCTCTATCTTTGCTCTCCAGATGTCACTCTACGCAGGAGGGGAGGGGGGGGGCTTTGATGAGAACACACGCGCCCTCGTACTGTGAAAAGGTTCGAGCTACATATTGTCTCTGAGGCCAGGTTTCAAGCGGAAGAACCCGATTCTTCCTAGGTTGAGGGAAGCTGGCTCAAAAGGTAAAGCAATGGGGCCTTTCCCTTTCCATAGGAGGAGGAAGGAACTATCTATTTATTTTTAATCACACCTTGATTCATTTTAATGTATGCTGATTAGTGTACATTCAAAGAGACAATAAAGTTATTCTATTATTCTATTCTATTCTATTCTATTCTATTCTATTCTATTCTATTCTATTCTATTCTACTCTACTCTACTCTACTCTACTCTACTCTACTCTACTCTACTCTACTCTACTTCTACTCTACTCTACTCTACTTCTACTCTACTCTACTCTACTCTACTTCTATTCTACTCTACTCTACTCTACTCTACTCTACTCTACTTCTATCCTATCCTATCCTATCCTATCCTATCCTATCCTATCCTATCCTATCCTATCCTATCCTATCCTATCCTCTAACACTCCTTCCTCCTCCTATTTTCTTCACAACAACAATAACCCTGTGAGGTGGGCTAGGCAGAGAAAGAGAGAATGACTGGCTCAAAGTCACCCAGTTGCCATTTGTGCCTAAGGCAGCACTAGAACTCGTGGCCTTCTGGTTTCCAGCCTTGTGCTCTCCCCAAACTGGCTCTCGTTTATTTTGAATGGCTTAAAACTGCCCTCCGCACACCTCTTGCCACCTGTGACATTTGGAGCCAGCATAGATAGGGCAGGGACAGGCCTTGTTGTACGAACCGTATCTCAACTTCCATTAAGTCTTTTCCTCAGTGGGTTGTGGGAATGCTGGATTTGCGCAAAGCCTCTGATTTGGATGGAGACTTGGAAACCAGCCTCGGACGGTGCTCTTTAATAGTTCCTCCTCAAATCGAGAACCCCCAACGATGAGTCCTGAGCCTGGCACACTGTCCAGAATGGCTTAAGTGGCATCCCACCCTGAAGAGAGGGTGGTCTAGACCAGGGGTCTCCAACCTTGGCAACTTTAAGACTTGTGGACTTCAACTCCCAGGCTGAGGAATTCTGGGAGTTGAAATCCACAAGTCTTAAAGTTGCCAAGGTTGGAGACCCCTGGTCTAGATGGCATCAAAGCCCAGGCCCAATGGGATGATCTTAGCTTGCGGGAACAAAATCGGTTTTAATAACTCCAGGGAGCACCTTGGCAGCTATTTGAAGCCTTATGGTCTTCTTCACATTCTCCAGCAGCAGAGAAAGGAGACAGAAGGTCCACCTCTGCTTCCTGGAAAACTAAACCCCTGCACCAGATTTAAATCCCAAAGCGCCCAGGTCTGATGGTCTTCCTGGCACCTGGAGAAGCCAGCACGGCTGAAGTTTGTCTAGCACAAGTGACCGGGCGAGAAACTCACTTTTTTTCCTCCTGCTCTCATCCTGGGGAAGATAAATGAACGAGCTGTCAGCCGAAGACAGGCCAAGCAGTTGTGTTTCTGTAAAGGGGCAGTGGAAGTGTCTTTGATTAATGAAACCTTAATACTTAGTTGTTCCGAAGCCCTTTTTCAGACAGGAATCACGGAAGAGAGATTCTTCCCCAGCAAGCAAGGAAGGAAGAAGATGGGTTGAGATTCCCTAGGATTCTGAGTAAAGAGAAGGGCCTTGACAAGAGAGACGAGGAAGAGGAAGGTAGAAGAAGCTTTCTTACACCAACTTGAAGAAACCCTTCCCAGCAACCTCTGTCCTTGCCTGGAGGAGGAATGGCAATTTCAGGGTAAAAGCCTCTCTGGTTCATGGCTTGGCAAGCACTGGCCTGAAGCCTTAATGGCGCATCTGAGGTGAGGCTTTCAGGAAACCAATCAACAATAGGGGGTCAACCCAACGGCCACAGCCAAGAAAGCAGCAGGAAAGCCGTCTTAATTCGGGGAGGGCAGCTGGACAGTTCTCCCAGCCCTGAGACTCTCTGCTTAGGCCAGCAGCAACCTGCTCTTCGGTGCCTGTGGCCTTGTGGATTCAGTGGGGAATTCAGCACCTTGGAGGGCACCAGAATCTGGTTGAGTCTGGTCTTCCTCTGGGAGAGAGAAGCAGCCTGCCTCCAACCCTCATTCCCTGGCCTCGAGACTGCCTCGAATGCTAAGCAGCGGGCCAACAGGGCTGTCCCTCCCCAGCCTCACAAAACTTCTCAGCTGACCATCCCTGGGGGCCACTTTTCCTCCAAGGAGCTGAAGATGGACACAAGTGTTGTCTCTTCCTCCACTTTGGCCTTGCAAGGTAGTTGAGGTTCCCCAGACTGGAGACCTCCATAGAGGTGTTTACTGAACAGCAAACCCCTGCTCCTTCATGGCCTTGTCCAAAAGAGTCCAGGGTCTTCGTAGTACTAATTCTGGCATTTCCTTGCCAACCACAGGACATCAGCTGGGGAAAGGAGTTACAGGACCATTGCACGAGGCTTTCCGACTACTCGGGCAAGGGCTCTCTGCTTGGATGCCCTCAGGGTTATGAAACTGGCCTCGCGTGAGAAACAAGCTTGAAACTAGCCAGGCTGTGCAAAAACTGGAGAAGACCTACACCCCATCTGAACCTCTGAGGGAGCCCTGGGGAGGATCTCCAGAGAGCAGTTTGGCCCCCAAAGCCATTCGTGACTTGGAGAGATGCTCGTGTGCTTCAAAATGTCTCTTTTTTTTTAACCAAAGAGCTGCCAAAACCATCACCCTGGAGTGCTGAAACCAACTCATGCTGGGTTTTGGACATGCAGGCTCCACTCTTTCAGGAGAAATCAGGTCATTGACTCAGGCAAGTAAACAAGGCCCTTCAGCCCTTAATTGTCAATGTCCATCTTGAAAATCTTGGCCCAGCACGCCAGAGGCAGTTGGCAAGGCCGAAGCCTGTGATGCAAGAGCCCATCTCTCTCTCTCTCTCTCTCCTCCCAAACAAGTTCTTGGGCTCTGAAGTAAGGGAAATGGATGCCTTCTGATGTATCATGAGGAGAAAGAGTTGACAAAAGAGTTTGCTTCGAAATATTGATTGGCAGAGGAGAGTGAGGGGGCTGCCTGTTTTGATGGTTGTCCTCATATATGGACCTCGATGTCTGGCACAAAGTCTTCAGACATAACAAGAGTTCTGTACCTTAAACAAAACATTGTTTAGGCCAGGGGTGTCCAAACTGGAGAACTTTCTGGGAGTTGAAGTCCACAAGTTTGTGAGACCACTGTAACGTCCACAATTCTGGGAGTTGAAGTCCACAAGTTTGTGAGACCATTGTAACGTCCACAATTCTGGGAGTTGAAGTCCACAAGTTTGTGAGACCATTGTAACGTTCACAATTCTGGGAGTTGAAGTCCACAAGTTTGTGAGACCATTGTAACGTTCACAATTCTGGGAGTTGAAGTCCACAAGTTTGTGAGACCATTGTAATGTCCACAATTCTGGGAGTTGAAGTCCACAAGTTTGTGAGACCATTGTAACATCCACAATTCTGGGAGTTGAAGTCCACAAGTTTGTGAGACCATTCTAAAGTCCACAATTCTGGGAGTTGAAGTCCACAAGTCTTAAAGTTGACACCCATGGTTTAGGCCAAAACACAAAGCAAAATATTTTTAAAACTCTATCAAATCAGGAGGCATCACACTTGCTTATGTAAACTGTGTTTCTGGGGAGTTTTTGGTGCCGTGGTCTCTGTAAAACTCAACCCTAGTGTTTAGTTTGGCTCTGGTTCCCAAACCACACCGACACATATGAAAATGTACACAGAGGCATCTTCAGATAAGAAAGCAACAGGCTTACATGCCAATAATTCTGGAAACTTAACACACAAAAAGGCAATTTCAGGAACGGAATGGTGTCATTAATGTTTTTGGCTTGGAAGGACAGGGATGCTTGGACTTTTCAGCAGCTCCCTAACAAGGGAGTTGTGTGTGTGGGTGTGTATGTGAGACTATTGAAGAAGTGAGGCCAAGTACACAGGGGTCACTTGGATTCTTAAAGGCTGCTTTTCTTTTCTTTTTCCCCCCCTGTTTTACGGCTCGGCCTGCAGAACGTACCCTGAGCAAAGAGAGCTGCTCTGCGGGAAACAATGAGACACAGCAGGAGGGGGAGGACCCGCGGCAGGCGACCCCCCCCAACTGAAGCCCTTCAGAAACAAGGGAAGATGCCACACGAGGCAGCCACGGGGGTGCGTGTCCCCCAGTAGGGACCAGTTGGTGGCACAAAGCCCCAGTAGAGCTAAAAACAAAAACAAAAACAGCTGATTGGTCACATGCTGGGGCAGGGGATGCTTGCGTCTTCTAGAAACTCAATCAGGTCTTAAGAAAGGGTAGGCAGCTACGGTGGCTTCATGACTTCAACACCCAGAATTCCTGAGCCAGCCGTGCCAGCCAAAGTAGAAGTAAATCTGGAACCAGAAACTGTTGTGTTTGTACACTGTGTTGGGTTGTAGCTCATTTAACCCTGATTTACTGATTCACTGCCAATCAGCTGGTTGTCATGAAGCTCCAGCTATGGCTGGCTCAGGAATTCTGGGAATTGAAGTCCACAGATCCTAAAGAGACCATCGTTGCCCTAAGACTCCTGGTCTTAGGCGTCTCTGGCACAAAAACCAACCAACCCAGGAGGGACTCGAGACAGCAATTCTCTAGAGATTCCAGGATCAAAGATGGGATCCTGGAAGTCCCCGGAGATCTGGTTCACACAAGCTCAGTGGGAATGTGACTCCTTTGGTGCAAAACACCCCAAAACGTATCTTCAAAAGACAAACCTGGACTTAGGTTGAACGCATTCATTGTCAGCTGCAAACCCTCACATTGGAGTTTAGAGAGTCATGAGAACCGGCTGCTTGGTCGTTACTCAGTTAATCGTGGTTAAATGAGCTACTGCCCAACAGAATGTGCGAACACAACGGTTTCCGGTTCCAGATTCACCACGCCTGGCTTCCTGTACCCTGCTCCTTCTCAAACCGAGACTTTTCCAGCCCTCCGTGATGGGCACGGATGCTGTTGAGGGCAGCGAGATATGTTCACTGGCCTTCCTCCCCCACGGCTTCTTTTTCAAAGGCTCTTTGGCTTCTCCTTCCAACACTGTTTCACGGGCTGACATGCGTGTGTGCAGAACACGCAGCCACGGCCCCTCCCCCACCGCCACCCAGCACCAGAGACTCCATGCAAATTCAAAAGCTTTTAAATTATACTGTTAATGAAAGCAAATAAAAGCAGTTAAAAGGCAATTTGCTCAATTGGTGTTAATATTTAAGCACAGCATGTGCAAAGAGAAGATCACGGAATACGGGACTATTTTTTTTTTTTAATCCCTGAAGAGGATATATATATATATATATATATATATATATATATATATATATATATATATATATATATATATATATATATATATATATGCAACTTTTTTGAGACAGTTTTAAAAAAGAAAATCAAAATCGAAGGCGTCTGCATGCGTGTGGCTGCCCTTTCTCCCCGTCTACCTTGGCTCCAAGTAACGAGGCTGTTTATTAAATGGGATTTTCTTGCATTCGCCTCACCTATTTCCATCCCACATCCTCCCCCCCAAACACCCCAGATAAAATAAAGTCAACTCAGGTTCTTGGGGGGGGGGTCTAGCCTCACTTGGAGGGCTCTTTCTATTCCGTGCTTTGGGGTTGACTTCTTTCAGTCTCAAAAGTCTTTTTTTTTCTCGGAGGGTTTTCTAAGAAAATCTGGACATCGACTTGCAAGCCACGGGATCTGCTCCCAACCACCTGCCCCCCCCCCAGTGTGATAAGAGCCAAAGAAAGATTCCTGAACGGTGATTTGTATTCAATGCGCTATTGGGCTCTCGATGGCGGCTCCCCCCCTTCATGTACATGCGCTGAAATTTTCTGCGCCACCAAGAAGCGTCTTGAATGCTCAGCTCAGTTTCTCCTGGGGGGGGGCTAGATTCTTCCTCTCTCCTTTCATGCGCCTTGTCCGGGGGGGGGGGTTGGGGGGTTGAGTTGGTTGCAAACTCACAGAAGGCATGCCCATCAAATCATGGCCTGTGACTTTGAGGAGGACTTCGTGAGCCACTTGGCTGGGAATGATGGGAGCTGAAGTCCTCCCTGGGAATGATGGGAGCTGAAATCCTTTCTTCTAACCTCCATTGTTCGTATTTATTCAACATGAATGAGGGAAGGGGGAAAGGATGCTTAATTTTGGGCTGGCGTTCATTTCTGGGAGGGATGCAGCTTTTCAGAAAATGAATCAAGTTTGTCCCAAATTTTGGAAGAGTTGACAGAAGAATCCAAGTGGTATACATTCTCCCTCCCTCTCTCTCATTCTCTCTCTCTCTCTCTCTCTCTCATTCTCTCTCCTTCCTCCCTCCCTCCCTGTCCCTTTCTCTTCTCTCTCTCTCTCTCATTCCTTCCTTCTTCCCTCCTTCCCTCCCTCCCTGTCCCTTTCTCCTCTCTCTCTCTCTCTCTTTCTTTCTCTCTCTCTTCTTCCTCCCTCCCTTCTCTCTCTCTCTTTCTCTCTCTCCCCCCCCCTCTCTCTCTCACACACCCTCCTTGATGCAGGAAAGCCAGCTGCAATTTTGCCCCTAAAGTATCTTTTTTGTTGTTGTTTTTAAGAGAGACTCTTCCTAATCCACACGTACAACGTGTGGCTAAACTGGCATTCCGTCTGCAGAGCCTGGTCCCTGGAACTGTGGCACCTCAGCCTGGCTTTCTCATGCCGGGAAATGTTTGGTGTCCTCCGCGGTTGCCCTGGTGTATCTTTGTCAGGGTCCCACAAGTTAAAGCAAAAGACCATCTGTGGCTCCAGCCTTGACGGAGAAGTTTAAACAGAAGGATGAATGAGCGGCCCAATGAATGAGTGAATGAGTGAATGAATGACGAAGCCGTATGGTTCTACTCAGCTGCCCATATGGGCATGCGCCATTCAGAAACTCCTAGCCTTCTGCTACAATAAGGGGGCTTTATAAGGTACAAAGAGAGGGAGAGAGAGAGATGGAGGGAGGGAGGGAGGGGGCACACTGATTGAACACACACAAGGCAAAACTAAACCAGTAACCGGTGTCAAAGTTCCCATCCATCTGAACCATTTTATACAAATCACGTTTCTTTCCATCAGGGCAAACGGAACCCGTAACTGCAAGCAGGACCCAAATGTCTACAGAGATTCCCACTCATCCAGGACATAAGACAAAGAAGAAGAAAAAAAATCCAAGAAAGCCCAATTGCCTTTTGGGAAAGCAAACTTTCCCAAAACTTCTCCTGGAACACACCCAACGCTCCAGGAGAGATGCCCGACCACGTTGGGAGATGTGCCGATTTTTCACACACCCCGCAGAAGAAAATGCTCAGATCAGGAATACAATCCCAGTTTTTTTTTCCAAAAAAACAACAACAACTAGGGCAGTGTTTCTCAACCTTAGAAGCTTGAAGATGGGTGGACTTCAACTCCCAGAACCCCCCAGAGAGTGGGGGATTCTGGGAGTTGAAGTCCACCCATCCTCAAGCTTCCAAGGTTGAGAAAAACTGAACTAGGGGGTGTGTTGGGAAATGAGACAAGTGACCCCACTCTATTTAACATTTGGTACCAAGGCAAAAGGTGTTTCCACCAGAATGTCCATGTCTTCTCTAAAAGTGACATTTTGGCTTAAGTTTGGGTCCCCTTTTTCTTTGCAAAAATGCTTCCAGGTAGAATACACAGCCCAGGAGCTGAAAAGCAATCAATTCCTACAACTCCAGAGAGGCCCAAATTAAGTACAAGGGACATTCTGACTAGACATTTTCTTAAGAAGTCCGGAGTAGAGAAGGTAACCTCCAGAGCAACGTTCCTCAACTGTTAGCAGCTTGAAGATGGATGGACTTCAACTCCCAGACTTCTTCAAGCTGCCAAGGTTGAGAACCGCTGTTGGGGCAACAGCTGATGCACCGAAGGAACATTTGCTCGTGACTCTTGGGTGGCAACCAAGCTTATGAGTGGGGTGGTCTTTCCTAGGACGCTCGCCCTTGCTGGTTTTGAGCCCCCTGCCTGGCTCTCAATGCCGGCCTCCAGACCAGGCCTCCATCTCATTCCTTCTCCACCCCTTCCATCCATGAATTCACAGATTCCTCCCACAATCGGTTTTTCCAAGCTTCCATCTTCGTGGACTCCATCGGCGGTGGAAATTCCGAAGACTCTTAGCGAAGGTGAAGAGAAGAGAAGCAGCCACGGTCCGAAGATTCCCAGCGGTGGAGCAGGAAGGCGTCCATCATTGGCTTCGGGAGTCCAGCGGGAGTCCCCGGTGCCTGTGGGTTGCCTCCCCGCAAACCGGCGAGGAAAGGTTAGCGCAAGACGCGAAGCAGAGCCGTTTCGCAATCTAAGGACGCTACTTTTATTTTAAGAGCCATCATGTGTAAAAACGTTAGTGTTTTTGAAATTGCATTCTTGGAGTTAATTAAATGGACAATCTTTTACACATAAAAAGTGAGGGAAAGCAATTAAAAGCTAAACAGAGAGAAACGCTGGTGCAGGGAGGCGTGCTCCCCTAACCCCCCCCCCAAATCCTACTGTGTGTGTTTTTTGCAACAACACAGCCCTCCGTGGTGCAACACGCCCACCCCCCCAACATGAGTTTTAATGACAGCTCTGATGACATTTCAGGGGGTACAGCACTTATTTTTCCTCCAAGTTGAACTGGTAGACTTGGCCCACTGAATGCCATCCTGCTCAGGCAGAAAACCATTGCCCCCCCACCCCCCCAAAGCTGAAAACCTATTAATGGCCAGAGTATCCCACAGAGAGAATCTGAGGCCAAATGCAAAGATGGGGGAAGGGGTGTCTGACAATGAGGAACCTCCATGCCGAGATGGATCCAGCAGGAGCCACAAAAAGCCCTCCAGGTTCTCCTAACAGGTTGAGGTCACTTGACCTGGCTTTTGGAGGTCAAGGGAAGCAGCACAAGAAGAGGGAAAATGCATACCCGCAATAGAAAAACTCACAACGGAAGAGGTGCCAGTTGCGTTGATGATCCACCAATCTTCTAGAATGCTACTTCTTTGCAGCCTCTGATCGTTTCACAGAGAGGTTGTGGTGGAATCAGTGACCACATTGCTCGATCCAAAGACGAGCTACAGTCCCCAAAAGGAAGCTTCTGGCTCTACTTCTCCATTGAGAAGTTCTCCAAAGGTCTTCCCAAAGGCCCTGAACTGAAGATGGGACACATCATTCCATGTAAATCAAGCTTTCTTCTGTCCCAGGACCACCCTGCAAATGTCCTCCTTGCCACCTGTGAACATAGCAAAGGCAGATATGCCTGGCCAGCATGGGAACACCTGCGCAGAGGCCACAATGAACTTTGTATGTTTGGAGAACCCGGTAGGGTTCAGTCAAGGTTGAATTTCATGCCTACAAGCTCTTGACGCTCAGCATCTCTCCGTTGCACGTCAAGAATCAGAGGCTCCAGACTTGGCAACTTTAAAACTTGTGGACTTCAAAATTGCTGGCTGGGGAATTCTGGGAGTTGAAGTCCACAAGTTTTAAAGTGATCAAGTTTGGAGACCCATGGTCAAGAACATGGCTCAAGGAAGCAGTCAAAAGTTCTCTTCTCCACAGAAATCTGCCTTGCGTAGATTAAGCTGCAGAACTAACCACATCTGGGACTCAGCGTTTGGGGGGGGGGTAAGAATTTATATAAATTATGTCCATTATCTGACCCAACTTTGGAAACCATGGATTAGATCGTTATTATTTCAGCGTGAAGTTGAACTTCAGATTTGACCCATGGCATCCAAAACTCTGTTACATGGGGATTTGTTAAATTGAGGTTTCGCCGGATTCTCTGATTGATGTTGAATGCATTTAACCACAGCAATCTTGGTTGTTGGTTTTTCTTTCTTTCTTTTTTTTCCTTTTCTTCTCCTGATTCAATTTCTGTTTTGAAAAACGTGCACGGCCCAACCACGGTGACTGATAACTGAAAAGTGCTTGATGCTTCCTTCCTCTTTGCAATTAGCCGGTTTTGTATGTTAAGCTCATTTTCCAAATAGAGAGCGTTTATCTTTTGCCTTATCATTTGGGGGGGGGGAAGAGACAGAGGTGCCCCTCCAAGCTCTTGACAGGTTAAAGAGGCAGATGTGGAAAGGCAGGTGCGTCAGAGCTCTGCATTTCAAGGCAGCTAAAAGGCACATCTGGAAGAGAGCAGAAGGCGGCAGCTGCCTCTCCTTGCTCCAGGAAAAAATCCTATCCCATCACTGGCAATGTGTGGATTGGCTGGCTGACTGATCTCAACGTTATACTGCCTTGGCTTCTCATAACTCAGGGTTGAGAAAATCTCAGGCAGCCACCAAGAAAATAAAGCAGCTGAAGCATGGGAAAAAAAAGAAAAGGGATGGCCATGAAGCCGAGACAATGAGCTTGGGGTTTCCCCTCCTGCGGGTTGCACCGAGTTTGCTCCCTGCAAGCCTCCCCGTTGCCTTTGCTCGCTCTTGCAGAGCTGAGCCCTCTGGGTCTCGAGTGGCTTTCGAGAGCAACACCTGCGGGTTTTCACCTTTGCAGTTTCCACAGCCATGCACCAGGCCACGTTTGATCTCACGTAGGATGTGTCACATCCTCGGGGCAGAAAATGCCTCACCTTTGCAAGCCAGCCCTTCGGAGGTGACCTTTTTAGGCTAAGCCAGAGGCTCATCCCTGAGAAGACAGCCTCTCAGTCCGGGGATAATGGAGCAGGGGGTCTGGAGAAATCACCCCTCAATGGTGCATCTCCTTCCTTCCTTCCTTCCTTCCTTCCTTCCTTCCTTCCTTCCTTCCTTCCTTTCCTTCCTTTCCTCCCTTCCTTCCTTCCTTCCTTCCTTTCCTTCCTTTCCTCCCTTCCTTCCTTTCCTCCCTTCCTTCCTTTCCTCCCTTCCTCCCTTCTTTCCCTCCCTTCCTTCCTTCTTTCCTTCCTTTCCCCCCTTCCTTCCTTCCTTCCTTCCTTTCCTTCCTTTCCTCCCTCCCTCCCTTCCTCCCTCCCTCCCTCCCTCCCTCCCTCCCTTCCTTCCTTCCTTTCCTTCCTTTCCTTCCTTTCCTCCCTCCCTCCCTCCCTCCCTTTCTTCCTTCCTTCTTTCCTTTCCTTCCTTCCCTTCCTTTTCCTTTGGAAAAAAGACCCTGCTTTTCTCTGCAATTTAGGCTTTTGTACACATTTGCTAGGTTGCAAATGGCCTCAGAAATTTCTACAGTGAGAAGCCTGTTACCATCCTCGGTATCCAGAACCGAGCACGCTGAAGAAGAGGAACCAACTAACCAACGTGGCTGCCACCAAGCCCATTCCTATCCTACAAAGAAAGTTTTTTTAAAAAAGTGACAGCGAAACCCGTTAAAGGGCTGTGTCAGAAGCGGGGAAAAAAAAAAAAAAACCCAGCCCCCACCAGAAACGGGCTGAATTCCTAGAAGCCAAAAGTGCTTCTCACCATCAGATGCTGCGTTCTTGATTTCCCCTCTGAATCACTGAGAAGTTCAGTGGAGAATGGGCATTTTTACACGCAGGGTGAAAAGGACATTTCCAAGAAAGGTCAGGTTGAGGCAGGGTCAAGTACATCAGCCTCTGCCAGGGGCCACGAGTTCGAAAGACCCAGCCGAGGGGGTCTCAGAATGAGAAAACACAGACACACACACACCTTCCCTCTTTAAGCGGCTGCAGCACCTTTTCTCTCTGGGACAGACTCCAGGTTGCATGAGCAGCTGACCGGAGCATCTGGGCTTGACCTCTGAGTCAAAACAGGGGAAGCTCCCCAGTGCTTGGGGGGGGCTCAAAGGGGTCAAAGTTTGCATCATGGAGGGAAAAAAATCAGCGGTGAAATCTAAATTTTTTTACTACCAGTTCTGTGGGTGTGGCTTGGTGGGTGTGGTGTGGCTTGGTGGGCGTGGCAGGGGAAGGATATTGCAAAATCCCCATTCCCTCCCCCCACTTCTGGGGGAAGGATATTGCAAAATCTCCATTCCCACCCCACTTTGGGGCCAGCGAGAGGTGGTATTTGCCGGTTCTCCAAACTACTCAAAATTTCCGCTACCGGTTCTCCAGAAACTGTCAGAACCTGCTGGATTTCACCCCTGGAAAAAATCCTGCCCCCAACAGAAGGACCTTCAAGGAAAGAGGATCACCTGCCCTCCCAAAGGAAGGTAGTCCATTTCTCTGCGGGGGGGGGCATCCCATCACTGAAGTTGCTCCCCTCCCCTGGATTTTGACAATCGTAATACGGATGATCAAAAGACAAGAAGGAAGTTCAGAATGTCTGCAAGGTTAGAAGGGAGAACTTCTGCGAATGGGCTGGTGCAACATAAATTCATTTCCTTCTTTTGTGTTTGTATCTCATGCCTTTCTCATTTCTTGGGCTCCCCATTTTTTTCCCCACTTCTCTCCTGGGCACCCCATAATGCTGCCCACTGAGAATGGAGCTGTGTTTGGGGAGAATTCCTTTTAGAGCAGGCAGGTTGATCAAGTCTGTTTCCCCACTGCCAGCTGTCCGAAAACGCCAAAACCAGAAGAAGAATACTTCACTATGTGTGGATGACAGGACTGCTTACTCATGTGTAAAGATGACTGACCATAATGAGGCTTCTAAGTACAGATGTAAAACCACACCGTCAGGGTAGAAAATTCCCAGGGCTAGGAACAATGACGGACGTTTTGACAGATGCCAAAGTAATATCTCAGTAGGTACCAGATGAATACATTCAATCCATCAAGACTTCCCTTTCAAGGCCTTTAACCAGATTGCTGGCTACAACATCACCGGGGATTTGACCCAGAGCCAAGAGTGATCAAAGGCCATTATACCATGACCGAGTTCGGCGGCCCATGCGGCGTTTTCTTATTGCAGAATATTTCCTTGCAAGCGTTGGAATCCTCATGTTGTGACTGAGTCACTGCGTGGACGCTTTTCATAACAACGTGAGTATTAAGGTAAGAGAAATGAGCCCTGCGCTGGTATCAGATGATGACTCAAATCCCAGAAGAATGGCGGTTTAAGTGCATTTTCCTAGCTGTAACAACAGCTTGTAACCAAACAGCTAGGCGTCCATCCGTAAGCTCCACCACACCTAGAGTACTGCATCCAGTTTTGGTCACCACACTGTAAAAAAATGTTGAGACTCTAGAAAGAGTGCAGAGAAGAGCAACCAGGATGATTTTAGGGGACTGGAGGCTAAAACATGCGATGAACGGTTGCAGGAACTGGGCCTGGCTAGTCTAGTGAAGAGAAGGACCAGAGGAGACAGGATAGAAGTCTTCCAATACTTGAGGGGCTGCCACAGAGAGGAAGGGATCAAGCTATTTTCCAAAGCACCTGAAGGCCAGACAAGGAATAATGGATGGAAACTGACCAACCTGGAAATAAGGAGCAATTTTCTGACAGTGAGAACAATCAACCCATGGAACAGAAGTTGCCTTCAGAAATTGTGGGAGCTTCATCACTGGAGGCTTTCAAGAAGAGACTGGACTGCCATCAGTCAGAAATGGTGTAGGGTCTCCTGCTTGGGTGGGGGAGGGGGGTTGGACTAGATGACTGCAAGGTCCCTTCTGACTCTGTTAATCTGTATCTGTATCTCAGCCACCCACCCACCCCCTCATGAATCCCCCAGGACAGGAAGTCTCCAATTCCAGTTTGAAGGCCAACCCAGCTTGGTAGGAGTCTAGAGGCCAGGTTGACCTACCCCACTAAACCAGGATTGGTTTAGCTAGCTTTCACTAAGAAAAGTAGCAATTGCATTTTGGTTCACTCAGGGCAGTGAGTGAAAGCTGTTGTAGATTTTCTCGGTTTCAGAGGAGGGTGGGAGACGGTCATGTCCTTTTATCGACAAGATGGCAGCCCGCCTCATTCTCAGCTAATGCAGTGGTGTCACTTCCACCCGAGGTACCAGCAGCCACTCTAACCGGGGTGTGAAAATGAGTTCCTGTTATCTTTACCCAATAAAACGTGACCTCTGTTTAGGAGAAAGGTAAAGTTCAGTATTGATTGGCCCTTCAACAATCTCCTCATAATTACTATTATCTCGCTGGCTTCATCTGGCGCGGAGGCCAATGATTCTGCAAAAATCTTGCAATCCGGCTCCTTCGCTCGGCCACTTGAAATTTGGGCCAAAGGATCAACGTGTTTTTTTTTTTCCATGGGTGACTTTATTTACATATTTATTTATTGGAGAGGGAGATTAAGAGAGTCATTACATTTGATTTTACTTTACTACTTGATCCTTGAGTAGATAAAAGTGTTGGAGTCAGTGCAAGGAATGCTAAGGACTGCTTGCTCACCCTTGAGTTAATTATAACTAAACCCTGAGTTGTAAATGAGGCTTCAGTGCAACCTCCCTTCTTCATTCTCTTAGGGTGGAACAATACGATCTTCTCACACTCTGCTACATCCACACCTTCAATGCCTTGATGGGTATCATGTGTAAGTTGCAGAACTGGGCAGGGAGCAGATATCAGCCTAGTTTAGGAGGGTCTTTCGGTGGTGCCCCCAAATAATCCAAGCCCAGGTCTGCATGCCACCTAACTCCACCCTCAATTCAGAACCCTGGCAGTGCTACTCCAAAGATCTTCGAAACTAGGTTAATGATTGGCACTGAACGACCTACAAAAATGTGACTCTTGGGGAGAAATCAGATGCCAGATCTCCCAATGTGACTCATTCGGACCGTAGCATGACTTCCCTGCCTGCGCTTATCTCACCTGGATTTATGGTGTGTCTCTATCCAAATCTCAAACACGGTAAATACAATGCCTTTTCTTATCTCGCATCTTCTCAATGGCCTTCCACTGGTCACCCAGGATGTTGTCATCTAGGATAATACTGACCTGGTTCGGTTTCAGACAGTTTAGCTGCAGCTACCAGAGATTAAATCTGCAATTCTCAGGGATGATGAGGTATGGATGAATCTGCATCCTCACACCCACACTGTCCCCTTTTAATGGCCCATTCGGTTCAGCCCTCGCACCTAGCTTGATATCTGACTTGCCAAGGTTCCAGTGGATCAATTTTGAAGATAAGGTAAACATCTGTAGACCTTCGAGAAGATACATCCAATTCCTCGGTCAACATACCAATGCCAAAGAAGAGGGGAAACAAATAACCAGTAAGATAGTGTTCAGAAGGGATTTGCTAGCACCTTTTTAGGCTAACGTGCTTTATTAGAAGGCCCGAGCTTCTGTGAGCTACAGATGGCGCCTTCTAATGAAATTTGTTAGTCTGAAAAGCTACTCCCAGATGCCTTCGGATTTTTGACTACTGTTGATTAACACAATTCTTCTCCTATACCATCTCCACAATAAAGTATTTATGTGGTGCCACGAGCCAAGAATCTGGTAATGGAGCCTCTTCCAGATGTTTTGGCCTATAACTTTCATTATCTGGTTGGGGATCATCAAAACTCCAAAATGTTTGGGGAGGGGGGGTAACCCTTTCCCTGCAAGTTTTCCAAAGGTTGTGCTGCTAAGGCAAGATTGGGTGATGAGCACAGCTCTACCAAAAAGAAAGGGCAGCAAGTAATATTCAGCTGCTCCGCCATCACTACTTCATACTTCCGACCTCTGCTTAAAGGGAAAGAATCGCTGCCAAAATTCGTTGCAGGATGTGAGTCCATTTTAAAAAGCTTTGGCTCACCTTCTGCATAACCGCTGCATTGTTTGAGGGGCTCCAACTGCCTCCTCACCACAAGTCCCAGAAAGGACTTTGCTTGGTTGAGTTGAACCTTCCAAGGGACTGTAGCCCAACTGGCTTCAGGTTTTACTTCTTAGTGTGGCAATCCTTTCCTTGTATTTTGGGTTTTTGAGCTGAGCCAACCCTTCCTCCCAGCCATCTCAATGACCGGGGGGGGGACACTTAAAAACTCCCTCCACCCCAATTGTCCTGGGTGCAAGGAATTCTGCTGAGGGGCAAAGCCCTGCTCTAAATCAAATGTATGCCCTCCGCTTCTTCTACTCACTGGTGCCCCTTTCAACGCACAGGCTGAAAAGTGCCCCCCATGAAACTGACTGGGGAGAGCTGAAATGATCCTAGGGAAGAGAAGAGCAAGGTGGCAAAGACATCAGAGCAAGAATGAAATGGAGAAGGAGCAACCAGGACTGTCTTAGATCTTCCATTTAGATCTAGCTGTTGTGTTGTACCCTGGCCTGATTAGGCCAACATCTGGCCGTGCATGGGGCTTTTATGGCCAGCCTTCTCCTATTCGAAGGGGGGGAAGCCAGGCAGCCCCCTGAAACCCCACGGCATCAGTGTTCACAGTTAGGGAGGGAGAGAAATCGATAACCGTTGCACCTTTTTCCATCCGAGCACGGCTCAGTCGACGAAGGAGGTGGCGGCCGGCCCTTTTCTGAAATGCAGCTTTAACAAACAGAAAGTGCTCTAGCGTTCCAGAAGCGAGTGTCATAAACAAGCAGGCACATGGCAAACATATTGATTTCCTCAACCTTATCGCACAGCAACCCCTGTTCGGTTACCAAGATCCTTTAATATGTAATTTACTGCAAGGGGAGAGAAGGAGGAGGAGGGTGTCTAAAATATTTACTGTAGAAAACCGACGGGCGAAAGCTCTGCTCCCCCTCCCCACTCCCTACTCCATCCCTGCCAGGTGGCCCACAGCAAACCAGCAAAAAAAGGAAGGAAGCTGCCATTTGTTTGGTTTTTGAGGCTGTCAGTCTTGCGGGTCCAAATTGAATCAAGGAGGAGTGGAAACCTGCAGACCGGCTGAGCAAAAAAAAAACAAACCCAAAAAACATCGATATCGCACAGGAGGCACACATTTCTACCTGCTAAGATGGGCCCCAGGTTACCCTCAAAGGTGCAGTTCCTCCGAATGTCTTTCCAGAGTTGGGAGGAAATGCAACGGCCCAGTTTCTAAATCTGCCCTGGGACGGCAGAGAGACGGTACTTTTATTCTTCAAATGTTGATTTGGAAATGACTCAGTTGACAAAGAACGTGCCTGAAGTCTAGGCTGCTGGTATTTCCCCCTCAAAGACCCAAAAGGACAGGAAATAATGGCTTCTGGAGGGCAGGGGGGGGGGGTGTCAGGCAGCCTCCTCCTCCATGAGTTAGCGGTTGAGTTCACACGCCACATGAAACCACATGATGGAACTTGGTTGACATGACTTCGTAGGTTGCGTGTGGTTTGTGCCCACCCCTGTTTCCAACTCGGCGTGATGCGCCAAGCAAGGCAACTGCGGTTAATGCAGAAAAACTGTGCTGAAGGATGACTTGGTGGCCAGGTTCTCACCCTGGGTCCAAGCTAGAGAAGGTCAGTGGGTGGAGTGCAATGCAAGCACTTTTAATAAATAAGAATAAGACGGGCCCTGGGACTCAGTGCTGCTGGAGAAACTGGCAGTGGGAATGCGAGGAGGGCCCGTGGGCAGCCAGAGACAATCCAGCACACCCACCAGCCTGTCAGCCTTTCATTTGGGTTTCCAGAAAGCCCCACTTCGGCTGCTGCCTTTGATCTGAACGACGAGGAGGAGGGTGACCGTCAGGCATACAGGCAGACGCCAAGGAAGCTCCCCAGCCATTCATCAGGTGCAGCTCAGCCCGGCCTTCCGGTCAGAGGAGGCCAAGGAAAACTATAGCAACTCCTGGAAACTCTTCTCTGGAGGGAAAGAATTGAGCAGAGTTCAACCTCACAAACCTGCAGTAATCAATGATTTGTAGCATATGGTAAATCTTCCTGAACGGTTTAATGGGGAAATTAAAGTTCTAACCGAGGAAGCCCTTTGTGAGGCCGACGTGTTAGGAGGCTCGGCCACATTCAACGTCCAAGCACTTCTTCTGGGGGCCAAAGAAATAACGCGGATCGAACAGAATAATGGCCCTTCAAGCACCGGACTTTCAAAACGCGGAGATTATTTATTTTGCCCATAAAGCATGTGTTTAATAGAAGTGATGGCTTTTATGGTGGCCTTACAAAGAAAGCTAAGTCACCTTCACGAAAGGAAAGAGGTTATGACTGATGCATTTCCATGCTTCGGGGGCCACCAGTAATTCTAACCCGCCACGGAGATTTGTCATCATCTAGGAAAGAAATCTCTCTCTCTTTTTTTTTTTTTTTTTGCAAAGGTTCCTTCAGGCTGGGCTCCGTTTCATAAAAATCCAGGCTGGGTTGACCTGGAATGTGAGAATTCACCGGCAAAAGGGCTCCTGAGGATGTGCAGAGGGCCGATTGAAAACCTGGGGAAGGTCCCAATTTGTTCAGAAAGTGACCTCGAAAGCTGCAGGAAAGGCTTAGCCCCGCGATGGGATAATTCTGTAATATCAGCGCATATTCTTCCGATGCTTAAAGGCAGCAGAGGAGTTTACATTTCATAGCCTAAAATGTGATGTGATGTCCCCTGTCGTAAATCCTTTTTTATATCGCATCTTAAGTAGATCTTCTGGAATTTACAAGATAAATACTGGTAATTTGATTCTTATCTCCTTTAAATCCAATTCTAAGCCAATTCCATGTAAGGGACCCTAATTATAGCCTAGGGAGAGAGTTGTGTGAGGGGGGGGGAAGGGAAGGTAACCTATCAGCGCTAACCGTTTGCAACACTTAAAAGGGTGCAGAGTGCTGAAAAGTTAAATGGATTTCAAAGCTGCTCTGGTAGGGCTGTAATTTGTTAACGGAACATTATTTGCTGTGCCGGTTTCCATCAGAGATCACAAGGCTGCTGGGGGTGAGCGGATCAGAGGCGGCTCAGAAAATGCACTCGGCTGCCAAGATGGGCCTGTTTCGGTGGCAGCAGCGTTCGAGAGACCCACCTCCTGAAGGTCCTTCCTGCAGAAGCTTCACCCATGATCCAGAAAGGAGAACCTCTCCTCTCTGTAGAGATTCCCTATCATCCAGGCCATGGTCGCCCCAAAGGTGTTTTTTCAGGAGGCAAGTGGACTTTCTTAGTTTTTCCTTTTGAAGACATTTCACTTCTCATCCAAGAAGCTTCTTCAGCTCTGACAGGACAGTGAGGAATGGAGGGATTTCTATTCCTTGCAGACAGTTGGTCATTTTGCATCCTTTTAGAGCAGTGTTTCTCAACCTTGGAAGCTTGAAGATGGGTGGACTTCAACTCCCAGAATCCCCCAGTCAGCGCTGCTGGCTGGGGGATTCTGGGAGTTGAAGTCCACCCATCTTCAAGCTTCCAAGGTTGAGAAACACTGCCCTAGAAAGAGTGGGTTACTTTATGAATATGGAGTGCGGGGTAGGTCCCTAAGCGCTGCTGGCTGGGGGATTCTGGGAGTTGAAGTCCACCCATCTTCAAGCTTCCAAGGTTGAGAAACACTGTTTTAGAGAGTCATTGAGGCTACTTGGAGGTTTATCTGTGTCCTCAGGGCCACCTGAGTGGTGCAAATGATTCCTGTAGACTGCAATTTTTCCTCTGGAAATCCATTCCTCCTCCCACCCCATTCCAAGGATCTTCATCCCAAATTGTATAGCTAAAAGTCTGTAGAGATTCTCAGTCCTCCAGGCCATAGTTGTCCCAAAAGGGCCTTTTTTTTTTTTCAGGAGGCAACTGGACTTTCTGGTTTCTTCTTTTGAAGACTGAGCTGAAGAAGCTTCTTGGATGAGAAGTGAAACATCTTCAAAAGAAAAAAAAACAAAGAAGTCCAGTTGCCTTCTGAAAAAGCCCCTTTTGGGACAACCTCTCTTCTCGCCTCCCATTCACGCCTCCCCTCATCCCCCCCTCCAAACAGAGGAACTGACTCTACAAGCAACAAGAATGGATCTCAACTCATTTCCCCCAAGAGCAGTCTATCTTCATGTCTTGCTCTTGGGAGGCTCGACTGCATGACCTCCAAGATCCCAAGTTGAAAACCCTGCAAGTTTATCCAGTGGTGCTTAAAATAGGTAGTCCTTGACATATGACCGGGATGGAGCCTGCCCAGTATGGTTGTATGCTGTGAAGGTCATAAACAGAGGGCCTCCTGCCCAGTCACAGCACATGGCCACTTTCCCACTAGAAAGCAAACCGAGCTGCGTGACCAGCCTGGTTCATTGTGGGATGGCAAGCTGCCTCCTGCTAAAATTTGGGGGTGGGGCTCATAGCACACCCCGACTTCCAGAGACCTGCACAGCCGCCTCCCTCCGCCTTAGAGGAAAAGGTGAGGATGCTGCATAATATTATTAGGGCTTTAACGGCATCGCATTACAAGTCAACCCAAATTGTGGAGAAGAAGTGGAAAGTCCCAATTTGCATGACAAAAGGAGGCACCAAAATAGCATGTACACAGCGGCTCTTGCCCGCATCTGCTCCAAACACCAGGCTGTCGCCTCTTCCCACCAAGGAGCTGGTTGAACAGGCCGTAGAGAACGCTTGGCTCCTTTAGCAATGACCTTGGGGAGTCCCCGGGAAGTTGGGGTGTTTTCGAAATCCACTTGCTGCAAGTGAAGGACCTTGGATGGCCTGGAGTTCCTGCAGGCCTTGAGTTGGGCATCATTGGCAAGGATAGCTGGCGTTACCAGGTTGAGCTGGTAGGGCTAAAATAGGCAGATGAAAATGCTGTTGATGGACAATGAGATGAAAGGCAGGGCATTAGGGGAGAACCATGTTTTGGATTCCACAAATAGAGAACAGGCAGAGCTTCAGTGGCACCATGGTGGCTGCCCTCTTTGACCACACCTGTGGACACTCCTGAACTGGACTTTCAGAGTCTTCCAGGGAAGAGCAAAAGGCATCTTTCCTTGTTGCAGGTCATGTGGACTCCATGGAGGTCCCCATTTCGGAGGGCAGGAGAAGATGCACCGTGATGGCTCTGCCTAGCCCTGGGCATTGATGAAAGGCGGAGAGGCAGGAGGCAACGTTGAAACAAGCTTTTTCTCATTCCACACTCCCTTCTCTTGGCCAAGTTGGCTGAGACTTAGAAGAGAGCCCTCCTTGGTCTCTAGCAACCTGTGTTGTGGTCCTTGGCCTCCCTTCCCACCAGCCTTTGGGCTCTGCCCTCTCCAGGCCTTGGGAAGCCTGACTGAACAGACACAGAAGCTTTTCACGGTGGTCCCGGGGAGCCCCACTGCCCTGAAAGGGAGAACTGTAAATAAATATGCCCAGCCCGCTCAGCCCATTGTGGCTCACCCTTGACCTCTGAACCCGTCTACTGTAAGCTCCCTGGCCTCCAGACAAAAGGCCGGACCTTCCAGATGCCTCCGGCAGGGAAGCAGCTCTGCTCCCAGGGTGACCAGTGGGTGGGTGGGGGGCATGGAAGGGAGGGCCCTGAGGGAGAGATAGATGGGGACTCCACTAAGCGCGTTGGGGAGCAGCTTTGGGTGCTGGGCTGAGCAAGGAAGAAGGCAAACAGTCAGGATATCCCCTTCAAACAAGGAGTTCAGACAAAGCATCTGACAGTAAACAACAGTCTAATCAAGAAACCGCCAAGAAAGGGCAAGCAAACCCCATTCCCTTCCAGCACTGATAATGTTCCCTAGTTGGGTCATGAAATGCCTTCAAGAAAACAGCCAGGCTCAGAGAGCACCAAGCACCCCACACGTCTCCTTCTCTGTGTCTGTCTGGATTCGACTTGGATCCTTTGCCGACCGTCCCCCCAGAGACCCCCCAGCCAAACACGAGAGAAAAGGCCAGGACGGCTGAAGAGTCCCATCCAAGAGAAAACTGCCCATCAAGACATTCTGTCATCGGAGAATCAGAGTTTCCTCTTGACTCCTCCCTGGAGCAGGAATCAATACTCGTCTCTTCCTCCCATGAAGGGATTTTGGGGGGGATTGGGACACCCCTCCCCCAGAAAGCCAATGAAGAGGAGGCCTCAAAAGCCAACTGCAGCCTTTCTGTTCTTGGAAATAAGTGTTTCTGGAGTTTAAAAAACCCACAAAAACGCCCCCAGGTTTCTCTGGAAGCCTCCAACTCTTGAACCCCAGATGCATTTCCTGCACAGGGGAGAGGGGGGGCTGCTGTGCCTGGGCCAGACCGGCCCCCAGCCCAGCCACGTCCCTGCCCGTCTCTCGATGATCGCCAGGGGAGGCTGCTGTGGCTTTTCCCCCTCTAAATAATGCATTCGCCAGCCCTAATTAATGCCAGCAAGGGGGTGATATACCTTTCTGCCTTGCTTTAAGTTACATCTGGGTAGAAGAGCCGCCTCTAGCTAAAGGGCCAGATAAGCTCAGGATCGATACCGGCAAAGGCTTCAAATTCTTTAAATCAGGAGACCCGTTGCAAAACCTCCCTGGAGCCACCGGGAAAGATACAGCCGGAGCCACCAATAGATCAGCCCCCATTATGGGGAAATCTCTGCTTACCAGCCTGCCTGGCCAGCCAGCCCAATTGCCAGCCCCAAAGGGCTTCGCCCCCTTCCTGCCAGACAGGAGGAGCTGGGGTTGGGGGGGGGCTGGGGAGAAGGACAAGGGGGAGTTGGGGTCGCTCCAAGCAAGATGCCAGCAGCCCGTTCTGGGCGAGGCCAGCTCTAGCACCAGAGAAGACAGGAAGGGGGCCAGCGAAGACATTGGGAGAGCCCCCAAATCCTCCTGGGCTGAACCCTCCAGAAATGATCAGCTTCCTGGACAAGGAGGCCCAGACAGGGTGATTGGCAACTCCCTCTTTATTATTGGGGGAGCATTTGGTTCTCTGCCAATTTCTGGCTGTCCCAGTAAGTTTATTCACAAGGTGGAGAGAAAGCGAAGGGGTTTCTCACACTGCCTTCTCCTTGGTCCTGTTGGAGCCTTCCTTACACCCACTTTTCCCTGAAGCACAAGCCAAGTTTGCACAATCCCTTGTAAACTCCAATCCACGTAACGCAAACCTCTCTGCACCTGTGCAGGGCTACGTCATTAAGCTCCACTGGAGGGGGAGGCGAGGGGGTGTCCCATAATTTAAGACAGCAGGCACCAACCCTTTCTAGGCATCCGGTGACATGGAAACCATCCGACCCAAATCTCACGTGTCTCTGCCCAGTTGGCACCGTCTCACCCGCTGCGATCTTGCAGAATTTCGGACGCTTCTTTAAAATGGGATTTTTAAAAATTGAATTGGGGGGGGTCCATGAGTGCCTTTTGGGGGTGTCTAGTTGCCTTGGAACTTAAGAAATGTTCCATAACTTTTTCCATAAGGAAAGCTACCCTGTTTCCCCGAAAATAAGACCTCCCCTGATAATAAGCCCAATCGGGCTTTTGAGCGCATGCACTAAAATAAGCCCCCCCCCTGAAAATAAGCCCTCCCTGAAAATATTTAAATGCATACACAGTCGTTCCCTGTCATTTCCTCTGGTTTCCTCCATGTACCCCAAAATAATAAGACCTCCCCGAAAATAAGGCTAAGTGCTTATTTCAGGGTTCAAAAAAATATAAGGCAGGGTCTTATTTTCGGGGAAACATGGTACTTCTCTGGGCTTGAATAAGCTCTCCTGTCTTGGGCAGGGGGTTGGACTAGAGAAGACCTCCACCATCCATCCTGGCCCTAAATTTCTATGGTTCTAATCAGCAGCTGTGCGCCTGTACTTTTCCCCTCCCCCTCCCACTTCCCTATATCTTTACATCTTTCTCTCTCAGTGTTTCTCATCCTAGGGAATTTGGAGATGGGTGGACTTCAACTCCCAGAATTCCCCAACCAGCATGCTGGGGAATTATGGAATTATGGACATCCACCTATCTTCAAGTGGCCAAGGATGAGAAACGCTGCTCTGAAGGATTCAACAGCTTCTATTTGGCGCATGTGGTGCCAGCCTCCGACACCTCCCTTTCTTCCTCCCCCCTCTCCTACGCAACGGCAGCTCGTGCGCCTTGCAAAGAGTGTGGTGCAACCACGAGGACCCTTCAGCCATCGACAGACGAAGTTTTGGCACCTCCGGCAGAAGGCCAAACACACGCACGGCTCCCCCCACCCTCCCAGCAGTTAACGCAGCCCAGATGAGAACACTTTTCTATTTAGAAAAAGAAGAAAGAAGAAAGAAGAAGATGGGCTCATCCTGTTCAGTTAGCGCTTCCCTCTTTTGGGGGGTGTGAAGCAGCCAAGCCTTTGTCTGTGCTGCGGCCAGGGGGACGCGGCCAGTGTGGCTTGCAGAGTTCAATCTTTGATCAAGAGGGGACCAAGCGGTGCCTCCTCCTTCAGACCCGTTCGGTGGGGCCCTGGCAGCCCACCCCCCTACCCGGCATTCAAAGCCCACGGAAGTCTATCTCAAAGGAGGAGGAAGGCTGTCCATGAAGGCAGAGACCATGCAGTCCCCTTTGCAAAAATGAGGGTGCTTTATGGGTTTGGTTCCTCAAACAACACATATCTCTGATTTTTAGAAGCGCCAGAAGACGCTCCTCCTAATCTCCCCCTCCTCCCTTTAGGAAAAGTGGCTTTTCTGCTCTTCCTACAAGCGGCACCCAATGTCAGAACTTGGGCGTTCGCAATCTTAATAGTCTTAGAATTGATTTAGCCAATCTTAGTCTGGATATGAAGGACGCAGGAAAGTCTGCCCAAAAAAACCCCCCTCTGATCCAGCTTTAACATCCTACTAGCTTTTTTTCCCATCTGCAAGATATATGGGGGGGGAGGGAGGGTGGATAAAGAATAGGAATAATAGGAATATTTTTTGGCTGTACTATTTTTGTTTATTTTTATTTTTTTTTAATAGAACAATTCCTAGGGGGTTTTGGATTACTAAATATGTATGTATTCTCTCTTTTTTCCCCTCCCTCCCTCCCTCCCTCTGTGTCAGTGGTGGGTTGCTCCCGGTTCTGTCCGGTTCTACAGAACCGGTAGTAAAACCGACGGGAGGCTCCGCCTACCTGCCATGACATCATCATGGGTCATCTGCGCTTGTTTAGAAGTGCGCGCGCACAAGCAAAGAAAAACACGCATGCATGCTCCCGCTGCGAACTGGTAGTAAAAGTAAGTAGAACCCACCCCTGCTCTCTCTCTGTGTGTATGTACATGAGTGTGTGAGCGCAGTTGTATTCTGAGGTCTCCAAAAGTTTAAGAAGAACTGATGTAAAAGTACGTGTGAATCTCAGCCGGGGGAGTGCAAATTCACCTAGAGAAGCATCCCCTAAAATTTCTCCATTGTGCGTTTTTTGGCCAAAGAAAGCGAAGGGCAACCAGGAAGTGGGCTCTCCTATACTATGAAATGTTCATTATTTTCTTTGCTGCTCTGTCGTTCATCTGCTCCTCCACGGAAGGAAGAGAAAAGTCCACGCCAGTTTAAATGGCTTTTGTTTCCCCAGAACTTTTCCCCTTACACCTGTCATCTCTCCAATTTAGCAGAAACTGTCTTCCCCCCCCCCCTTTAAGGCACTTTTTGGTTACCCTTCAAAATGCACTTGAATGAACGGTTACAAGAAAAGTGAATCATATCTCCCGCCTTTACATTCTTCTATTAATTACTATAAATCAGTGTCAGAACAGGAAGGATGGAAATACAGCTGTGAACCCAGATGATTGTCTGTAATTTTACGAGGTAAAAACCCGTAACTCTGACTTGAGCCACAGACAACGGTCTGTAATCACCACGTTCCTCCTTAGTCTTTGGTGAAAAAAAGGACCTAAAGTGACGGAGTGGCCACCAACCACGGCCAACTATTAAAGTTGTCCTGCTCCTATTTTTAAGTCCACTTTACACTTAGGTTGGTTTTGCATTTCTGAATATTTCAGAATATATTTTAAGTATATTGCACCTCGGAGAGGTTCTGAATTTCTGAATATTTCCACTGCATCAAAGGACAACTTTCCTAGACGTTATCTTGGGAACATCAGCGTATGCTAAAGATGCAAAATTCATCCACACATCTGCATAAATGAGCTCATCATTAAAAATATCCAGCTTGGCTGGCCTTAAAACAGGCCAAGCAGAGGCTTCCATTCAATCTTGTAGTCAACCTGCACATCCTTGGGCTGCTCGGAGTAACTGAGCAACTGGAGTCTCTTTCAGCTCTGTAAGTCCTGGAGGACATCATCTTCTTTATTTTTAAATAGCAATACAAAGAAAATAAACCACTAAACAGAATCGGTGAACTCAGACATGATCAAGAACCGGAAAAGTGAGTGTCCGACCACCAGGCCAGCAGCACCGATACGCTCGAGACACTACACTGGGGTGCTTCAGAAGTTTCTAGAAGGTGAAGAACTGGGACCAGCAGTTTTTCTGTGGTGTGGCCTTGTTTCAGTTGCATGTTCTTTGTAAATTGCCAATTCTCGGTTATATTTAGCATCTCTTTTAATGAAAAAACCGACATTCGGCTTCCTTGAGAGGAGAAGCAGCTAAGTAGACCTCACAGAAGTGTGAACTACAATCTAGACAGGATAATGTTGAATGGGAATCTCCGTATGTTCCAGGGAGAATATTCCAGACTGTCAAAAGATTCATGAGTAGAGGGGAGGCTGAAAGCCCACTCATTGGGCATGGATCAACTTTTCTTAACTAGGTGTCCTCCAGACCTCTGAAGTCACAGCTATCAGTATTTGCAACTCACCAGATGTCTGACACCTCTGCTCCCAACTCAAGATTGGCTAAATGTAGGACAACCAAGACTTTTAAAAGATGGAGATCCATGGATCTGGTCTCTATCCCACAGGCTGGTTTACAGCTTTGTGGAATTCTTGAGAAGATTCGCTTACGTTTTGGTGGATAAATTTGGTTGTGCCCAACCATGGAGGTTCTCCCTCAACTTTTTTGGCCATCTTTTGAATTCCTCATAAAATCCTTCTCTCCCCCCCTCCC
Source organism: Pituophis catenifer annectens (assembly GCF_029215685.1). Lineage (NCBI taxonomy): Eukaryota > Metazoa > Chordata > Lepidosauria > Squamata > Colubridae > Pituophis > Pituophis catenifer. The sequence goes on from NW_027256892.1 coordinate 26,058,757, forward strand.
CCCTCCTTATACCCTGGTACAAAATTGCCCGTGCCTTCTTCGTGATGAAAACAGCAAACAACAAAAGAACGGACTTTGCATTGTTTCTTGTTTGCTTCCTGGGACAATAAACTTTTCGAGGAGATACCGGAGTTCTTGAAATAGTTGGCTAAGTTCTGCAAACACTGGACAGCAAAACCACAGCACACAATTTAAACAGATTGGAGTCTTGCAGGACAGCTCACAGGAGTCGATTGTGGGGCTGGGGGTGGGAGAAATGAGTGTATTCCATTTATCTAGTCCAATCTGAGTTGCACAAACACAAATGCACACGTACACTAATGCACACTTTATTTCAGAAGGCTCAGCCCCCAAAATATGCTAGTACGCCAACATGACCTAAAAGAAAGGACAGTGTGTATGCCTCACACCAGTCTTGCTAATTTTAATTTTAAAATGTCTGGACTTCAACTCCCAGAATTCTCCAGCTACGCCTTGCACTATCGCAACCACTTCTACCCACTGCATTTACAGAAAGAAATATGCAGAGTTCCAAAACTCCTGTTGAGTTATAGCATCATCTGTATGCAGAACTAATTTACTTTTTCAGCATGATTTAGTGCGGTGAGCCCAAGCACAGCAAAATAGAGACAGAGATAGAGATACGCCCATCAGTATATCTACCATCTCTGGTTTAGCATAATAAACTACAAATGACTCAGAAATTGATTTCATGCAACTTCGGCGCAGAGTTATCCAATTCCAAATCTACAGATGCCAGTCTGAAGCAACATTAAAAAAAATGCACCGAAGTGTGCTTGAGAATTATGTACAAGTACATACAAGACACAAATATGCACACACCCATTTTGCACAAATACGTGGTAAGCGTTAATTTTTTTTCCTGGTAGTCCATTCCTTCAGCCATGCCTAGAACTTCCCTTTGATCTGAAATCATCTCCAACTTAGTTGCTTTTGTATATTAGGGAAAAAAACCCGGAAGTTTAAGCGCCATTCAACAGAACCGAGATAGACTTGGATTAAATACCAAATTGCTGGTACCAAAGTCGTCCAGGAAGGGTACCATCCATCTTCCCTGCACAATTGGCTACAGACTATCTCTCTTTCATGCAAAGTTGTTATAAAGCATCCTTGGGAAAATACAGCGCATTTAAGTCCAGGAGTTAAACCCCAAGCGGTGGGGAGAGGAGAGGAGAGGAGAGGAGAGGAGAGGAGAGGAGAAGGGAAGGGAAGGGAAGGGAAGGGAAGGGAAGGGAAGGGAAGGGAAGGGAAGGGAAGGGAAGGGAAGGGAAGGGAGGGGAAGGGAAGGGAAGGGAAGGGAAGGGAAGGGAAGGGAAGGGAAGGGAAGAGAAGAATAGAGAAGGGAAGGGAAGGGAAGAGGAGAGGAGAGGAGAGGAGAGGAGAGGAGAGGAGAGGAGAGGAGAGGAGAGGAGAGGAGAGGAGAGAAGAATAGAGAAGGGAAGGGAAGGGAAGGGAAGAGGAGAGGAGAGGAGGGAAGGGAAGGGAAGGGAAGGGAAGGGAAGGGAAGGGAAGGGAAGGGAAGGGAAGGGAAAATAGAGAAGAAAAGAGAAAATAGAGAAGGGAAGGGAAGAGGAGAGGAGAGGAGAGGAGAGGAGAGGAGAGGAGAGGAGAGGAGAGGAGAGGAGAGGAGAGAAGAGAAGAGAAGAGAAGAGAAGAGAAGAGAAGAGAAGAGAAGAGAAGAGAAGAGAGCCTCTCTGCCCCTAAACGAAAGGGGCAGACTTATCTGGGGGAGAGAGCTGGGTTGCCCTTTCCGCCCTCTTAAACAAGCCCCTATACACCCCCCCCCCAAAAGAATAACCCATCCTGGATTATGGGCTTTTTTGTCCACTAGGGGGAGCAGCTCTGAGTATCACCAAAGAGGGCTGAGGGGGGGCACAGATTCTCTCCCGCACCATGGCAAGCAAGATGGTTTTTGAGGATGCTGTAAATACAGACAGTCCTTGACTTACAACAGTTCATGCAGTGACCGTTCAAAGTTACAACGGAACTGAAAAAGTGACTTAAGACAGTTCTTCACACTTAACGACCGTTGCAGCCTCTCTGTGGTCAAAATCCAGACAGTTGGCAACGTATTTATGACGGCTGCAGTGTCCTGGGGGGTCATACAATCCCCTTCTGTGACCTTCTGGCAAGCCAAGTCAATGCGGAAGCCCAATTAACAACTGCGGCAAGAAAGGTCATAAAATGGAGCAAAATTCACAACCACTGCCTTGCTTAGCAAGAGAAATTTTGGGCTCAATTGAGGTCACAAATCAATATATGAAGCACCCTTCTTGAGCTACCAGCATCAGAAACTGATACCCCATATTTTGGGGAATTGGGGGGTCAGTACCATCCTTCCCAGATGTAAAGTAAAGGTAAAGGTAAAGATTCCCCTCGCACATATGTGCTAGTCGTTCCCGACTCTAGGGGGTGGTGCTCATCTCCGTTTCAAAGCCAAAGAGCCAGCGCTGTCCGAAGAAAACGTCTCCGTGGTCCTGTGGCCGGCATGACTCAACGCCAAAGGCGCATGTAACACTGTTACCTTCCCACCAAAGGTGGTCCCTATTTTTCTACTTGCATTTTTTACCTGCTTTCGAACTGCTAGGTTGGCAGAAGCTGGGACAAGCAACGGGAGCTCACCCCGTTACACGGCACTCGGGATTCGAACCTCTGAACTGCAGACCTTTCGATCGACAAGCTCAGCGTCTTAGCCCCTGAGCCACCACGTCCCTACTTCCCAGATGCGGGTGCCCCTTTTTATTCCAAGCATTCCTTTTCATCCCAAACTCCCTTGCAACATCTCCTAAAGGCCCAGCAGGCTCCATCCAGCAGGCCAGCATCTCCTGACCTTTCCTCTCGAGCAGGAGACCCCTTGCTTCCCAAGCCCTCAAGCCTCTGCTGACCCCAGGGTCTTCGGAGACCCAGATCTCCCCCTCCCTCCTTCCCCACTTGCCGGAACTGGCCTGGCCAAGAGCTGGCATCCAAGGCCATCTCGGCATCTCCCGTCTGGTACCCCAGGAGCGTTACTTCAAGAAGAGCAAAAAAAAGGCACCCACTGCCCCCCTTTTTCCAGTTGGAGGCCTGCCAGTCCCAAGGCTGGCAGGCTGCCATTTAAAACTTTCCCAGCATGCCCCCAAGGCAATGCCAGTGAGAGGCATTGTGGGGAAGCAAGCCTGGCCATCTGCTTTGGGGAGGCTGTGACCCCTTAAGCGGGCATCTTCTGAAAGCCGGACCAGGGGGCCCAAGAGAGCGGAGGGCGAGAGAGCTTTCTCCTCCTGGTGTCAGGCCAGGAGAAGGGGGGCTCTGACACCCCAGTGACACAAGCCAGGTCTGGCCAGGATGAATAGAACAAGCTAATTTACACAGGAAGTAAGCACTTACCCGACCCTTCATCCCAACACACTAAAATATCGTCCATATCTGGAAACAATTACAGCCGGTTAACATGATCGGCCTGCCGCTAAAATTAACTGCAAACAGAAATATTTTTTTTCACATCCTCCTCGGCATCAGGCGGCGGAGTGGCCCCCGTGTTTGACTGATGGGAAATAGGCAGTAATTACTCATTTTTAGAAGTCGTTCGTTGAAACCATCAGGGTGGGTAAAACAGTTGCTAATTATGAATGAAAAGGAGCCCCTCGCCAGGGAAGCCAATCAAAACCGCTCGGGCGGGCGCTGGGATAAGGAAACGATGAATCTGCTCCCCGTTTGAAAAGAGCAGGCAATTACTCAGGCTGTGGCGTTGGGTGTCATTGTGACATTCACAATTATTTGTGGCATCTTTGGGGTAAATGGAGGGGGGGGGGGCTTCCTTTTACGTGATGTTTTAGTGGTCTTTGTTTCTTCTCCTAACGGTGCAACCCAAGGCTGCAGCACTCAGCTGCAAAAGAAAGTTGCATCCCAGATTTAAGAGAGAGAGAGAGAGAGAGAGAGAGAGGGGAAAGAGAGCGAAAGAGATGGAGAGAGAGAGATGGAGAGAGAGAGAGAGAGAAAGGGGGAGAGAGAGAGATGGAGAGAGAGAGAGAAAAGAAAAAGAGGAAAAGAGAGGGAAAGAGATGGAGAGAGAGAGAGAAAGAGAGGGAAAGAGAAAGAGAGGGAAAGAGAAAGAGATGGAGAGAGAGAGAAAGGGAGAGAGAAGGAAAGAGAGAGAGAGGGAAAGAGAGGGAAAGAGATGGAGAGAGAGAGAAAAGAGAAAGGGAGAGAGAGAGAAAGAGAAAGAGAGGGAAAGAGAGAGAGAGATGGAGAGAGAGAGAGATGGAGAGAGAGAGAGGGAAAGAGAGAGAAAGAGATGGAGAGAGAGAGAAAGAGAAAGAGAAAGGGAGAGAGAAAAAAAGAGAGAGAGGGAGGAAGGGAGAAAGAGATGGAGAGAGAGAGAAAGAGAAAGAGAGAGAATCATCCATTTTAGTTGTGGTTAATTCAACTTTGCAAAAGAGGCTGAGAACTGACATCTGTTAAAATGAAATGACCAATAACGAGATTGTGGCTCTCTGCTCCTTTCATCCTTCAAGTATTTCTTCCTTCCCTCGAAGATAGTCAAGCCTTGGTGAATTGGCTGGGTTGATGGCCCACAACATCTCTCTCTCTCTCTCCCCCCTCCCTCCCTCCCTCCCTCCCTCCCTCTCTCTCTCTCTCTCTCTCTCTCTCTCTCTCTCTCTCTCAGAGAGAGAATGAGAATTAGTGAGCAAAGCGCATTATCATTGCCGGTATATCAGCTGGCCAATTCAAAGGACACCCTGCGGGACCCTTCCAAGCACCGTTGGTCAAAAAGCAGAGTCCATGGGGCCATTTTAAGAGAGGAATTAATTAATTAGGATCAGGACTCCTAATTCAAAGGATTTGTCATTGGAGGGAACAGAGCCAGGAAAGTCAAATTTTCGACCTCCGAATCCTTCGCAGAAAGCCTGGCGAGGCTTTCCCAGGCGTTCAGACCCAGCTTCGTGGATCTCCAAAGCTCTGCAGTGATCAACAAGCTGTTAACCAGGTTTAGTCCATCCATCACTGTTGCTGCTTTTGCTGCTGAGCCATCATCACTTTTGCACTGAGCCAAGGAAGGAAGAGATTTCCTCTTGCGGAGGCCCTGATGGCTCCCCAAATCACTTCAGGTCTCGAGGTCAGTTGATCCTGGGTGGCCCCCTCGGCTCTCGAGCCCCCGAGCGGGAGCCGAGGTCACTTCCCCACTCTTGACTCCTCCCGTCTTCTCAAGCCAAGTCAAAATGGCTGGCTTTGTGTCCCTTCGGCGAGGTTGCCACGATGCTGTCAATCAACAGTGATCCATTGGGCTTTGTTTGGGAGGGGGGAGGCAGCTCCACTTTTAAGGAAGCCCCCCTCCCAAGCTAAGCTTGCAGGAGTCTGACTTGATGCAGTTGTAGAAAGCGTTTGGACCAGGAATAATGCACCATCGCCAATAAATCCAGATTATGTTTTGAAAAAAAAACAACCAACCAGGGCTTTCCCTATTGGGAAGAGAGGTCAGCACAGCTTCTCAAAGCAATGCCTTGAGTTTTAACCTTTCCAAAGGGCAGGAGTTGATCCAGGAGGCACTTCTGCTCCACAAGTCCCATTGGCCTCCAGTGGCCAATCCAGAACCAGCAGAAATGGTATAGCCTGGCTAGGTGGCTCAGTGGCTAAGACCCTGAGCTTGTCGATCAGAAAGGTCCGGCAGTTTGGCGGTTCGAATCCCTAGTATAGGTCTCCTACGACTGGACTAGATGACCTCCAAAGTCCCTTCCAACTCTGTTACTGTTACCTGTTACCTTGGCTTGTGCATGGGGTTGGATTAGAAGACCTCCAAGGTCCCCTCTAACCCTATTATTCTGATTTGTGGGACAGCCTCTCTCCCTGATTATATCTACCCACCCCACTAGACCCAGCAGGGAAGGCGATCTCATTGGTCAAAACTGCCATCTTGTTGGACCCACCCAAGACTTCTGTGTTGCAATGCCTGTTCTCTGGAAGGCTGTGCCTCCTATTCCGGAGATTAGGTTGGCCCAGAATTGCTGTCATGCATGCATTCCCAGGCCAAGGGGTTGCAGTGTTAGGGAAAGCCCATGATGTAGTTGGTATTTATCTAGCTGTTATTTATGCTCCATATTATGTTTGATTCATGTAGTTTTTACATGTTGTAAGATGCCCTGGGTTGCTACTGAAAAAGGCACACTATACCAACCAACCAACCAACCAACCAGTCAGTCAGTCAGTCATCAGTCAGTCACTCAGTCACTCAGTCACTCAGTCAGTCACTCAGTCAGTCACTCAGTCATCAGTCAGTCAGTCACTCAGTCAGTCACTCAGTCATCAGTCAGTCACTCAGTCATCAGTCAGTCAGTCACTCAGTCAGTCACTCAGTCAGTCACTCAGTCATCAGTCAGTCACTAGTCAGTCAGTCAGTCAGTCAGTCAGTCAGTCAGTCACTCAGTCAGTCACTCACTCACTCACTCACTCAGTCAGTCAGTCACTCAGTCAGTCACTCACTCACTCACTCAGTCATCAGTCAGTCACTAGTCAGTCAGTCAGTCAGTCAGTCAGTCACTCAGTCAGTCATCAGTCAGTCAGTCAGTCAGTCAGTCAGTCAGTCACTCAGTCATCAGTCAGTCACTCAGTCAGTCACTCAGTCAGTCAGTCAGTCACTCACTCACTCACTCACTCAGTCAGTCAGTCAGTCAGTCACTCAGTCACTCAGTCAGTCAGTCAGTCACTCACTCACTCACTCACTCAGTCATCAGTCAGTCAGTCAGTCAGTCAGTCAGTCAGTCAGTCACTCAGTCAGTCAGTCAGTCACTCAGTCACTCAGTCACTCAGTCACTCAGTCACTCAGTCAGTCAGTCAGTCAGTCAGTCAGTCAGTCAGTCTGTCCATTGGTCAGTCCATCCACCCACCCATCCATCCATCCATGACATCAAAAGCACTTCTTCAGAGTCACCACCAAAGGGAGGAACTGCCGAAGGAACTCAATATCTTCTCCCTGCCCAAGGTCTCTTGGAAGGACAAGTGGACCTCAGGCCCCTTTCTCCACCACCAGCCTGCATTCCATGAATGGAAACAGTTAGCTCCCAAGGTTCAAGGCCACACGACGGCTCTCCACCTCTGATGAGAAACAGCTCCTCCCGGCTCCTTTCTGGGGAGGGCTCCTTCCAGGCTCCCAGCTCCCGACCGGGGTCAGGGCCCTGAACCTGGCCAGCCGGCAGCACTCGTTTCCGGAGTCCTCTCGCCCATAAAAGCAAAGAAGAAGCCCTTCAATGGCCGGACCAGGGCTGGCCCACAAAGACCCTCCCCAGTGCACTGCTTTCCATTAGTCGGTTGCAATGCCAGGTGCCACTAATAAGGTCCATCAGCCAGAAAGAAGCCAAGCCAGCCCAGACACATTCTGGAAGTTATCACTGTCAAACTTTAGGGGGGGGAGGGGAGACAGGACGGAGTGGGGAGAAGCCAGAGGCAATCCATCACAGAGCGGTTAGTGCAACACAGGAGACAAAAAACACACATGGACCCATTGTCTTCTCCAAGATCCAGAGCTGGAGGTGATCACAGCATCTGGCCAACACGCTGGAGATGCCGTCATAACACTGTGGCCACCAGCTTGATTTTTTGATTACGCCTGAGTGCGCGTACACACAAACACACACACATACACACACACCTGATCCAAAGTCGCAGGCATGGGACGAGCCCCCCCCCGCCCCCCCACAAATTCCATGTGTCACTCTGAAATAAAAGGATAATTGCTTTTGGAAAAAAAGGAATGATGCTTTCATTTATTCCACTGAGTTTAAAAGCACCCGCACTGGTTATTCCGTTCCCCAAACTGGCAACTAAAAGCCGCAATCAATGCAAACATTAAATTAAATCTGACCATCTCTGAACCTTGTTGGAAACTTTCTATTTGCGGAAGTAAGCGCTCGACGCATCTTCCGTTGAGTCAGAACCATCGGCCCCATTTGGAAGAGAGAAACAGGTGGGTAGCAAAGTTGCAAGTCTCAAGTAAGAAGGAAGTTTGGTCAAGAGGTTGAAGACCCAAAGATGTTGGGGAAACCGGAACAGAGGAATCATGGCCACCAACTGCGAATTCCTTCTGTCTGAATATCTTTTGTTACACACATTTTGCCCACAAATATGTTGGCACTGTTTCCGCCATACAGAATTTAGCAAAAAAAAAAAAAAAGCAGCATTCAAAAGAATGACAGAAATTCAATTAATGCTAACATTCATTCATGAGTCTAAAGATTTTAAATTTTAGCAGGTTTGGCTAAAATTCCTCAAATTAGCCCACCTTTTAAATTAAGGTTTGTACAGTTCTGAGCATCAATTAGCTTTAGATATTAAATGTATCACTTTGTATTAATAAAAGATGAAAAAGCAATACCATAGTATCAAAGTATAGTATCGAAGTACATGGAAATTCTTCAGATTTCTCGGTAAGATATTGCACATCGACGCGTCAACTTTTTCAGACAAATAAGAATGAAATCTGGCCACAGTCATAGCTCTAAACAATTGAAATTTACTCTCATTTCCCCAGCATCCCACTGCCCTTTGGAAATCACGATTATTAATAAAACCTCTGATCTGGGGCTTAAAAATTGTTTTAGCAAAATGACCTCCAAAGAAGGGGGAGTTAAGAGGGAAAAAAAAAAAAAAAACACCACAGGCACTGGTATCAATGTGTCACGTCTCATAAAAAATCAGGTTGCAACAAATATCAGGGACACCAAAATTGTCAGCAGCTTCAGCTGAAATTTTCCAGATTCGATGGCCTGATTTAAATGACCCCCAAAGTTTAACTAAATCTGGGCCATATCGTGGGAGGAAACATTTCACGGGTGGTAATGGATTGCTGAAACGTTAGTTCCACTACTGGGAAGAGCGTGTCGGCAGATAACACAACTTCACAACTGATTTAAAGCACGTTCACAAGCGTCTAGCTCTGGTTTGATTGTTGTCCTAAGCAAAATCCATTAATAGGTGTTGCAGCTAAGTCCAGTTCATGAAAATTACCTCTTCTCCTTGTTGTCCTCTGAAATAAACCCCTAATTAGCTTCTGCTAGATTGTCCCATCAATTTTGAAATCGTATAAATTTAATAATAAATAATCATATGAATAAATCACATCATTTAGAAAGGACGACGCTATCTGAATCTTCCCTTTTGGCCCTGCATTTCCTTCCCTGGAAATAAAACAGCTAGCCAGGCTGTGTTAAGAGCATCATAAATAAATAATTCTGCCAACTACAGGTGTTGCTTCAATTACATCTAAAAGAGCACAGAACATGACGCTTTAAAAAAGCCGCTTTTTTTAGACAAAAAAAAAAAAAAACCCCACCAGCCTTTCTATTTCTTTTTTTAAATGCACCTTTTTAAGACTGAAAAACCTGCCACCTTACTCATCAATTCGCCAGTTTGCGTGGAGTCAAGCAAGCGTTTGACAGGATTAAGGAAATTCAAGGGAGGAAGGAAATTCAAACCTTGGAGTGAAACCGGCAGGGATGGGAGAAACAGCCAAGGATATCGACCACCTCTGGCAATTCCAGAATGGCTCAGTATTTAAAATTCCTAACTGTGACACTTGCCAATTGGCCAAAAGCACCTTGATGCCAGAGCACCTCGGAAAGAAAGAAAGCTCCTTCCTGATCTGTGAACCAGAGGTTGGCAAGGGGGGTGGGGGAGAGAAGGAAATCTTGGACCACCGCTTCCTGGCATGACCTGGCCTTCAAAAGACTGCTATGGTTTGACAGAAGAACGTTTCTTCCTAACTTCCATGATATTGGAGAGCCAACTTCTCCCTCCTTGCTTTCTGGAGAAAGAGGCCCCAGACATTTCCACAGCCCAGGTGAGGAACAGAAATGGTGACCCCCCCCACTCACCCACCCACCCAACATTAAGGGTCTTCAGAGAGAAGGCAAGCCAGGTTGTGAGGCTCAGGACTTCCCTGGGGGGCTCCAGATCTCTCTGTCCTCACAGCAAATCCAGGAAAGCTGCTCCAAGCCCCCTCCAGCTTGCTCCTCTCTTCCCATTATCCTCAGGTCTTTAGGAGGCTCAACATACCCCAGGAAGCGGTGCCCCTTACTCAGAAACTGGTCCCTGGCTACAGAAGAGCTCAATATAACCAAGGCTGGCAGGGGCCGGGGTCTGAAAAGCCAACCCTGAATGCTTGCAAAGCCATTTTTGTGGGAGGGGGATCAGTCCTTCCTGGGTGGCCTGATGGCCGAGGGGTTGACCTCAATGGGCAAAGCGCTTGGGAGGGGTGCCAGAGGCAGCCCACCTGCCCATAAATTGTGGCCCTGCTCAGAAGAGAGAAAGCCACCGTGGCTGTCCCACTCTAGGCTGAGTTTCTGTTTCTAAAAATCACCAAGCCCAAAGCAGGCTGCTCCTCACCGGTCTTGCCAACGTACATTATGTACATTTGGAGTACAGTAATTAAACTTGTCGGCTCATTAAAACATCTCTGAGCATCTTCTGCATTGTGGCTCGAATCCTATTAGCAGGCTGCCTTGTAATATGTTTACACAGTATTAGAGGCACAAGAAATATGCTTCACTCTGCACCTCCGCTACAAATGTTTGCACAAGACGAAGCCACGGGGCTGCTGGGCACAAATTTTGTTTTTCTGCATTACAAGGAAGGCCAGGTGCAGCCAAGCAGGGCTGCCAAGCCTTTCCTACCTTCCAGACTCACACAGGCAGACTGAGGAGCCGAGGGGGGGGGGCTTCTAATTGGCAAAGAGAACCCCCCCCAAAGGATCAACCGCCCGCTCAGGAGAAGCCCAGAAGCGAAGCGTAAACCGGCATTCATGAAAACAGGAATAAGCAAGTTATGTCCCCACAAGAAATAGACAGACCCACCGAGTTTCTCAAGAAAACGCTGCCTGTCAAAATGGATTCTCCCCTTCCATGCATTTGACATGATTTCTTTTTTTTTTAAAAAAATAGAGACCTCTTAAGCAGCCGAGTTCAAACAAAAGCGATGCTCGAAACTACAACTGAGTGAAGACAGATTTCCACGTATTAACCTCCCTTCGGAGAGCAATTTGTTTCTAATGTGCTGCTCCACTTAAAGCACCGTGGATGTCATCAACCCAAAAGGACATTTGAAACTTTCTTTTTTAAGGGAATCTATCAGCAATAGGTCCCAAAAGAAGAGCATTAATATGCTGGTTTTTAGTTAACGTGGAGATATTACAAAGATTGACAGCAAACCCTTGCAGAAATTCTAACCATATTTAGAACAGAACAAGCAATAAAAACGAACTCTGGCAATCATCACAAACTGACCCAGTGCTCAAAACAGCAATTTCTGCATAAACCTAAAAAATGCATGTTGGCGTCCAAATTTGCCATCCAGAAGGCCGAGGCTAAACTGGCATAAGTGAAAGTAGCTACTAGCGAGCAACTCAGCTTAGCCCAGCAAACATTATTTCAACCCCGTTTTGCATTAATAAACTGGAGCAGCTTCTACAAGAATAAAGCTGAGTTTAAGGGGGGCAAATTAAACTGACCGAAGAATGGCCATCCAGGTGCCACTGACTGCAACTCCCATCACCCACCACTGGCCTTTGGGGGGGGGGGAAACACACAACCATTTCACAGCATGCAAAGGGCCAAAGTTTCTCCTTGGACTGCAGCCTCTCACTTATGTCTCAGCAGTGTAGAAGAATCTCTTTTCTTTCTTGGAAAAACACACTTGTGGCGTCCGCAGTTTCTGTCCTCCCACAGTCTCCTCCCAAAGACAAACTTAAGAGGAGTCCAACAACTGGACCAGACCAAGGGACACGCTTACTCCAGACTTCCGTGGCTGAGCAAATGCATTCAGGAAACTGGTGTCCCTGGTCTTCCTCTAACTCCCTAGCAATCCTGCCGCTTGGAAACCATGCTGGTGTGTCCAAGGCATTAGCATAAACCAGCTTCATGGTCAGCCCTGGCTGAAGAAGAAGAGAAGTTCCTTCCCGGAGCCCCCATTCCTATTCTGAAGATCAACTTGCAAAGATGCCACCTACCCTACAGAGCCTTTTCTCGGCTTTAAATTACCCGGCGTCCTTTTTCTCCAAAGCCTCTTTTATCTTCTCTTCCTAACAAGAGGCGCAGCCTGCAACTCACTGCCTTGCTGGGAATTTTTTTAAAAAAGAAACCTCAGAACCGCAGCCAGTTTGCCTGACGCCCAAGAACAAGCTTTCTGAGCGCAAAACCCCAAGAAGGGAGACAAGAGCTACCTGTGCTGTTCCACCGTCTCGTTGTCCGGCAGCTCCGCCCCGCAAACGCTGCACTGCTCCCCGACACTCCGGTGCTCGGTTTTGATCCCCACGGCCAGTTCCCCGAGTTTGTTAAAGAGCTCTCTCTGGATGAAGCCTTGAGGGAGCAGCCCTCCGTAGGAGCCGAAGTCCATGGAGACCGCCAGGGCCGGCTGCACGTGCAGCGTGGGGGCCATGGAGACGGGCAGTCCGAGCATGGACTCGCTCTTGTGGTTGGGCAGCACCGAGTAGATGCCCATCGTCTTCTCCCCGTGGGAGGCCAAGAGGTCTGGCCCAACTGGGGGGCCTTGGACCGCCTCGAGGGGCTGCTCCACGTTGTCGTCCCGGGGATAGTGAAGTTCCCGGGCGCTGGTGATGACGCTGCTACGGGTCGGGGTGCCAGGTCCTTGCTTGGTTTTATCCTCCGCTTTGTCCCCCCCGGAAGCGCCCAGCTCTCCTGACCTGGGGCTCTCGTGGCTGGAGGCCTCCTCCACCTGCATGGCTTCGGTCTTCAGCTCGGACACGGCCGGGCACCGGCCATTGGCAGAGTGCAAGTCCTCGAGGGCCTGGCGGGGCAGAGCCCCCTGCAAGAGCGACTGTCCGATGCTCATCAAGCTGTCCACGGCAGTCTTGGTGGGGCTCATGGCCGCCAGGCCGAAGGAGGTGGAGACCGAGGGGCTGTGTTCCACCATCGTCCCCATCAGGGCCTGGCCGGCCAGGCTGGAGTAGCCGCTCTCTTCGCTGGAATGGTTGGAGAGCAGGATGTTCTTAATGTATCTGGACTTCCGGTCCTCCTCTTCTTCCGCACCGCCGTCGGTCATGCTGACTTCGGCCTCGTTGTCTTCTGACGCCTGGATGGTCTCCAAGATCTTCAAGCACTGCTCCTCCAGGTACTCGATCTCGAGGATCTCTGCCGCGTACAGCAGGTCATCTAGGTCCTCAACTTTGGCCTGCAAGGTGGCGGTGTAGGCGTACTCCAGAATCTGCTGGAAGGTCTTTGGCGAGAGAAAATCCAAGGTGTAATGCTGACTGTTGCGATGGAAAAGGATCTCAAACATCTTGCTGGTGCATGCCAGGACGGTCCGGTGGGCGTGGAATTCCTGGCTGTCCACCAGGATCACCACATCGCACAGGGTGCCGGCCAGGCGCATCTGGTTGGCTTTCTGGAGAAGGCCAGTCGCATGGCTGGAGTTCTGGAGCTGAATCGTACCCATCTTAGTCAAATCCATAATGATCCTTCCGGGCTGCAGGCATTAGGGAGTCTTTCTACAGCACTGTCTGGAGCTGTCTTTTGAGGAGTTCAACAATCTGGAAGGGAAAAGCAGGAAGGAACAGAAATTTTTAGGGGAAGCGTAGTTCATGGACATGGAAACCCACCAAAGAACCCAACCTGAGGGCAGGAAAGAGCTGTCAGTCCAGGTGGGGAGGGAAAGAGAAGGTGAAGGGACATCAGCCTTGGTTGTCTATGGAGAGTCTCAGTCCTCCAGGTCCTGATTGTCCCAAAGGAGCTTTTTCAAGAAGCAACTGGACTTTCTGGTTTTTCTTTGAAGATGTTTTGCTTCTCATCCAAGAAGCTTCTTCCACTCACCAAAGAAGCTTCTTGGATGAGCCGAAGAGCAGAGCTGAAGAAGCTTCTCGGATGAGAAGCGAAAGGTCTTCAAAGAAAAACCAGAAAGTCCACTTGCCTCTTGAGAAAAAAGCACCTTTGGATCAGCTTTGGTTCTTCACTTGGTCAAGTCCTTCTCTGACCAAAAGAAAACTGAACCTCATTGGGTGGGCACAGGAAGGGTGGCTCAACAGGAGAAGGACCCACCATCTAACCTAGGTGGGCATCCTGAACAGTCTTCTTCCAACCAGCCCAACTTCTCCAATATCCAGCTTGCCCAAACACGGCTGTGTGGTTTCCCTGGCAACACCAAGGAAGCGGCTTGTCCCTGCCTTCTTACGGGATGGTCTCCCCCCCCCCACTTCCCAGGTTGGTTGTTTATCAAAACCCTTAACCCGAGGAACGTTGAGGATTTCTTAGTGGTGCCCCATCCATAATACTCATCTACCTCTTCCCAAATTGAATTGGGACAGTATTGTAGTATCACTGCACACACAACCCCAACCACCCAGAGTCTCCTGAGGGAGGAGTTTTGTGTTGTTCCCCCTCACACCCCATAAGTTGCTAAGACTGAGAAAAGAAGAGGAAAAGAGAGGGAAGAAATGGGGGGCCCCAATTCTAGCCCCAAATTGGGGTGGCCACACTCTCTCCCACGCTCTTCTACTTCCCAAAATGACATTCTCTCCCCCCCCCCATACAACTCAAGTGGGAAAGCAGAGCCTGGCCCACCCTGACCCCTCCCCAGGGAAAGAGGCAGCCTTTGTTAAAGGCTTCAGCCCAACTTCTTCGGAGGGAGCAACTTCTTCCCCCCACCCAAGCTTTAAAAGCAGCGGCTCCTCTACGCGACAGACCCCCTCGCGACTGAAAACGGGGAGGGGGGATTTTTCCAAGGAGGACACTGCCTTTAAAAGCTGCCCGGGGTCAGCCCGGATAACTGCGGCCACTTCGAGGGAAAAGCCCCAATTCTTACCTTCTTGGGGGGGGCTGGGGGGGCTCCCTCATCAGCAGCGGCTGAGCAGCTGGATGATCCCCCCAGATCTGGGGCACCTGACAGAGGAGGGGCTGGGGGGGGACGGTCAATCTAGCAATCCCCCCACCCCCATCCGACGAAGGGATGAGGAGCCCTTTCGGGGGTCCCCGCCCCTCCCTTTCCTCGACGCTTAAAGATGGGCTCCTGCAGAGGGAGGTCCGGAAGCCCCCCACCCAAAAAGGGGGGGATAAGACGGGACCCGTTGCGCCCCCCACCCCTCCCGAGGAAAGGCAGCTGCGCAACGCGGGACCTGTTGGCCTCCGGCGAGCTTTTCCTCCGGAGCGAGTCCCGCCCGAGGGGAGCCCGGAGGGTGGCGGGCTGGCCGGCGGAGGAAGGGCGGGAGCAGCGGCCGAAAGCGCCCCCCGCCGTCCGCGCCCAGCCCCGCCTTCGAGCCCCGAGTCGCGTGTCCGAGGCGAAGCCGCGCTCCGACGAGCGGGCAGGGGACGGAGGGCGGACCCCGCGGAAAGCCCCTCGCCTCGGGCTCCTCTCGCCCGCCCAGCGCGCAGCTCGGCGTCCGTCCGTCCGTCCGACCTCCAAGCAGCCGCCCGGGGCTCTCCTGAGCGGCCCCGCATTCGGAGCGCCCCGAGGGGGCCAGGCGCCGCCGCTTCCCCCGGACCAAGGCGGCTTCGCCGGGCTGGAAACGGCGCCCGTCGGAGCGGAGCGAGCCGGGCTGCAGGAGCTGCGCCGCCCCGTCCCGAGCCCCTCCGCCCGCCCGCCCGCCCGCCCGTCGAAGAAGCAGCCGGGCGCAAGTTGCCCGCCGGCCCGTCCCGGCCACTCACCGTCGCGCGGCGTCCCGGGCCAGGCGGGCGGGCTGCTGGAGACCCCGCGGCGGCGGCGGCCGAGGGCAGAGCATCGCCGGCGGCGCGGCAGCCGAGTTCGCAGCGCCCGCTTCCAGCCTCTCTAGCGGGGCTCGGCGGCGCGGCCAGCAAATCACCAGCCGCTGCCTGACGTTGCCGGGCTGGCGAGGCGCGTCGGAGCCGCCCCGCCCCCGCCTCCCCCGCCGGAGACCATCTTGACTGCTGGCACCGGCCGGCGCCGCCCCCCCCGCCCCTCGCCCCTCGCCCGCCTGGCCGGGGCTGCCCTGACCCCTAGTGCCCGGCCCCGCCACCGCAGCCCGCCCGCTCCCTCGGGGGAGGGAGGGAGGGAGGGAGGAAGGCGCGCGCCCGGCGCAGGAGCGGCACTCTGCACATGCTCTGGCGCCTCGGGGCCGGCTGGCCGGGAAAGACGCCCGCTTGCCTCCCCCCTCCCCGCCTGGCCCTCCCCTCCCTCAGCCCCGGGGGGACGGGGGAAGGGGGAGCCCGAAGCCGGAGGGTCGCTTCGGGCGGGACGGGGGTCCCAGGCAGGGCTGGGGGGGGAGGCAGAGGCCACGGTGCTGTCGGGGGGAGGGGGGCATCCCTCGCAAGCGCCCCCTCCCTCCCTCCCTCCCCCCGCCGGCCCTGGAGCGAGCGGGGCGCCGGTGCTGGACAGCGCTCGCCGCTTGCCCGCTTCCAACATGGAGGCGGCGGCTGCAGCTGGCGAGGGCGGGCCGAGGCCGGACACGCCCCTTTCCCTCGGCCCCGCCCCCACGCACCTGCTGCCGCTGCCCCGGCTCGCCCGCGCCCCGACTTCGAGGGGGGGACCCTCGCGGAGCCCCTCCGCCCCCGGCAGCCAGGCCGCCGCCCACCTGAGGCCCCCCCCGCCCCCAAGAGCCCCCGTGCAGGGGCTTCCCCGGCACAGCCGCCCGCCCCGCCCCGCCCGCAGCGGCCGCCCCGTCCAGGAGGAGCCCGGCGGCGGGAGGGAAGCGCGGCGTTGGGCGTTTGGGGGACTTTGCCTGCGCCCCCGCCAGAGTTGAGATGCTTCAGGCGGCGGGAGGATGGGAGGGGGGGGGGGCCTGGAGGGCGCCAGTTGGGGAAGAAGAAGGGCTGCAGGAACCGGGCATGGCTGGTCTAGGGAAGAGAAGGACCAGGGGAGACAGGAGAGCATCTTCCCATATTTGAGGGGCTGCCCCAGAGAGGAGGAAGGGGGTCCAGCTATTCTCCAAAGCACCTGAAGGCCAGAGAAGGAATCATGGATGGAAACTGACCAAGGAGTGATTCAACCTAGAAAACAAGGAAGAATTTTCTGACCATGAGAACAATCAACTAATGGAACAGAAGTTGCCTTTGGAAGTTGTGGGAGCTTCATCACTGGAAGCTTTCAAGAAGAGCCTGGATTGCCATCAGTCAGAAATGGGGTAGCGTCTCCTGCTTGGGCATGTGGGGGGGGGGGGTTGGACTTGATGACCTCCAAGGTCCCTTCCAACTCTGTTAACCTGGAGGGATGCCAAGTCCACATCAGTCCCTTGCTGCCCTGCCCTAAGAAGGACCCAGGGGTGAAGGGTGGGGGACCCTACCCGCTGGGAGAGTCTCTTCCAAGGATGCAATTATCTCTGCACACTTTGGGCTCCACCTGGAGCAGCTGCCTGGGATTGCTCAGAACAGGGACTCCTGCAGAGAGGCGAAGACGCCACCCGGGGCTCATCCTTCCCTCTTATTTGTTGTAAGTTTAAGAGTGGGTGGGAAACAGCCAATGAAGGTGGGGCCTCATTTATTTTGACTCATGCGTTCTTCCCCTAAGAATTTTGGAAATCGGTGGATGTCATCTCCGCCTCCTGGAGGGCCAAGAAGCAATTCATGGATCGGAAATAGGAACCAGCTGAATTATGAATTATTTCCCTACAATTTGAAAAGAATGAGGCTGCCTTCTCCTCGCCTCGTCCTTGTTAGCAGTTTCTGTTCTTGGGTAGTGCCAGAATAAGCCCACCTTTGCTGAAAGGAGGAAGCCCCAACACCTGCTAACTTGCAAAGCTTCACCTGACCCACTCCCTGCCTGAGTTGGGCCAAAACACACCACACAAACAGAAGCCATGTGAGTACACACACACAAATACACACACACCAGTTTCCTCCTGGATTTCCTCCTTCCCTGTACGCTAGAAGCAAAGTCCCAAAGCTGCTTTTTTTCAAGAGGCAACTGGACTTGTTTTTCTTTGAAGACGTTTCACTTCTCATCCAAGAAGCTTCTTCAGCTCTGACTGGATGATGGGGAAGTCAGAGCTGAAGAAGCTTCTTGGATGAAAAGCGAAACGTCTTCAAAAGAAAAAACCAGAAAGTCCAGCTGCCTCTTGAGGAAAAAAAGCACTTTTGGGACAGACGTGACCTGGAAGACGGAGAATCTCCGTAGATATTTAGAAGCAACGGTTTTTCAAAAAGCACATTCAATTCGGCTTCCACAGACTCGGATTATTTAGAAGCAGGGCTGTCGTTCCATGTCCAGCTGACACATCTTGCCATTTTAGTCAAAAGGCTGCAAATCAAGCAAGGGAGCTGGCCAGAGTGGTAGGATCTTCTGCAGAGCAGAGCCCAAGAGAAGATTTAGGCTTCCCGATCTCTTCGAGGTGGATTTGATCTCTGCCTCTTGGGAAGGCAGTGCCCGGCCTGGCCCTGAGACGCTACAAATAGGCCGTGACCCAATATTGTTGCCAGTTAAATAGCAAAATAAGAAATGCATTAAGGACAGAGATGCCCCAAGGCTCGTGCCAGGGCGAATGTAATTTGCAGAAGGGAAAAGTGCTGATAATTATAATGGTGTTTAATGTATGGAGGGAGCAGATAAGAGCACCCACTTAGCTGGAACAGCCTGGTAGCAAAGGGCAGGGATGCCGAGGAGAGCAGGACTCTCTCCCAAGCGCTGAGCTGAGCTGCAGAGAAGCACCAGGACACCTCCAGGCTGAGCTTATGGCTGGCAGCTGAAGGAAAGATTACATCAGTTGTTCTGCAGGCAAATGGAAAATACGGGGATGGACCAGTGGCCTCTTGGGTAAAGCTGGTTCTAAGGTCGGGCCTTTTATGCAGGTGCCAAAGACACCAGGGGACAGGAGGTCCTAAGGAGGAGAACAGTCTCCTCGCTGGTGGCTTCTGGTAGAAAAACCCATTCTGTCAAAACATTCCGTGTGGAACCTGCAGGAGCCACGAATTCTGGCCCGATTGCCTGTTGTGGGTATCATCGTACTTTTCAGAGCACAACCAACCACGATTGGTGGCAAGTCCCGAGAAAGCAAAGTCTCAGTAGTAATTGGCAAAGGACACATAGAGGAGATAGCTGGAAATTCAGAGTGGGAGCCAGAATGGGCCAAATTCTAACTTCTATAAAGGAGAATATTTGTAGCTCAGGATTGAAATGAGGGGTCCTTGGGGCTCTCTCAGCTTGGTGGTTTTCTTGCAGAAGTTTCCGGACCCAACTAGGGAACATCATCAGTGCTACAAGGGAATGAAGTTTATGGAAGAGGAGGAGGAGGGCTATGGAGTCCTTGGTGCCCTCAGAGCTTGGTGATTTTCTTGCAGCACTGCTGGAACAAATGCAATAAGTTGCTTTTTTGCTAGCGCCAATGATGTTACCTAGTTTGGCTAATGAAACAAAACCACCAACCTCAGAGAGCACCCAGGACCCCTCTACCTTCTCTATCTGATATTCAAATCCGTGCAAATGTAGAATATCAGACTTTGGAGCTCTACCAAAAAGGACCAGAAATGAGACTTCCAAGATCTACTCCTCTGCACCATCATCTGGACCGGGAAAATTTGCAGGCAGAGTAGAGGTCGGAAAGAATCATGTCACATGCCTGCTCCTATTTTTAATCTCTGAGACCCTGGAGGGAGGGATCTGGCCACATCCCTGAGGGAAGAAGGAGCTTAAGGCCTTAAGCCTGCAAACACTTGGAGATGTTATTCAGCTGTGGGCCAGGACCGTTTGGATAGGCAGCCCACAATTTCATTCTCCGATTTCCCTGAACCGGCTCGAGAAAAAGGAAGCTTATTATCAAGAGTGACTCAGCAAGAGAAGGGAGCTTCCATTGCGTGGCGAAATGGGCCTGCCGGCTCTGGGCAGTCAAACTCCCCCTCCCCTTTTCTCTCTCTGACAATGCAGTTCAGCTCATAATTGCCATAAAATGCCCCTTGGAGCAGCCTTTATAACTCTTACATAGGCAGACGCTCTCCTTCGGATTCCGTAGAGTTAAACGTTGGAAGGAACAACCTGGGTTGAGTTGATAGGTGTGTGTTTCACCACATTGGCTGCACAATGGTGTATTTTCTTGCCCCGTCCTCGGTACCTCCGTCTCTTCCCTTCGACCACTAGAAATGGGACAGGATCACCTAGCCATCTTCAAGGCGATCCACCAGACTTTGCTATCTCCGTGCAGTTGTCAATTTTTATTCGTTTAAAATATAAGATACAAAAAAAATGCAAAGAAAAATGCAAAGGAAAATATGGAAGGAGGAGGGAAAGAGGGAAAAGTGAATGGAAAAGGGGAAAAGAAAAAGAAAAGTATTGACTTCTAACTCTTTTTGGCGCAGTAGAATAAGGTAGCAATGTACAAGCTCATCTTTTAACTTTGACATAATAATATAGATTAGCGACTTCTGTAACAACAAACCTATCTAATCAGTGAAACCCAAAATCAAAGTTTCATTTTTTCCCCCCACCTCAAGCACGAAGTCCAGAAGCGGCTTCCTAGTGGAAACAAAATTAATTGTGTTCCTTAATCAAGGCAGTCAATTTAGCCATCCTTGCTAACTCCATCAACTTTTGCAGCCATTCATCCTCCAAAAAACAGCCAGACTCAGGCAAAGTTAAAGCATGAAAATGCCCCCTTTAGAAGAGCCCAGCAAAGGGGTCTTGTCTGCAATCTTAATGGCCTTCTGATTAGCTCCCCAAGGACGGGATGGACAAGATAGGACATTGCACAAGAAGAGAAGGAAGATTGTCATATATCCAAAGTTTTGTGCAAGAAGGAGAATTTGAGTTAAGATCTTCTTGTCTCATCAGACACGCTAACCACTATAAACATTGCTTCTTGTGAAATTATCAACCCAAGATTGTAAAAGTCATTTACAGATTCATTTACTTTTATTTCATTGGGAGGGAAGATTTCAAGAGGTGAATCTTCAATTTTTTTTCCTGTCAAAATTCCCCAGATTGTCTCCGTTACCTCCCCCATTCTTGAGGAAATGAAAGAACTTTGCATAATTTCCAGGGAATATTATCCCGTTTATTTTGGGGCAATCATGGTTTTCCAAGAAAAGCAGACCCTGCACTCGCGGGAATACGCTAGGAAGGAGGAGGAGGAGGAGGAGGAGGAGGAAGAAGAAGAAGAAGAAGAAGAAGAAGAAGAAGAAGAAGAAGAAGAAGAAGAAGAAGAAGAAGAAGAAGAAGAAGAAGAAGAAGACAGAAGGTTTTCCAAGATGATAAAGAACACCATGGAGGCAGAGGGTTGCTAACCAGCATCCCTGAATGCTGTGAGTGATGGGCCCTCCTTCCCAGCCCCTCAGATCTTCTCTGGCAGAGAAGTGAGATGGCTCTTTCTCAGGTTTACAAGGAGGTCCATCTCAGGTAAGGCCACCCATGAATGAAGCTAATGCTGAGGAAGATGGACTTCCATCTCATGGCTTCAGTTGAAAGACCCACATGATTCTTCCTTTTGACCTAGATGACTGCAGTGCAAGAGCATCTTCTACTATCGGAGAACTGGTTTTTGATCTCCTCCCAGAGAGCTAAAGCCTCATCAAGTAGCTACACCCAACGATTACTGGCAAGTTGCTAAGTTATCCATTAACCCATTTTATTTCTTTAATATATTTGCAGGAGATACAGCAGCCCTTGGTCTCTTATCCTGCTAGAAATTCCAATGCCTCTGAGACTTCTGATAGTTTTGTCAATCAAGACAATTGACAAAGTCTTTTGGCTTGAAAAAGACAAGGAGAAGCAGTTACAGAAACCTTCGTATCTAAACAATGAGAAGCTTCCTGAGATGACTGCATATCTTTGCATTTCCATTCTGCACGACTCTAAAAAATTCAGGTTGGAACACTGGAGCTTTGCATGAACAATCTTCCTGCAACGTTCATGGCAGAGGCCCACTTCCCATTCTTTTCAAAGCCCAGGCGATATCACGGAGAGAAAGGCTGTCTTTGTCCGGACACAACATTGCCCACTCTGCTTCTTCACAGGCTCTGGATCAGATACCTTAAGATGCTTCTTAAAAGCCCAACTACAGTTTTGCACTCGGCCATGGACTTCCTGTGCAGCCACGCAGCCCCCGCCTCATCCAAAAACAAAAATCTAGACTATAATTCTAATTACAGCCAGATCAGGTTCTCAGCCACAGCCTTTATTTCATGAAGCACATGAGCTTTCATCCCCACGCGACAATTTTTTTTTTTTTATAAAAAGGAACAGTACCTAGGATTAACTGTGCACAGTTAAATGCACGCTACATTTCTGTCTGGTGCAGAATTGAAGGAATAATGGGCTTTGCACATCCCAAGGGGCTGTTTCCCAAGAAATTTATGTCCAAGGGGTTGAGCATGAAGAATTCCTAAGGGCAGAAACAGAGCAACTCAAGAGCAACAGCAAAGCAATTGGGCTGAAATCAGGCATGGCTCCAGCCAGTCAATAAGATCAATTGCCCGTTGAGTAAGGAGGGTTTAATAAGAGGTCTTGGTCGAGGGACAGAGTAGCAGCAGCCTGGGGGAGAGGAATGGAGTTCCACAGGTAGCCCATCAGAGTTTTGCTACAGCAGTCCTGGTTAATCGAGACACAGCCTCGGTGGTGCAATTCCCTTGGAATAAATGAGCGGATCTGTTCCTTTGTGCTGAAAACAGGAGGCAGGTTTTGGAGATGTTGAGGGCCGCTGATTTGGAAGAGGGCAGCCAGAATCACGGAGGGCGTTGCCATCGTCATGATGGCTATATCACCAGATCAAAGAACGACTCAGAATCACAGACCTTGGTATTCCTTACCCAAGTGCCAGAGGTTGGGAAACACCTGCAGAACGTGAGCTGCGCTAAGGCAATCCTGGATCTGACCCAGCCTCAGGGCTCACCTCACCACCTTCTGAGTTTTCCTCTTCTCCCATCAAGATGCGGAAGGAATTTGCAAGGCCTGCCAGCTCCTTTGTGAATGTTTTGCAGATATGCCAGCTGACCCCCAGCAATTCCTCCCCCCGCCCATTTGATTTGGCAGGAGAAAAGCTGGAGAAATATCCCGGCCTTCTGAACGGAAGCTTGGACTCTCCTCCAGGGTCAGAACTTGTGGCCTCAGGAGAAACTTAGCATCCAGCATCACTACTGTAATGTGCTCTCCTCCTTGAGGAGCACCCGGAGGCTCCAACTGGTCCAGAATGCGGCCGCGCAGGTGGTTATGGGGTCGACTCGGCGCTCCCATGTAACACCTCTCCTGCGCCAGCTGCACTGGCTCCCGGTGGTCTTCCAGGTGCGCTTCAAGGTATTGGTTACCACCTTTAGAGCGCTCCATGGCTTAGGACCCGGGTACTTACAAGACCGTCTTCTGCCACCGGTAGCCTCCTACCAACCAGTACGCTCCCACAGAGAGGGCCTCCTCAGGGTGCCATCGGCCAGACAATGCCAGCTGGCGGCCCCCAGGGGGAAAGCATTCTCTGTGGGGGCACCTACCCTCTGGAACGAGTTGCCCCCAGAGATACGGCGGATCCCTGACCTTCGTGCTTTCCGAACTGCCCTAAAGACGTTTTTGTTTCATCAAGCCGGGCTGGCCTGACCTACTCTTTTTAAAAAGGATTGTTTTAAAAAATTAGGGGTTTTAATATAGGGTTTTTAACAATGGGCCAAACTGATTTAATTGGATTTTAATATTGTTTTAAATTTTGTATCTGTGTATTTTATTTGCTGGCTGTTCACCGCCCCGAGTCCCTCAGGAGAGTGGGCGGTATATAAGTATAATAAACTAACTAACTAACTAACTAACAAAGCAAAACTCGCTTCAGTGCCCGCTTTCTCCCAATACAGCTGTACCACACGGGCAGTTCATTTTTAAACTGGTGGCTTATTTATTTTTAGGCCCATTTCTTCCCAAGAAGCTAAGGCTAATTTTTGGCTTCCTCCTTTGGATTCCTGCCCAGTTTTTCCTGGTGGGCACTTCTCTTGCCAGAATGGCAGCTCTGAAGTGCCAGTCAGGTGGGAACCAAGAGGAAGGAAGACTCAAGCCCAGGGCACTCGCTGCCAGCTGCAACCTGCAAGGACTTCAGTCGGGCAGCATTCAACTTTCTGGGGATGGTGCCTGACCTCTAGTGGCTTCTGAGGAGAACTTGGTGGACCTCTTCCAACTTGGGTGGAAGGCCAAGGCTTTGGGAAGGCTTCCTCTTCCATAGGCCATGACCGTCTTCCAGTGCTTCAAAGCAAAAAGGCCATACTTTTTTTTTTTTAAGTGGATTCTGGTCATTGTAGTCTATTCTGTTGCTGCAATAAATATCTTGGGGGCTTTACTACCCCAGATTAACTTAGCGGTGTCTCTGAGGATGTAGACTTTGGTCCAGTTCTTAACAGCTGTGACCTATTTGAGGGACCATCTCTCCCCTCTATTCCAAAGAGAAGGGGCCACCACTGAGAAGGCCCATTTTTGTGATCCCATCAGATGTACATCCCTAATAGAAGGGACCATGAAATTTGGGTTGGGTGGCTAAATAAATGTGTCCAATAAATGAAATAAATGCCTGGCCAGCTTTGTTTGCAGAGCTGCAGCTGCCTTCTTGCCACTTTTTGACCACACCTTGAGAAATCTCTGCTGCTTTTGCTCCCCACATGCTAGGAGGAAGGGCTAAAGGGAGCCCTTGGCAGGACCCAGCTGGGCTGAGATCTAGGCGCATGCTAGAAATCCCTTTTTGTTCTGGCCATTGCTCTGTGCGAAAGATGAGATTCAGGAAGGTTCGCAAATCCCAGAGAATCCATTCTGCCAGCCTTCCTGGGCCAATTCCTTTATCTCCCGCATGCCAGGGGGAAAGAGAAAGAAATATGCCCCCATATTCCTCCCCGCTGTTCCTGACCCCCACAACCTAAGGAGCCTCTTTGCCCCCGAGAGCTGTAACATTATTTGTGAACGTTTTTATGACACCAAACGGTTCGTGCCGGAGCGGGTGCCATTCTTTAGCTGGGAAACCATATGGCACGCCGTGTAATAAATAAGGTATTGTGATAGTTAATGAACCTAATTGCCAGCGAAGACTTTAATACAAAGCCGAGGCTGCTGAGAATTTAGCGTGGCATCAGGGAGCTCCCCCGACTTCTGTGGCTTAATTTAAGTTCTATATTGCAAACTCCAGAAAATAATTCTAAACCCTCCTGCTGGAAAAGCAACCTGCTGCTAGACTGTGATTATACCGCATTGCTAAAAAAAAAAAAAACACACACGCACAAAAACAACAACCCCAAACCCTAAAAAGCAGAGCTGTGTTTATTTTATATATTTGATTTAAACGTTGCTAGGGTAGCCATTCCAGTTGCTTAAGCCCAAGCCAAGAAGCCAAAATAAGACAAGATCTTGAGAGAAAGTTCCCTGTTCTCCAAGCCATTATTTTCACTTTAATGCAGGGGTGAAATCCAGCAGGTTCTGGAGAACTGGTAGCGGAAATTTTGAGTAGTTCAGAGGACCGGCAAATGCCACCTCTGTCTGGCCCCAGGAGTGGGGTGGGAAAGGAGATTTTGCAATATCCTTCCCCCAGGAGTGGGGAGGGAATGGAGATTTTGCAGTATCCTTCCCCTGCCACGCCCACAGAACCGGTAGTAAAAAAATTGAATTCTACCACTGCTTTAATGGCAACAGCAAAGTCTGCAGAAAGCTTGCAACGTGGTGTTTTTGGGAGTCGAAGCAGAGAGGCACTGAATAGTATCCAAACTGCCATGGGTTCTCCATCCAGCAATTTCCAACTGGCCTTCAAACAAGAAGGCTCCATTCAGTTTAACCGTTGCTATTTCAAACATTTCTTAAATATTTTCACTCCTCTTGCTGTCGTTTCTAAGACCATCTGTGCCCCAGAGGAATGTTGCAAGACAAATCCCTTGGACCTCAGAGGAGGACACGGGGTGGAGTGCATAACAGAATAACGGATTGGAAGGGACCTTGGAGGTCCTCTAGTCCAGCCTCCTGCTCAAACAGGAAACCCTATATCCATTTTAGATAGATGGTAGTCCAATTTCTTTTTTAGAAGTGATGGAGCACCTACAACTTCTGGAGGCAAGCTATTCCATTGATTAATTGTTCTCACTGTCAGGAAATTTCTCCTTAGTTCTAAGTTGCTTCTGTCCTTGAGTAGTTTAGTTAATGTCTAGTGAAAGCAAGGAGTGGGGTGACAGGATAGCAGTCTTCCAATTTTTGAAGGGCTGCCCCAAAGAAGAGGGAGTTGAGCTATTCTCCAAAGCACCAGAAGGCAGGACAAGGATCTATGGATGGAAACTAACCAAGGAGAGAAGCAACCTAGAACTAAAGAGAGAAAGTTCCTGACAGTGAAAACAATCAATCTGTGGAATGACTTCCCTCCAGAAGTTGTGAATGTTCCAACACAGGAAGTTTTTAAGAAGAGAATTAACAACCATTTGTCTAAAATGGTATGGAGCTTCCTGCCTGAGCAGGGGATTGGACTGGACTGGACTGGACTGGACTGGACTGGACTGGACTGGAACGGAATGGAACAGAACAGAATAGAATAGAAGACCAATAGCAATGCAGCCTAATATGAATATGAGTGAATTATCTGTTTAGCAGAGTGATGGCATTGGGGAAAAAACTGTTCTTGTGTCTAGTTGTTGTTATGTGCAGTGCTTTATAGCGTCCTTTTGAGGGTAGGAGTTGAAACAATTTATGTCCAGGATGCGAGGGGTCTGTAAATATTTTCCCAGCCCTCTTTTTGACTCGTGCAGAATACGGGTCCTCAATGGAAGGCAGGTTGGTAGCCATTGCTTTTTCTGCAGTTCTAATGATCCTCTGAAGTTACAGTCTGTCTTGTTGGGTTGCAGAACCAAACCAGACAGTTATAGAGGTGCAGATGATAAACCTAATAATTCCTCTGTAGAAGACCTCCAAGGTCTCTTCCAACCCTCTTGTTCTGTTATTCTGATTAGTTTCCATCCCTTTAATGCAAGTCATTGCTTTTATTTGGCAAGATTCTGTCTACAAGTGAGGAATAATAAAGGACGCTGCTTAAATGTAACTCCACGTGTTTTGGGTTTTGGGGACCTGACGGGACAGGAGGGACCTACAAGTTTTAAGTTCTTCAATCTCTTGCCAAGTGAACAATCCATAGATCAGATTCAAGTACATGCTAACTCCAGCATGAGCTTCCATCATCCCTTCAGAAGTTCTCCTCTAATGCAGGAGGACCTTCTAAAGCAGAATCTGTGTCAGATATCATGTACAGAGCGCAAGGGAGCCCATCATGTGCTCGCTCTCTGTTATGGGACTACTGGAGGTTTTCACAGTCTTCCAGCTGATGGTTCCATCAAGTACTTTTGAAGAAAGGTTCTTTTTGCTTCCAGGATCAGGCCCCAGAAGAGCTACCACTACCAGCTGGATCTCAGGGATGCTGTGTGATGCTTGTTGGGTGACGTCCATCCCCGTTGTGCCCAGGAGGATAGAATTAGTTTTAGAGAAGTCCATGAAAGCACCACAGATCCTGTAGTGGGGAAGCTCTCACACGTGACTTCGGCTTTCGTGGACCAACCATGGTCCTTGCAAAGCACTTCCAAGCACCTCTTGATGTGACGGAAGCAGCCGAGATGAGCCTATGGAGACGGGAAGGCATCCATAGAGGGAAAATGCCAAGATGGAGGCCCTGCGTCGAGTGGACTTAATATCGGACATAAATACTCTTTTTACAGTCACCGAAAGGCAGGGAGCCGAGCGGGTCCACCTCCCCGAGAGTGGAATATTTTATCGTGATGCAGATCGAATGAAAGAGGCTGAGAATATATAAAAAACGGAGGAGGGGGAGATAATTATTTGATGGAGCTCTCTTAGGATATGCCACAGCAGGGAACACTTACAGAGAATACATATTACTGAGCAGCCACAGCTATTCAAGCATCAAACCCGCCTATAAATTGTCACTGAGGAAAATTGGAGGAGAGAAATGGAGAAGGGCTGAAGTGCCGGCCACATTATTAACGTCGGGTTCCGCTTCCAACCTCACTCTCTCGCTAGCTGGCTGCCGCTGTCGGGAGATGCGTAGCCCCGCAAGAAAAGAGGAAGGGGGGGAGCTGCATCTCATAAATGTCGAGGAGGAATTATAGCCCGAAAGCTACAGTAAAAAGATGGCACCATTTATCTCGCTACCATCTGTGCACGATCGTTTGGCCCGGTGGCGGTATCCTTTCTCCTGGAAAAGTTTTATTTCTCTGGTTGGGTCGCTCCTTTCATCAAGGGAAATCAGGGCAGGGTTGAAAAGCACCGTTCCTTCCTCGGCCTGGGTGTTGCAAAGTCACGACAGATCTGGTAGCGGGGAGTTCCACCGGGATTACAAGTACATTACAAATTTCCATTGCGAAGCAAAATTAAGTGAGTCGCATCTGATTTTTGTGGTCTTTTTCACCCTGGTTGTTAAGTGAATCAGACAGTCATTAAGGGACCATCTCTTGCTAGTCACATCTACCCGATCCGTTAGAGCAGGGCGGCAAGGAATGTGGGTCCCGTCCCCTAAGGAGATACATCTGGCGCAGTGGTGAAATTCAAAATTTTTTACTACCAGTTCTGTGGGTGTGGCTTGGTGGGCGTGGCAGGGGAAGAATACTGCAAAATTCCCATTCCCTTCCCGCTCCTGGGGGAAGGATATTGCAAAATCCCCATTCCCACCCCACTCTGTGGCCAGCCAGAGGTGGCATTTGCTGGTTCTCCGAACTGCTCAAAATTTCCGCTACCGGTTCTCCAGAACCTGTCAGAACCTGCTGGATTTCACCCCTGATCTGGCTATGCTGGCTGGAGAATTCTGGAAATTGAAGTCCACAAGTCTTAAAGCTGCCAAGTTTGAGGAGCCCTGCTTTAGGGCCTCCTTGTAAAATTAGTTCTTTTATAAATACCGCGTGCAATCATGTTTTTACTATAAATATAGCAATGCAAAAATATTTATGCCTATAAAACATAGTCTCTATTATAAAGAGGATTTTGAAACCTGTCTGTGGATATTTTTAGCATGTTGGGAGGGGGGGAAACCACATAAGGGAGCATTGCTCATCTCCCCGAATGAGACAGTAATGGAGAGGAACACAGGAAGGCCCATCTTTTTCGGTGCTCCTCCTTCCGGTGGATGATGGGAGTTGTAGTTCTATTTATTCTACAAAGCACCAGAGGACAAGACAAGAAGCAACGGATGGAAACTAATCGAGGAGAGAAGCAACCTGGAATTAAGGAGAAACTTCCTGACAGTGAGGACAATTAACCAGTGGAACGACTTGCCACTAGAAGTTGTGGGTGCTTCATCACTGGAGGTTTTTAAGAAGACTCTGGACAGGCACCTGTCTGAAATGGTATAGGGTCTTCTGCTTGAGCAGGAGGTTGTACTAGAAGACCTCCAAGGTCCCTTCCAGCTCTATTCTGATTGAGCTGAGGGCAGAGGCTGGGAGGGAGGGCCCTGATCCATAGATGTTTAATAGCAATAGCAATAGCCCTTATATACCGCTTCATAGTGCTTTTACGGCCCTCTCTAAGTGGTTTACAGAGTCAGCCTCTTGCCTGCAACAATCTGAGTCCTCATTTTACCCACCTCGGAAGGATGGAAGGCTGAGTCAAGTTTGAGAAGGTCAGGATCGAACTCCTGGCAGTGGGCAGAGTCAGCCTGCAATACTGCATTCTAACCACTGTGGTACCAGAAGGAGAAAGGGAATAAGAGAGGGAGGGAGGGAGGGAGGGAGGGAGGGAGGGAAGGAAGGAAGGAAGGAAGGAAGGAAGGAAGGAAGGAAGGAAGGAAGGAAGGAAGGAAGAGCAAAAGCACTTAGACTTATATACTGCTTCACAGTGCTTTACAGCCCTCTCCAAGCAGTTTACAGCCTCTTGCCCCCAACAATCTGGGTCCTCATTTTACCCACCTCGGAAGGATGGAAGGCTGAGTCAAGTTTGAGAAGGTCAGGATCGAACTCCTGGCAGTGGGCAGAGTCAGCCTGCAATACTGCATTCTAACCACTGTGGTACCAGGAAGGAGAAAGGGAATAAGAGAGGGAGGGAGGGAGGGAGGGAGGGAGGGAAGGAAGGAAGGAAGGAAGGAAGGAAGGAAGGAAGGAAGGAAGGAAGGAAGAGCAAAAGCACTTAGACTTATATACTGCTTCACAGTGCTTTACAGCCCTCTCCAAGCAGTTTACAGCCTCTTGCCCCCAACAATCTGGGTCCTCATTTTACCCACCTCGGAAGGATGGAAGGCTGAGTCAACCTTGAGCCAGTCAGGATCGAACTCCTGGCAGTGGGCAGAGTTAGCCTGCAATACTGCATTCTAACCACTGTGGTACCAGGAAGGAGAAAGGGAACAAGAGAGGGAGGGAGGGAGGGAGGGAGGGAAGGAAGGAAGGAAGGAAGGAAGAGTAATAGCACTTATATATGCTTTACAGCCCTCTCTAAGCGGTTTACAGAGTCAGTCTCTTGCCCCAACAATCTGGGTCCTCATTTTTCCCACCTCGGAAGGGTGGAAGGCTGAGTCAACCTTGAGCCTGGTGAGATTCGAACTGCCAAATTGCAGGCAGCCAACAGTCAGCAGAAGGAGCCTGCAGTACTGCGCTCTAACCACTGCGCCAGTGCGGTTTAACCTGCCTTTCAGCTGCAATGGATTCCTGGTTATGGGGAGCCCCCATACCTCCCCATTTGGCTGGTGCATTTCCTAACCACTTTCAGCCTAGCGAGGGGCGGAGAGACGAAAACCTCCTTTACGAGCGAGATATCTCTGCAAAGGGAGCCATAAATGGCAAAGCAAAGTGGCAGCTTTGCCAAAAACACCATCAAGTTTTATATTCCTGAAAGCAAGAAATAAAAGACAGAAGAGTTTTAAACAAAGGGGATAAGAGGAGCCATGTGTGTGTGTGTGTGTGTGTGTTTGTGTGTACGGCAAAGCTATCTCCGGGCTGTAATTACTGGCTTTTTTGTGACTGCACAAGAAAGACAAAATCTTAGCCCTTAAAAAAAAGCCTGAGGAATCATCTCACAGGAGGCCAGAAACCAGCAAGCCAAATGGCCAGCGATGGACTTTCTCCTGCATTTGACCTACATCCCTTCATTCGCCCTGAGTTCGAAGAAGTGGTGAAGAACCCCTGATTATAAAAAGAGCCCAAACCCAGTGAAATTGGCAGCTGCCAACTTCTGGAAGAGGAGCCAAGGAGAACCAGGCAGGATGCAAAATGCAATTTGGCATGCCAGGTAATTAGCCAATTAATAGCGAGAGACCATTGCATCTCTGGGTCTGCAGTGGTGCTGCACATCTGGCCACTGGAACGTGATGCAATGCAAGATTTAGCCGACTCTACACTCTAAAATGAAGGCTTTAAATGTCAGATAGAAAAGGGATACTTAACACTTATACCTTTGACATTTTTATTCAGGATTCCAAAGACACACACGCATACCCGTCCAAATCTTGATTTTAATTCCCGCTCTTTAAGCACCCAGATTGCACACTTGATGGGCACGATTCAATAGTGCTCTCCCAGCGTGTGCAAATGGGCTCCCAGAAATGCACTTTTCCACTGAGTTGGGGGATAGGAAGGGGGCCTGCGGCTTTTTTTAGCCCAGTCCTATTATGAGATGCCCAGAAGCTTTTGCTCAATCCCAGAAGAGTAATTTGAGAACAGTGCTTGAGAAAATAAAGTGGATGTTATCCCTTAAAAGCTCTGCTGTTTCTCTCCCTTTTATAGCAAGGAAGGGCGAGGGCTGAGTGCCCAAGCCGTTTGATCTCCTCTCTCTCCCCCCTGAAGCGCAATTAATAAGAATTTGGGGTTTTATGGAAGAGTTAGCTGTGCTTAACGTTACCAACATTTGACTGCATTAATTTGGGTTTTGCTTGGGAGGGTGTTTGCACGCAAGTTGGCCTCGGTTTGTACTGGTCTACCTGCTTCAAGTGGGGAGGGGGGTGGAAAATGCAGTCAGTGGCTCAAAAAATGGTTGTGCAGCCTCAGTTTTCAGCATGAGCCCAAGGAGATCCCCGGAGGGACACAGCAAAAACACGTGGGGAATTTAACCAGGGTGTGGGTTAGCAAAGCTATGCTGGGGTTCACACACCCTGTGGAAGTGCCAGAGCCCAGTTGGCACCAGGCATAAGGGGAAAAGAGGGTCTCTAGTTCACCGTGTGTGTGGGCAGGGTCCCCAGAGCTGGACCTGCAAGATCTTAAGCTAAGCCAGGGATGTCCAACCTTGGCAACTTTTAAGACTTGTGGACGTCAACTCCCTGCAGAGCTGGCTGGCGAATTCTGAGAGTTGAAATCCACCAGTCTTAAAGTTGCCAAAATTGGACAACCCCGAGCTAAGCCATTTCAGCCCCATGCAAAGCTCAGCTGGAGACCTTCTCCTTGCCAAACCCCTCCCTGGGAGCAGCTCATAACATCAACCTGGGCAGCTCAGTTCCTTGCCTGGCCATGGAGCCCTCAGCATCTCTGCCTGGACACCTCTTGGCTGCCCTCTGCATGGAGATCCGGTGCTGGGTTGAGGGCATCACCCACCCACCCCGGTCTGCTCCCCCTCCCCCTTTCCTGCCCCCAGCTCTGGCTCACACTCCCCCTCCTTCCCAGCTTCGCCAGGCTCTGCTCTCTGCTGGGCACTCTCCTTTTCCCAGGCCTTCCCTGACATCTAGTGAGAAGAGCTTGGAACTGCAAGACTGCTTTAGCTCTGGGAAAAACGGTCATTCTCCTCTTGCAAATACCAGAAATTCAGGCTTGGGAGCTTCGTGGCTGGTTGCAGTGATTTACTGCAATATTTGGAATCCTTTTGACTGTCTGGTGTGGGCTCCGCTCCTTGGGATGAAGTTGTTAAACTGTAAAGATTCCATGGTTGTGTGTACTGTCCAGGAGAGGAGCATAACCGGTGGGTGTTTTTCAAAATACCCTTTATTCTTCTTCACACAGTTCCATGTTTTTACTGCCTGAATGTACATTCAGCCAAAAACACTGAGGTTGCTGGAGACCAGCATGGACAGAGTAGAGGATTTATTTACACCAGGAGGAAGACCAGACCAACAATCAAGCAGTAAACAATACCCCCCAAGAAGTACCAACTCAGAGAAACTTTCGAGCCCAGCCATGGCTCGACACATGATCCTTGAGGGGAAAGCAAAGACTCCCTTGTAAGAAACTCGGTCCTAAATATCTTGGACCAAAGTTATTAACCCTGTGACTGTTATGCTGAAACTCCCTCCCTTATTGGGGAAAATACATCCTGTCGTTCATAGCAGTTTACTAAAATCTGTAGAGAAGACAGCCTCTGCAGATCCCCCTGGACCCATTATCGGGAATGAATATGGAATAGATGAGGTACTTGACTCTAAGCTGGCAAGGGGGAGAGTAAAGTACCTGGTGTTGTGGCCCGTCAGCGGCCTGTGCAGTTAGTAGCTGATTCTGACAGCGAGGAGGCTGGTGTGGTGCTGCGCCAGCAGCCTGTGCAGCTGGGACTCGAGTCAGACAATGAGGAGGCTGGAGAAGATGTGGTGCCAGGGCCTTCAGAACCTCCAGAAGCTCCCTTAAGTGAAGAGGAAGAAGAGGAGGAGCCTCTTCTCGATGCACGGGCGCGCAGAGCTGCCAAAAGGCAGGAGTGGCTCCTCGGGAGGAGGTCTCCTTGAGAGTAAGGCTTGGGGCTAATTGGCCACTCCCTTAGCCTATTTAAGGAAGGAGGACAACTGAGGCAATTTGCAGGGAACAACTTCGTTCACTCTCCTTCGCGTCTGGATCTTAATTCTTTTATCAGTGTCCTGCAAATTGCTTCTGGGCTTTCTGCCAATTCTAGTAAGATTACAATTATTTATTCTTTGGATTCTTGTCGGCGGTTAAGAAAGTTAATTAACAGCCTTTGTTTGAAAAAGACTGATTTAATTTAGTAAACTAAGGTTTGTACAGAATTTGTGTGTGCTGTGTTCTTTGGGTCTGTAGCTGGGGCAGAACACCTGGTGAGGTGGAAGGGGTATCCATATGAGGAGGCTTCCTGGGTTAACAAAAATGACATCAATGCCACATGGTTATTACGACCGTTCCACAAGAAATACCCACATAAGCCGAGGGGATCCCCATGAGGGGCAACGTTCATATTCTGTTTATTTATTGCAGGTGGATTCCTGGTAGAGGGGGGCCGCCTGTCAAGCCCAGCCATGGCTCGACACATGATCCTTGAGGGGAAACGGCACGCAAAACCAATGCTTCCTGGGAGGGGGCTGGGCACCAGGTGGTTATGCTTCACAGAGGTGGCAGTTCACCGGGTGGCGATGCTACTCACGCTACGAGGGGCAAATGGGAAATCAGGCAGGACATGGTGATGGATCAGGGTCGTCACAATTGCGGTTCCTGGTTTCGGTGGATGTTGTAACAATGCAACGCAGGAAAGGGCTGGAAGCCGCCGAGACTCCAATCAGCTGCAACGCGATGCCAGAGTGGCATAGCATGTTTAAAAGGCGCCAAGAGGCGATAGCTCTCAGCGCCAACTTTGTACACCTCGTACTCGACTTTAGCTGATACCCGTTTGTGGCGGAAATAAATGATCACTGGTGAGACAAGCAAGACCGTCTCTGATTCAGCATTTGTTCGCATAAATGTGGATTAGAAAGCCGAGAGAAACAATCAAACAGTAAATAACAGTTTCATCAAGAAGAAAATAACACTCCTACCAACACTGACAGGACAAGCGACTCCTATATAAACAGAAAACCCCAGGCCCTACTAGTACTGATGATGTTACCTAATTAGTTCATGAAACGTTTGCAAGAAAACCACCAAGCCCAGAGAGCACCAAGGATTCTCCAGCAAATGAATGAGTGAGTGAGTGAGTGAGTAAGTGAGTGGATGGATGGATGGATGGATGGATGGATGAGAGAGAGAGAGAGAAGCCATCTTCCCCGCCAATACTGACAGGGTAAAGCCACTGTATATAAACAGAAAGCAAAGCCCCCCTCCTTTCTAGCACTGTTCTCTAGTTGGGTCATGAAACGTTTGCAAGAAAACCACCAAGCTCAGAGAGCACTAAAGACCCCACTGGGATCTGTGGATCGTCCAGGTCAATTTATACTTCAGAACAGAAGCAATCCAGCACCTGGGAGGCCTTCCCTCCCAATTGCCACCAGGAAGCAAGTCGTTCCCTTCACCAAACCTCACACTCGCTAGCACTGGTGATGTTACCTAGTCGGATAATCAAATATTTGCACATCATCAAATATTTGCAAGCCCAAAGAGCACCAGGGACTCTGCAGTTCAGCCCTGAGCTACGCTCATCCTCTTGTATTGGTGAGGGTGGGGGGCACCTGAGAAGCAACAGATCCTTGATCCTGAAGGAAACTTTCTCTCTGCTTTGTAAGCAGTAATCAAGCGAGAAGTCTTCGGAAGCTTCTTCACGTCCAGGATTAGGCGGAGCGACACCAGGAGAGGGAGCCAAAGGCTTAATAAAGTGAGACATCCTGGAGTTTTTAAGCAAAGCAAAATATCGGTGCAAATTATTCTTATTTGATTTTTATCCTGACATAGATAGATAGATAGATAGATAGATAGATAGATAGATAGATAGATAGATAGATATACACAAGGTGGCAAGAGGTGGATTGGCTGAGAAGGAGGCTTTGTCCGCCCCATCTATCTATCTATCTATCTATCTATCTATCTATCTATCTATCTATCTATCTATCTATCATCTATCTAT
Source organism: Pituophis catenifer annectens (assembly GCF_029215685.1). Taxonomy (NCBI): domain Eukaryota; kingdom Metazoa; phylum Chordata; class Lepidosauria; order Squamata; family Colubridae; genus Pituophis; species Pituophis catenifer. The sequence goes on from NW_027256892.1 coordinate 26,094,289, forward strand.
CTATCTATCTATCTATCTATCTATCATCTATCTATCATCTCTGTTTATCTATCCTTCTCTCTATCTCTTTCTATCAGTCATCTCTCCCTCCCTCCCTCTCTCCCATCATCTCTCTCTCTCCCTTCCTCCATTATCTCTCTCTCTCTCCTCTCTCCCTCCCTCTCTCCATTATCTCTCTCTCCACTCTCTCTCCCTCCCTCCCATTCCATCCATCCATCCCTATCTCTTTCCCCCCTCCCTCCCATCATCTCTCTCTCTCTCCCTCTCTCCCATCATCTCTCTCTCCCTCCCTTCCTCCATTATCTCTCTCTCTCTCCTTTCTCCCTCCCTGTCTCCATTATCTCTCTCTCCATTCTCTCTCCCTCCCTCCCATTCCATCCATCCATCCCTATCTCTCTCTCCCCCCTCCCTCCCATATCTCTCTCTCTCCTTCCCTCTCTCCCATCCTCTCTCTCCCTCCCTCTCTTCCCATCTCTCCCTCCCTCCATTATCGCTCTCTCTCCTCCCTCCCTCCCATTCTATCCATCCATCTATCCATCCATCCATCCATCCATCCATCCATCCCTATCTCTCTCCCTCCCTCCCATCAACTCTCTCTCTCTCCTCTCCCTCCCTCCATTATCTCTCTCTCCACTCTCCCTCCCTCCCTCCCTCCCTCGCATTCCATCCATCCATTCCTATTTCTCTCTCCCCCCTCCCTCCCATCATCTCTCTCTCTATCCCCTCTCTTTCTCTCTCTCTCCCTCCCTCCTTCCCATCATCTCTCTCTCCTCCCCTCTTTCTCTCTCTCTCTCTCTCTCCCTCCCTCCCATTCTATCCATCCATCCATCCATCCCTATCTCTCTCTCTCTCCCTCCCTCCCTTCCATTCTCTCTCTTTCTCTCTCTCTCTATCCTCCCCCCCTTCTCTCTCTCTCATGTTTTCCCCCAAAGGCTTTCCAGGCAACCCAAGTGTTCCTTCAGTCCAGCAGAGAAATACCCAGTGGACTCAGGCCAGGCCCTTAAATTTCAATGTTCCTGTTTGGGCCGTTTTGCGTGAGAGCAAGTCCTTTGGAAGGAACAAAGATTCCTTTCTCCAGAAACGAAAACAAGGGCCGTATTGAGATTTCATAAGATTGCAACATCTCAACATCCAACTGTTTGTCAAGGGATTTGTCCATACCGGCCCCAAGCAAGCAGCTCAGTTTGGACACTGTTTTTGCGTCTTTGTTCGTGTGCAACCACAGTCGAATCTTTGGAGACCTACAAATGGAGTCCCAGCAGGATAAACCAAGAAGGCCTTTGCAGAACACCTTTGCCTAATGAAATAGCCAGATTTAAATCCTCTTGAATTCAGCGGATAAGGGAAGCTTGTATAATAAAAGGCAGGAAAAATAATAAAATGAAATAAATCTGAAAATATGGCCTAGGGTGCTTTTATGTGTAAATAAACATGAGATTGAAAAAAAATGGAAATCAATGGACTCTAACAGCCCCAAAGCCCAGCCTGAAGTTTGGTAGGAAGAATCCCAACAAAATTTATCTGTTTTCTTCATCCAACTCTTTTTGGTTTGTTTGCTCTTAAACTTCTGAATGGGGTCTTGGGATAGTTCGTCTGGTCATGATTTGTAGCTCTGCCCCACCATCAGTGGGTAGAGTGAGACATGACCATGAAGAGAGAGCTCCTGAAAGACGCTATGAATCTCACACTGAAACATAAATGTTGAAAATAAAATCTCGTTTTCTCTCTTTTTTTACACATAGTAAACACTAGGTCCTGATTTCATGTTTGCTTCAGGCATTTTTAAGCCATGTCTCAGCTGGCCATCTTCCTGGAACGGTTTCGGTGAGTGCTGCAAAATTTGGAGAACATTATCTGCTGGTTCTCAAGATCCGCCCTGCATATTTGCAAATGACACTTCTCAGCATGTTAGAGCCAGTAATTACAAACACCATTTAGTCATTATTAATGGTCCTTTTTAGCGATGTGTCTTTGCTGACCTTATTTTAAAGATATTTTGCAAATGTTTTTTCTTTGTTGGGAAGCGTATTTTGAAGGAGTTTAATTTTTCAGTCCAAACATGCAGCTGCTGATAGGCTGAGGGGAACTGCCGGCCAAGGCTATTTGGCACGGAGTCTCCTCTTCTGGATTATATTTGAAGGCTTCTGGCCGGGAGAGCCTGCATTTGATCTCTGCAAACCCAGAGACCACCTCGTCGTGATGGAATTCACTGGAGGAGACGTTTACCAGAAGGAGTTCGATCCCAAAGTTTACTTGGAATATTTTCATTATGGGAAAGGGTCTGTGGAAGATGAATTCCTGGAGTTTATTTTGAAATGCTTTTGCAAAATCTTTACTTCAGGTAGGTGATTCAGTCCCTGCTGCAACTTTGAAGGGGGAGAAAGTTTATTTTTTAAAAAAGAGGCAGATTGTAGCACCAGGGAAAAGGTTTTTGAAAGTTTTCAGCATCGCTTGATAGGACTCTATTGGAAATTCTGAGCGGGGGGGGGGGGGCTGATTTATTCTCAAGCAACTTTTTGTGCCTTTGATAGGTGGTTTTCTTCAAGCTATCTTAAGCTCATGGTCTTGCTCATTCAACGATCCTGTGGACTTCTTATCCTTCATTTATTTCATATGTGTCGTTACCGCATCCCTGCATTCAAACATCTGAAATTGGTGATCATTAAACCTAATAAAATACAATGGGGAGGTGGGAGGGGGACAAGATTCCAGCAAATGAATTTATAATGCATTGGAAGCATTCCACATAAATGTGCTGAAGTTAAAAAAAAAAATCAAAACAGGAAAAAGTGGAGGAGATAATCTGTATTCAAGGACACGGAGGGCTTCAGTGTAGGGTGGGACTTCAAGAGAGCCTGCTGGAATTTTCCAAATATTTTCAGGTATTCTCTGGGCATTTAACATTTGGGCTGTAAAAATGGTTTCAGTCTTCCCAAGGATGATATATTTTTTTAAAAAAAAATAAAAATGCTACAGTTGAATCCTCATTCTTTTGCTTAGGGAAATTAAAAATTTTCTTGATCCCATCAGATCAACATCAACAGGGATTCCTCATATGACTCTCCTGGGCAAAAGAGATTGGAGGAGATAGATCTGAATCTTTCCCCCTTCTCTTCCCCCTCCCAAATCTTCCTCTCGTTTATGCCAGGACTCCTGAAAGGTGGCACCCTGATCGATATTGGCAGTGGACCCACCATCTATCAGCTGCTCCCTGCCTGTGGGTCGTACGAGAACATCATAGCTACTGATTATCTGGAGCAGAACTGCCAGGAAATTACAAAATGGCTGAAGAAGGAGCCGGATGCTTTTGATTGGTCCTCGGTGGTGCAGTATGTGTGCCAGCTGGAGGGGAACAGGTAGGGAGCAGCAAGGATTTGCCCCTGAAAAGTAAAACTGTGGGCTTAATCTTACAACTGATCAGGTCAAAGTCCCAGAGAAAGTTCATTATTGGCTAATGGCAGGAATGGAGAATGGCCAGCCAAGCAACATTGACCGTTGAAACTCTCTGTGTGGGAAGGGAGAGGTCATCCTGATTAGAGACAAAAGGGACAGAGGCCAGCCAGAGGGAAGGGATCAAGCAGATCAAGAAAAATAGAGCAAGGGCAAAGAGAGAGGGGTGGGAGGAAATTTTCAGCCCAAGCTGGAAGTGGGTAGATGGGATTTGCAGGAGGAGGAGGAGGAGGAAAACTGTGGAGTCCTTGGTGCTCTCTGAGCTTGGTTGTTTGCTTACAGACATTTCATGACCCAACTAGGGAACATCATCCGTGTTAGAAGAGAATGGGGATTGCTCTCATTTTATATACTAGTGGTTACTTAGCTGGGTAATGAAATATCTGCAAGGAAACAACCAAACTCAGGGAGTACCAAGGACCCCAACATCCTGATGCATATTTAGCACATTTCCCCTCTTAAAATTCTACACTTTTTTGAGTCCCTTTATTGACAGGCATTTTGCTTTGATATTTGAGGGTGTCTATCCAAGGCTGCAGATACCAGCCGAAGGGACTTCAACCATTCTCCTTCCCAACATACTTGAGTTGTACAGGAGAGCTACTTCAAGCCACCACTTCTAAGCTGGTTCCGCTGCATTCCAGAGAGGTCTCAGAGCCGCCTGTTTATTTAATTTAATTTGATTTAATTTAATTAATTAAATTTATATGCTGCCCCTCTCTGAAGACTCAGGGCGGCTCACAATACATTTTAAAAAATCATTATAAAAAAACATTGAAAAATTAAAAACATTAAAAACTCATTCACACCATTCATGACCGGATCTCACCAGATCGCAAGAGCGAGATCAACGGCCCCAGGCCTGCCGGAAAAGCCAGGTCTTCACCGCTTTTCGGAAGGCCAATAGGGTGGGGGTGGTCTGGACCTCAGGAGGTAACTGGTTCCAGAGAGCTGGGGCTGCCACCGAGAAGTCCCTCCCCCGCGGGCCCACCAGCCGGCATTGTTTAGCTGACAGGACCCGGAGGAGACCAACTCTGTGGGATCTTACCGGTTGCTGGGAGCTATGCGACAGAAGGCGGTCTCGAAGATAACCTGGCCCTGAGCCATGTAGGGCTTTAAAGGTAATAACCAACACCTTGAATTGTGCCCGGAGACCAATAGGGAGCCACTGCAGCTTGCGGAGAATTGGTGTAATGTGGGTGTAACTAGGTGCACCCACGACAGCTCGCGTGGCTGCGTTCTGGACCAACTGTAGTCTCCGAACACTCTTCAAGGGCAACCTCATGTAGAGCGCGTTGCAATAATCTAACCGTGAGGTGACAAGGGCATGAGTGACTGTGAGGAGAGCCTCCCGATCCAAGTAGGGTCGCAATTGGTGCACCAGGCGAACCTGTGCAAAGCTCCCCCTAGCCACAGCTGTCAGATGTTGCTCTAATCTTAGCTGTGAGTCTAGGAGGACACCCCAAATTGCGAGCCCGTTCTGAGGGGGACAATATTGGCTTTCCGATGTCCCTGCAGGGAGACGTGTGCGGAGAAGGAGGCCAAGCTGCGAAGAAGCATCAAGCAGGTCCTCCGGTGTGATGTCCTTCAAAGCAACCCACTGGCTCCCATCTCTCTGGCCCAGGCTGATTGCCTTCTGTCCACAGAGTGCCTGGAGTCGGCCTGCAAAGACCAGCTGAGTTTCCAGGCCGCCTTGAAGAACCTCAGTTCTCTGCTGAAACTCGGGGGACACTTGATACTCGGTGGGGTTTTAGGGTGCACGTTCTACAGGGTGGGCCCTCATAAGTTCTCCAGCATGTTCTTCACAGAGGAAATACTGAAAACCGGCCTCAGCGCCACTGGATTTGCCATTGTAGAGTTCACTGTGGAGCCCAGAGTTTTTAAGACCAATATGGAGGACTGTGATTTCTCCGGAAAGTATGTCATTCTTGCCCGCAAGGACAAGGAAGTGTAAACTCTGTGGCTTTATTGTATCCTAAAAGCCACAACATCACTTTGGATCTGAAACGTGCTTGCCCCAAGCCCATCTCTACTGCAGTCTCTTCTCAGTTTTAGCTTTCTAAGTGTCACATGAAGGTCATAGTAACCCATTTCATTGGGAGGTCACACTCCAACAAAGATGGAAGGAGTTAAAATAAAACACTTTCTAAAAGAAACATGCGTTGTCTTGATCTATTTTTAGGGAACATTTAATGAAAAATAAATCATGCAGAAAACAATGAAAATCTCAGTATTCACCTGGGTTTTCACGAATGGAAAACCATTTTATTTATTTATTTGTGGGAAGCGTTGACTTTTCAGCGAGTTTAAAAACTTTGGCCACCGAGATTAGCCAGAGTTTCTCTCAGGCTCCATTCAATACACAATAGATTCGGTTACAATGGAACTTCTACGTTTGGGTGAAGGAAGAAGTCCTTCAATCTTCTTGCGTTTTTATGTTACAATTTCTACTTGGTTGTTCTCAGTGGTGAAATCCAATTTTTTTTTACTACCAGTTCTGTGGGCGTGGCTTGGTGGGCATGGCAGGGGAAAGATACTGCAAAATCCCCATTCCCTCCCCACCCCTTGGGGAAGGATATTGCAAAACCTCCATTCCCACCCCACTCTGGGGCCAGCCAGAGGTGGTATTTGCTAGTTCTCCGAACTGCTCAAAAATTCTGCTACCGGTTCTTCAGAACCTGTCAGAACCTGCTGGATTTCACCCCTGGTTGTTCTGTGACATGATCTGCATTTGACAAACACAAGCCAGAGCCTTCTCAGCCCAAGGGGAGGCCCTGGAGGGCCCCAAGTCCCTTGGCCATGTCTGTCAAGATTCAAGGGGCAACTGAGAAGAGAGCAGATCCCAGGAAATCCCATCTCTGCCTTTTGTAGGCTCAGAGGCCCCATGGAGGAGGACAGAGGGGCCAAGGGCCCTGGGTTCCAGACTGGATTATTCCTGAATTTCAGACAGCTCAGTAGAAGACAACATTTCCTCTGAAAATGCTACCAACGTAACATCTACTGCAATGTCACTGAGTTTCTAGTCCGGGACCTCCACCTTTATACCAAAGTAACTCATTTTCTGAGTTTGCAAACAACACCGCGTTAAAAACTAACAAAGCAGATCAGTGGAGGTCAGCTGCTCAGCGGTGGGTCACAGATGAGGGTTCTTGTGGGGCAGGTTGTAGGCAGGACTGCATTCCTGAAAGGTTTCAAGGGGCATTTCTTGGAGCCTTCTGCATCAGACTGGCTGTGGCTCATAAATGTTTTTGCAGACTGGCAAATTGCCAGACGGATTTGAAGAGCAAAAGTTCTCCCAAGAGGACTTATGTATTTATTATTTATTTACTTTAGAACGTTGTTGTCCTGTCTTTATAAACAATTCAAGGCAGCAAACACATCTACCATAATACTCCTTCCTCCTCCTAGCTTCTGGCAACGACCAACCTGTGAGATGAGTTGGACTGAGAAAGATGGGCTGGCCCAAAGTCACCCAGCTGGTTTTTCATATCGAAGGTAGGACTAGAACTCACTATCTCCTGGTGATTGGCCTAAAGCCCCCCAGCCAGCTTTTGAACCTAAGGTGAGACTAGAACTCACCGTCTCCTGGTTTCTAAACTGGTGCCTTCACCACTAGACCAAGCTGGTTTAGATAATGTAGACTTATGCAACAAAATGATCAACAGCAAACACTGATTAAAAACCCAACTGTTGTCTTGCATTGACCAATGATGGTGTTCCTCATTTGAATATGACTTCTGCTTCCCTGAAATTTTGCTCTGCTGCAAAAACCTACACACCTGTTTGATCGCAGGTGACCTTGGGACAGAAAAACAACAACAGACACCAGGAAAGTTGCATCTTTCTTAAACCTAGTGTGTCTTCTCTGTGAACATATAACCATGGAGAACCATGGGGGGTCGAGAGCCCTTAGTCTTGATGCTGGAGTCAAGTTAATTTTCGACCCAGCCAAGAGTGGGTGGGGAGGACTTCAGCATGGGAGAAACGATAAAAGCTGCTGCTCTCCAAAGAATGTCCTGCTTGCAACCAAATGTTGGGCCTTTGAGGCATCTACTTCTTCTCCCCTTTGAAAAAGGTCAGATAATGGGAAAGGGTGATAAAGGCTTTGACCAAAAAGAATGAGGAAGAAGGAACAGTAAAGAGGACAGACTTCATAATGGGGAATTCTGGGCATCAGAATTTGGAGGCATCCACTAGGCACCTGAAAACCTTCAACCCAATCAAACTAACAAGTGAGAATTGAGTCTCTGGCAAGATTTCGGGGGGAAATGGAGCCATCATTCACAGAAAGGGAATTTTATGCTAAGCATTTTGTTCCAAAAGACTTTCTGAAATCATATTACACCCTGAGCTCTGGAAATAATGCAGAGAGTGACTTTTTAATATTCTTCCTGAAAAATCTCCACAGGATATTCACTTCAGGTAAGTGTTTTTAACAGGTGGAAGTTGGTGGAGATAAATTGGCTCCCATTTTAAGTGGAATCAGTGTAATTGATGATCTCAGATTAATGTGCAGACGAGAACATAAGACTAATGTGCCTTTTGCAAGTATGTGAACTATGCAAAAGAACTGGCTCAAAAACAGATTTTAAGGCCACATGCCTGTAAATATTTTGCTCAGGCTTTTATCTTACAGATATTAAAATATGGGTAGTATGACATATTTACAAAAATGCATTTATTAATTAAAAACGCAGGCCAGAGGAATACAAATAGTTGTGTCCATGAAAATGCATAACATGTATAGATTGAAAAAGGTGTTTCTGAAGGGGACACATACAAACACACATACACACACACACAGAGAGATCGTCCAGTTCAAGAATGTAAAAAGGAGGGTTGTTATGTATTCCTTGAAGAGGCAATTTTCATTCCAAAGGTGTCGTTGAATCTGTTTCCCTAACATGAAGGATCACCACCACAAATCGTGCTTCAGTTGATGGAGCACAGACTTCAGTGTTGGAGTTTCTAACTGTTCCTGCAGCTCCACCATTTTAGCAAAACACAACCCAAGCTAGCAGGTTAGCCACATTAGAGGCACATAGTCAAGGAAATGTTGTCCAAGGGTCTTGAAAAATTGTGTTTGGGTTGCTATGCTCCAGACGGCATCAAGGGTGACACCCTGATTGACTTTGGCAGCGGCCCAGACATTTACCTCTTTCTCTTGGCCTGCGAGTCCTTCTGGGAGACCATAGCCAGTGATTACACAGACTAGAACTGGAAAGAGATGCAGCGATGGCTGAAGAAGGAGCCGGGGGCTTTTGACCAGACCCCCATCATGAAATACATCTGTGAGTTGGAGGGAGACAGGTAGGTAGAAGAATGTAGCTTTTACGTTTAGCTCCAGCCAGATTGGCAAAAATGTACACCAATTTATCACCTAAATGTTGGAGATGTGGCCATAAATTAGGAACATACTACCACATGTGGTGGATGTGCCCCAGTGCTTAAAAATTTTGGTATAAAATCAGAAGGTGGTTAGAAGAGATTACACTCCAAAAGACTGATTTCAAACTGGAGTTGTTTCTTCTAGGAATGATTGATAAGAAAATGGAGAAAAGTTTGTACTATATAACATTGCATATACTAACGACGGCCAGAATCTCCACAGATCAGTACACCACCTGAAGAAATAGTGCTTAATAAAATCCTCAAATGTGCTGAAATGGATAAAATGACAATGTAGATTAAAGAAAGGGATGATTCGGATTCCTATAAAGTGTGGAATAGATTTTATACATGGATAGAAAATAGAAATCAAAACAAGAAATAAGAGTGTAAATTGAAATTTGACTAATCGGAATTTAAGAGTATTGAATTAAGGATAAAATATTGATTATGTTAATAAATAGAATGTAAGTATATATAATAATTTAGTTTAAATGAATGTTTAATATGATTATACAAGAATAAGTGAATGATTATGAAGATTGAATGTAAAAAGTATAGATAACTGTTGATGCAGAAAGTTGTAAAATATTATATAATGTTGTTATTTATGTTTTGTATTTTACCATTTGGTGTATGTATATGTTCTTTTTCTTTTTCTTCTTTTTCTTTTATTGCTTTTTTGTATTTTTCTATTATGTTTTTGGTTTTAAAAATGTAAAATATTCAATAAAAACATTTTTTTTCCAAAAAAAAAAAGAAGAATGTAGCTTTTGTTTTGAAACTCTTTAAGACTACAAAATTAATTTAGCCACAGCCAAAGAACAAAATCAGGCGCTCTTCCTTCATCTTTGGCTAATCTGTCCATGTATGAAAATGCATCAGGAGAGATTTTGCAATCAGGAGCTTAACAGGGGAATAATTGTGCAGACCAGAAGAGTCCACATTGAAGAACCAAAGGAGACTCTCTTTCAGGAAACATGCCAGCTGCTGTCAAGTTAGTGAATGACTTTTGCGCAATTCTGTTAGGAAAGCAAATGGCAATAAGCCCACAGTTTCTTCTGAGCAGATGGGAAGTGGAGAACCAGTTGCTCCAGACTTGTTCTCTGTTTCAATTATTCTGCAGAGCTCCAGAAGGATCTGCAGGTTCATCTCCTCCTCAGTGGTCCATGTCTTCTTTGGGCCTCCCCTTCTCAAGCTCTCTCTCCTGGTGGGACCTGTATCTAAGCAGGGTTTCTCTAGCCAAAGCCTTCCATTGGTTTCCATCTCTGTTTCTTCTTGCATCAGAGTCAGAAAGTAGCAGCTATTCAACCCTCTACACCTTGAGGGTCTCCTCCATTTTGCAATTGGCCCATTGCCCAGTGGACTCGTCCATTAATCTGATAAGGAAAGAAGTGGTCCTTCCCCTCCCGGCCCCAACTGGAGAAAGCCAGTGAGAATCCATGTTTTGCTCAGGAATTAACCGAACTCTTAATTAACTGAACATATAAATTGACTGTTTCCACAACAGCACTATAATGCCAGAGAAGAAACTTCATCACACTAAGATGCCATTATTAATTTATTGAAATGATTTATAGCCCCCTCCTCATCTGTGATGCCAAGACAAATAGATTGGCAACAGAGCATGGCAGCTCGATGGGGAAAAGAGCCTTGGTACTACAGTGGTTTAAAGCACCCTGTTATTAACACAGCTGCCTGCAATTTACTGCTGGTTCGAATCTCTCCAAGGCTCAAGGTTGACTCAGCCTTCCATCCTTTCTAAGGTAGGTTAAATGAGGACCCAGTTTGTGGGGGCAATAAGCTGACTTTGTATAAAATATACAAAAGTATGAAGGCTATTGCTGAGCACATTGTAAGCCGCCCTGAGTCTCCGGAGAAGGGCGGCATATAAATCAAAATTTAAAAAAAAAAAAAAAATGCCCCTAGACCAATGTTTCCATTGTTGGCTGAAAACAATTGGGGGAACTGAAGCCCACATGCCTGAGATTAGCCAAGTTTGAGAAACGCTGTTCTAGACCTTCCAGGTCCCAGAGTGATATTTGAACGGAGGCAAGAAGGAATTCCTGCAGCGAGAAGGGCTTTCCTGTTGTTGAAGGACAGCAGACCTGGGAAACCTGACCTATCTCCATCCATAAAAAGAAGGACAACTTCAGAGTGACCAAGGTTTGGAGGTAAGCAAGTCACATTCTTCCTGTCTTTTCCCCGAGGGAAAAATGGCCAGAGAAGGAAGAGAAAGTCCGAAGAGCCGTCAAGCAATACCTGAAATGCGATGTGACCCAACCCAACCCTTTGGCCCCACTGGTTCTCCCTCCTGCAGATTGTCTGCTTTCCAGTTTGTGCTTTGATGCAGCTTGCAAAGACATCCCCACCTACCAATCGGCCTTCAGGAACATCAGTTCCCTCCTGAAACCAGGGGGACACCTTCTGTTTTATTCAGTGCTTGAGGGATATTACTACACGATGGGCCAACGCAAGTTCTCTGCTCTCTACTTGGAGAAGGGGATGGTCGAAGAGGTAGTGAGACAGGCTGGCTTTGTCATTAAGTGGATTGAGGAAACCAGGATCAACTTCCCTCCTTCTCTATCCGATGGGAAGAAGCTGTGCATTCTTCTTGCCCAGAAATGTAGCCCATGAAAATTAGACAGCTGTTGCTGTAACACCCAGGGGTTTCCCCAATAATTGTTGTGATTTTGCTATACAATTTAGGGAAAGCACATACAACATGGCTTCTGTGATCTTTTCCACGCCCTTCCTAGTAGGAAAATGTAAGAAATAGCTCTGTGTATAATAAAGTAACAACTTGCCTCTGTGTGTGTGTGTTCGTTTCTGCTTTCCTTGTGTTGTGTCTCTCAGTGGATCCTCTGGGGGGCATTATAGGGGCAGCATCCATGGATCGTGCTTCCAGGAAAGAGGAGGGCAGCTTAGGACAGAATGGGCAAGATGCACTGGGGGAATTATCAGGAACATTTTTCTTTGCAGTCCCCAAATATCTCATTTTGTTGAATCCAGTCTCGTTTTTGCTGGCTTCTCTTTGCGAGTCAACTTAGATCCCATCCTTTTCAGCTTTTGGAGGGTTACTGACTGGCCAGCAGGCGGATGCATCCCCGGTCCCTCAACCTGATTGCTTTCCAAGATTCTGGTGGCTGGATTGAATCAAGAGGCGTCTGCTTTCAGATAAAGACCTTACACAAGAGGGGTTCTTCCCATGAAAAGTTCAGGTGAAGCAGCTCCTCCTGTCTCCACAGATGGTTACAGAACAATTCCCATCCTTCCACATGGGATTCTTGGGGGCGTTGGTGGTGGAGGTGTGTCTGGAGGGCAGAATGTGGACAAAGACAAAGAGATTGGTAATCACGGTGGAAGCTACATGGAGACACAACTCTAATCCACTGGGGAATCCACTCTAATCCACTGTGTCCGCTGGGGAATTTTGGGATCTGAATCCCGTAGATCATTAGAGCTGCCAAGGTTGAGGATTTTTCAATCCAGGCAAGAAGGAAATTTGCACAGAAGAGAACTTTCCTGTTTTTCACGGACCACAGACCTGGGAAATCTGACCTATCTCCATCCATAAAAAGAAGGGCAATTCTAGGTTGACAAAGGTTTGGAGGTAGGCAGGTCACATTCTTCCTGTCTTTTCCCCCAGGGAAAAATGGCCAGAGAAGGAAGAGAAACTCCGAAGATCCATCAAGCAGTTCCTGAAATGCAACGTGACCCAACCCAACCCTTTGGCCCCGCTGGTTCTTCCTCCTGCAGATTGTCTGCTTTCCACTCTGTGCTTTGATGGGGCTTGCAAGGACATCCCTACCTACTGATTGGCCTTCAGGAACATCAGTTCCCTCCTGAAACCAGGAGTGCACCTTCTCTTTCATTCAACGGTTGAGAATAATTATTATGTGGTGGACCAACACAGGTTCTCTGCCCTCTACTTGGAGAAGGAGATGGTGGAAAATGCAGTGAGACAGGCTGGCTTTGTCATTAAGTGGATTGAGGAGACCAGGAATACCCTTCCCCCTTCTCTAGCTGATGGGAAGGTGAGATGTGTCCTTCTTGCCGAGAAATGTAGCACCTGAAATAAGGCAGCTGTAACACCCAGATGTTTCCCCAACTATGGTTATGATTTTGTTATACAACTTAGGGAACGCACACACAACGTGGCTTCTGCGCTCTTTTCCATGCCTGCTAGGCATGTAGGAAATGGCTCTGCGTGTAAGAAAGTAACATCCTGCATCTCTCTGTGTGTGTATTGGTGTGTGTATGTATTGGTGTGCTTCTCTCCTTTCTGCAGAGGAGAGAAAGGAAGGTGGCTGGACAGGAATCCAAAAGCTGGAAGACTCGACTGCCTGGCAGAATTATAATGCTGCTCTCCAGCACAGGAGTTAGGAAGAAAGGGAAAACACAAAAACTTTTCTGCAAGAGAAAACCTTCAAGCCCCCCACCCACCCCCGCAGCCCCCATCCACCTCCCCCCTCCGTCTCACAAAGGACACCAAAAGACACTCTGCTCTGTAGGGTGATCAGAACAGGAGGTGGATCTGGATCTTGAAGACCTGTTCCCAAAGACCCTGGTCTCTGACAAGCCTTTCCTGCCCTCTGGCAAAAGGACCCACTCCCCTCCTTTGGTGGGAGAGGAAGGAAGTCTTCTGCTGCCTCTTTTCCAGGGGAGAACATCTGATTGCATAAGAGGGAGAGGACTGGTCAGATCATGACTTCAGGTCTCTCGGCATGTGGTGGGCAAAACGATCACGCTGCGGCCTGCAACAGGCTCCTTTGTTGAGAAACCAAATTGTAAGAGAAATCAGGGGGTGGAGCTAACCAAGATAAAAATAAGATAAAACTGAGAACTTGAAGGGAACAACCAGAAGTTGGCAAAAGAGTTTCTGGGATGATGGAGGAGCCTTTCACAGAGGGAGATTTCTATGCTGAGAATTTTCTTCCCAAAGATTATCTGGAAAAATATTATAATGTTAACTTTGATGATGATGATGATGATGATGATGATGATGATGATGATGATGATGATGATGGACTGAAGAAGATTCACACTTTATTCCTGAAAGGGGCCCACAGGGCGTTCACCATAGGTAAGTCTTGACTTTCTCAACTTTAACCTCAAAGTGAGGGAGCCTTGATGATCAGTGATGGTCAGGAAGAGCCAAGAGGCAAATCTCAAAGTCATGTTTTTGTCTTCACAATTCTGCTGATCATAACCTGCACCGCTTAGATGTCCTCTTCAGGGTGTCTAAGCCATGAAGTGGATGTAGATTACAAAAGGCAGATGCCAAAATGGTCACAAACATTTCTTGATTTTTCCTGCAGATTGATCTGAAACGAAATGCAAAGCAGAAGTTTCCCCAATCTCTTTCACATGTCTTTATTTCTTATTGAGATGGGGAGAACAGGTGGGAAGGGAATAGGTTCATGGGAATGCAAAGAAGAGAAGGAGTTGTTGCCAGGTGATCAGGTGGCCCCCAGGAAGTTCTTTGAAGGGCTCCTGGTGCTTCTTCTGGGGCAGCTCAGATGGGAAAATAGGTACCAGTGTTCAGAATAGCAGATAGGAAGCACCCAAAGTAAACTGAGCTTGAAAAATTCTGCATTTGGCTTGATGGGCTCCAGATGGCATCAAGGGAGACACCCTGATCGACATTGGCACCGGCCCAACCATCCACCAGTTCCTCTCCGCCTGTGAGTCCTTCCGGGAGATCATAGCCACCGATTACACTGACCAGAACCGGGAGGAGCTGCAGCGATGGCTGAAGAAGGAGCCAGGGGCTTTTGACTGGACCCCCATCGTGAAATATGTCTGTGAACTGGAGGGAGATAGGTAAGTAGAGGAAGAATGTAGCAGTTCACTATCTCTCCTGGGGAAATGGGAAGTGGAGAACCAGTTGTTCCACACTCGATCTCTGTCTTAATTCTTCTGCAGTGCTTCAGTAGGACCTTCAGGGTTATCTCCTCATCAATGGTCCATGTCTTCTTTGGGCCTCCCCTTCTCAAGCTCTCTCTACTGGCGGGACCTGTATCTCAGTAGGGTCCCCAGACCAGTGTTCCTTGTGCTGTCTGGGGAATTCTGGGAGTTGAATGCCATACATCTTAATTGTGTCAAAGTGGAGGAATACTGTCCTTGACCTTTCCAGACTGATATTTGAATCCAGGCAGGAAGGAAATTTTCTAGAAAGAAGATCTTTCCTGTTTTTGAAGGACCGCAGACCTGGGAAACCTGACCTATCTCCATCCATAAAAAGAAGGGCAATTCCAGAGTGACCAAGGTTTGGAGGTAGGCAAGTCACATTCTTCCTGTCTTTTCTCCCAGGGAAAAATGGCCAGAGAAGGAAGAGAAAGTCCGAAGAGCCATCAAGCGATACCTGAAATGTGATGTGACCCAACCCAACCCTTTGGCCCCGCTGGTTCTTCCTCCTGCGGATTGCCTGCTCTCCAGTTTGTGCTTCGATGGGGCTTGCAAGGACATCCCCACCTACCGATCGGCCTTCAGGAACATCAGTTCCCTCCTGAAACCAGGGGGGCACCTTCTCTTTCATTCAACGCTTGAGGAGCATTACTACATGGTGGGTCAACACAGGTTCTCTGCCCTCTACTTGGAGAAGGAGATGGTCGAAGAGGCAGTGAGACAAGCTGGCTTTGTCATTAAGTGGATTGAGGAGACCAGGGTCAACATCCCCCCTTCTCTAGCTGATGGGAAGAAACTGTGCATCCTTCTTGCCCAGAAATGCAGCCCATGAAAGTTAGACAGCTGTTAATGTAACACCCAGATTATTTCCCCAACCATCATAATGATTTTGTTATACAAGTTAGGGAAAGCACAGACAACATGGCTTCTATGCTCTTTTCCTTGTCTTTCCTAATAGGCATCTGGCAAATGGTTCTGTGTGTAATAAAGTAACACCTTGCCTCTGTGTGTGTGTGTTGGTTTTTGCTTTCCTTGTGTTGTGTCCCTGTGTTTTCTAAGCATGTGGATTCTCTGGGCATGTGTTGCCCTGGACTGCACTCATCCCTGCCCTTTCTGAGATGGCACTCCTGGCTACCCTGCCACTGGCTGGGGGTGGCCCTCTCCGTGCCTCCAGCCACTTATCTCCTCCAAGTTAGAGTCACCCATCCCTCTCTCTCTGCTGCCCCAAATGACCAGCCAGTTCAAAAGCATATTAGATTTTATATTCCCTTTGGCACCCTTTTGGTGCCAAAGGAGAAGAATGATGGGTTGGTGCAGAGCTGAGCTGTCCATGCATATCTGGTTTTGGAGGGCATCTCAAGGAGTTTAGATCAGATCAGATCATATTAGATTTTACATTCTCTCATCAGGGGTGAAATTCGAGAGTTGAAGTCCACTCCTCTTAAAGTTGCCAGGGTTGAGAAATGCTGATCTACCTGTTCTGGATTTAAGTGCAGGAGAGTAGTAAAGCAGAAGCTGAAAAAGATGCTACTCCCTAGTTGCTATAATTAGCAGCTCTTTTGGAGCCAATAAGCAGGAAACAAGGGATAGGCTGATTAGGGCAAACATTGGGAGGGGAGCTGTTTTAAGAAATCAACTTGGAATTCAGAATTCAGAAAAGAAAGGGAAGAGAGTGTCAGGGTTCCAAGTAACGTCCCCAACGAAATCAAACTCAGAGGCTTGAAGTTTGTCAAAGCTAACTTTTATTAGAGATGTCATATTGGCACATCTGGGAAAACCCAAATCTGAAAGCTTCTGGGTTTTCCTCACCCACAAGAGAGTTCAAGACCTTGCCCACATCTCCCACATGTCCACCACAGCTCCAATCAGTTCTTTCCCGAACAGAAGACATCCCTCCAATTTCTCCTTTGCACAGCTGCCGGACATCAAGCCTTGAACTTCTCTTAGAGCAGTTTGTTATGGCTATCTCTACTTCACTCATGCAACCCCCCCTCTCAACATCCCACGGTATAAGTGTGGCAGGCCTGGATCCTCAAGGCACACAGGTAATATGGCTTCCAGGCATGACATGCACCCCCACCCCCCAGAAGAGACATGTGTCCTGTAAAGAAAATAACAGTTGGGGGAGTTATCCACATTTAACAACCCCTCCCCTCCCAGGGGGACCCTTTACCTTGTCCAGGTATTTATCATGGAATTGTTCAATCAGTCTATCTGCTTTGATGTTCCAGCTTTTTCCCCAGAGGGCATCAGAAAAAGGGTACCCTTTCCATTGTATTAGGTATTGCAACTGACCTCTATACATTCTGGAGTCTAATATCCTCTTTGTCTCGTAACCGGTCCCTCCTTTCACCACAATGGGGGGGGAGGCAGTTGGGTCTGGGGTCTTATGTTAGATCCAACGGATCGTTTCAGCAAAGTACAATGAAATAAGGGGTGGATTTTCCCTAATATGCGAGGGAGGCTTAATTGCACTGTCACAGGGTTAATTATTTTCACTATAGGAAAAGGGCCTAAGAACTTTGGTCTCAATTTTATGTACTTAGTGGAGAGAAAAACTTTCTCCCTCACCCAAAAGGGGGGCTAAAGCAAGTGGTGCTTATCTGCTTGTTTTTTATATCCAGCTGCTGCTTCAGAGAGCGCCTTTTTTGTATTCTCCCATCCCTTTCTCAATGAATCCATCCATTCTGTCAATGATATGGAGGAGGGGGGTTCTCTCGGCAGTTCTGGCATGGGGACAAATTCCATGCCGCTGGTAACTTGGAAAGGAGTTAGTCCAGTGCTAGAATGCACGGCATTGTTGTACGCTGTTCTGCAAACAGCAACAAGTCCGCCCAATTTTCTTGCTGGTAATCCACATAGCATCTGATTGTTCCACCATGGAGTTTGTATATTCCACGGCCCTATTCATGCTCAGGTGAAAAGCCGAACTGAGCCCCTATGCGGACCCGATGGACCTCAGGAACTCTCTCCAGAACTTGATGGTGAATTGGACCCCTCTGTCCGAGATACTGCGGAGTGGCGTTCCATGCAGTCAGTAGATGTACTTGACGAATAGCTTTGCCAATTTCTTTGCAGAGGGTAGTCCAGAGCAAGCAGTGAAATGGGCTTGCTTCGAAAATAGATCAATGATCGTCCAGGGGTCAGGTGGCTGTCTGGTTTGACTCCTGGTGATGACTTGGGCGGCCGATTGTGAATGGGGAGGGATTGTGGCATGGGACACTTCCTCTTGGCAGCTGTCGAATTGGGGCTTCCTCGATAGCGCATCTCCCAATACATTTTTTCCTGCCGGTATGTATCTCAGTTCAAACTTGAACTGTTTGAAGTATTGAGCCCGGTGGACTTGCTTAGGAGACAATTTCCTGGGTGTTTTTAGGGCCTCTAGGTTCTTATGAAAGGCTCCTTCCTGTCTTCCAGGAAGTGTCTCCAAGAGAGTAACACCCATCAAATGTCATAAGCTTCTTTCTCCCAAATGGCCCATCGCCTCTCTGTATCGTTAAGTTTCTTGGATATGTAGGCACATGGTAGCAATTGCCCCTTGGTGTCCCTTTGCAGGAGAACTGCAGCCACTGCCATGTCGCTGGCATTGGCTTGGACAATGAATTGCCGCTCTGGGTCCGGATGTTGCAGGATCAGCTCTTGGGCGAACAGCCTTTTCAGTTTTTCAAAAGCTTTCTGGCATTCCATTGTCCATGCAAGTGGCTGTGACGGCTTTGGTTTTGTTGGTGGGGACCCCATTTTTAACAGTTCAGTTAGGGCAGCGCCACCTCCACAAAAGCTGGAATGAATTTCCTTTAGAAGTTGGCAAACCCCAGGAAGCTTTGGAGATGTTTTCGGGTGCTTGGGGGTTAACAATCCAAAACAGCTTTAACTTTGCTTGTGTCCATCTCTACCCCATCGCTAGAAATCTGGTATCCTAAGTAGTCTAGTGAAGTCTTATGAAACTCGCACTTTGACAGCTTTGTGTAGAGCTTGGCAGCAAGCAGGTTTTTCAGCACCTGCTGGACAAGCTTTACGTGCTCTTCCAGCATTTCGCTGAATATGAGGATATCATCCAAATAGACCAGAACCCCTTTGTATAGGTGCTCATGCAGAATCTCGTTAATAAACTGCATGAAGACTGCGGGGGGCCCCTTTGAAGTCCGAACGGCATCACTTTGAATTGGAAGCTGCCAAGCGGGCAGTTGAATGCTGTTTTCCATTCATCCCCCTCCCTAATCCGTATATGGTAGTAGGCTTCCCTCAAGTCCATCTTGGTAAACACTTTGCTCTTTGACAGGTGATTGAGCATGTCCTTCATGAGGGGGAGGGGGTAGGTGTTCTCCATGCACACCCCGTTAACCCTGCAAAAAAATTTCTGAAAATGTGTGGGTCTCCTGCTTGAGCAGGGTGTGGATCTAGAAGACCTCCAAGGTCCCTTCTAATTTTATTGTTCTGTATTCAGTATTGAAAGTCAGCTATCATCCCTAATGCTTTTGTACAATAGGCTAGACATAGCTAGTTCCCTCCCCCGTTCATCATACGATTTAACCTAGCCACGGCCACCCAGTCATATGACCACCAAGCCACGCTCCCCCCAGTCACATGGCACCCCCCCAGCCACACCCACCTAGCCAGTCTAGCCCCCCAACAGTCTGAGGGAGCCTGAAGTGGCCCCTTGTTCAAAAAGCTTGAGGACCCTCTAGGCCATCTAACCATTGAAACGCAGCATTGTTTAATTTAATTAAAAATCAGATACAGGACCCATATATGCCCACAGCTGCAGCTGGTCATGATGTGATTGACTGTTTGACGTGTGACCCACACGTCAAGGAAAGCAGGAGCCAACAGACAGAGAGAAAAACAAAATATTTTATTACACACATTTTCTATGCACCTTCTAGGAAAGGATCACAGAAGCCACGCGGTGTGTGTTTTCCCTAACTTGTATAACAAAATCCTAACAATGGTTGGGGAAGCCTCTGGATCTTACATCAACAGCTGCCTTATTTCATGGGCTACATTTCTGGGCAAGAAGGATGCACCGGCCTTTTGCATCTGCTTTGGACGGGGGGCAGTTGATCCTGGTCTCCTCAGTCCATTTAATGACAAAGCCAGCCTGTCTCACTGCCTCTTCGATCACCTCCTTCTCCAGGTAAAGGACAGAGAAACGTTGTTGGCCAACTGTGTAGTAGTGCCCTTCAAGGCTTGAATTGAAAAGGAGGTGCCCCCCTGGTTTCAGGAGGGAACTGATGTTCCTGAAGGCCAATCGGTACATGGGGATATCCTTGCAAGCTGCATCAAAGCACAAACTGGAAAGCAGACAATCTGCAGGAGGAAGAACCAGTGGGGCAAAAGGGTTGGGTTGGGTCACATCGCATTTCAGGTACCGCTTGATGGCTCTTCGGACTTTCTCTTCCTTCTCTGGCCATTTTTCCCTGGGAGAAAAAACAGGAAGAATGTGACTTGCTTACTTCCAAAACTTGGTAAACCTAGAGTTGCCCTTCTTTTTATGGATGGAGATCAGAGGTGGGTTTCAGCAGGTTCTGACCAGTTCTGGAGAACCGGTAGCAGAAATTTTGAGGAGTTCAGAGAACTGGTAAATACCACCTCTGACTGGCCCCAACCCCATGTATTCTCTGCCTCCCGAGTCCCAGCTGATCGGGAGGAAATGGGGATTTTGCAGTAACCTTCCCCTGGATTGGGGAGGGAATGGAGATTTTACAGTATCCTTCCCCTGCCATGCCCACCTAGCCACATGCACAAACCATGCCCACCAAGCCACACCCACAGAACCAGTAGTAAAAAATTTTGAAACCCACCACTGATGGAGATAGGTCAGGTTTCCCAGGTCTTGCTGTCCTTCAAGAACAGGAAAGCCCTTCTCTCTCCACGAATTCCTTCTTGCCTGGGTTCACATATCACTCTGGGACCTGGAAAGTCTAGGGCAGTGTCTCCCAACCTTGGCAACTCTCAAATGTGTGGACTTCCTCTCTCAGAATACTCTTTCTGAGTCTGACGCAGGAATAAATAGAGATGGAAACCAATGGAGGGCTTTGGCTAGAGAAAACCTGCTTAGATACAGGTCCCACCAGGAGAGAGAGCTTGGGAAAGGGAGGCCCAAAGAAGACATGGACCACTGAGGAGGAGATGAACCTACAGATCCTTCTGGAGCTCTACAGAAGACTTAAAACAGAGACCAAGTCTGGAACAACTGGTTCTCCACTTCCCATCTGCTCAGAAGAAACTGTGGACTTGTTGCCACTTTTCTTTCCTAGCAGAATGGACACAAAAGCCATGTCTCAATCTCAGCAGAATCTAGTGAAGCTTTCTGAAAGAGATTCTCCTTTGGTTCTTCAATGTGGACTCTTCTGATCTGCACAATTATTCCCTTGTAAAGCTCCTGATTGCAAAATCTCTCCTGCTGCATTTTCATACATGGACAGATTAACCAAAGTTGAAGAAAAGGATTTGGATGCCTTCTCTAGTTGAATCTTAGATAATCTTATAGACTTAAAGACTTTCAAAGAAAAAGCTACATTCTTCCTCTACCTACCTGTCTCCCTCCAGCTCACAGACGTATTTCACGATGGGGGTCCAGTCAAAAGCCCCAGGTTCCTTCTTCAGCCATTGCTGCACCTCCTCCCAGTTCTGGACAATGTAATCACTGGCTATGATCTCTCGGAAGGACTCGCAGGCAGAGAGGAACTGGTGGATGGTTGGCCCGGTGCCAATGTCGATCAGGGTGTCTCCCTTGATGCCATCTGGAGCCCATCAAACCAAATGCAGAATTTTTCAAGCTTAGTCTGCTTTGGGTCCTTTGTATCTGTTGCATGCCCCTGTATAGTTTCCCCATCTAAACTTCCCCAGAAGCACCAGAAACCCTTCGAAGATGATCCTGGAGACCACTGTAACATCTGGCAACTCCTTCTCTTATTAGCATTCCCACAAATATATTTCCAACCCACCCATTTCACCCTCTCTCCAGAAAAAATAAACCCATGTGAAAGAAATTGGGGAAACTTCTTCCTTGTGTTTCATTTCCAGATCAATCTGCAGAAAAGGCCAAGTAATGGAACATAGAATTATAGGGCTGGAAAGAATATTTCTGAACACTTTGGCATCTATCTTTTGTAAGCTACTTTCATTCCTTGACTGTTTGTACCCTGAAGAAGACACCTAAGTGATGCAAGTTACAATCAGCAGAATTGTGAATATGAAAGTATGACTTTGAAATCCACCTCTGGGTTCCTGCTGACCATCTCAGATCAACAATCATTCCTCACCTTGAGGTTAACATTGGGGAAGTCAAGACTTACCTATGGTGAATGCCCTGTGGGCCCCTTTCAGAAAAAAGGCTAGAAACTGACCCACTCCTTCATCCACAAGGCTAACTTTGTAGTTCTTTTCCAGATGGTCTCTGGGATCAAAATGCTCAGTGTAAAAATCTTTCCCTGTGTAAGGCTCTTCCATCATCCCAAAAATACTTTCACCAACTGCTGGGTTCTCCTTTCATGCTCTGAGGATTATTATACTTTGGTCTTTGCTGGCTCCACCTCCTCGTTTCCCTTACAGATTGCTCTCTCAACAAAATTCACCTTTGCATGTTGCAGTGTGAGCATCGTGACAGCAATTAGAAGCCAGGGCCTGACCTGACCTGAAACTAGGTGTTCTCCCTTGAAAAGGAAGCATGGGATTGGCGGATCCCCCACTAAAAAACAATATACCCCCAGCCCCAGGAGGGATGTGAGTGCATAACGTGTCAGTTTGAAATGGATGAAATGGGAGAAGACATACTGTACACAAAATCTGAATAGGAAGTCACGAGGCTTGGCAACAGAGGGAGAATAACTAAATATGAATCAATTGTAGAAACTGCAAGCAAGGGCAAAGGACACGTAGGCTTAAGCAAACTCTAGGGGCAAAAGGAGACACATAGACTAAAGCAAGGTATAAAAAGGTAAAGGTTCCCCTCGCACATATGTTCTAGTTGTTCCCGACTCTAGGGGGCGGTGCTCATCTCCGTTTCAAAGACGAAGAGCCAGCGCTATCCGAAGACGTCTCCGTGGTCATGTGGCCGGCATGACTCAACGCCAAAAGTGCACGGAACGCTGTTTCCTTCCCACCAAAGGTGGTCCCTATTTTTCTACTTGCATTTTTTACCTGCTTTCGAACTGCTAGGTTGGCAGAAGCTGGGACAAGTCACGGGAGCTCACCCCGTTACGCGGCGCTAGGGATTCGAACCGCTGAACTGCCGACCTTTCGATCGACAAGCTCAGCGTCTTAGCCACTGAGCCACCACTTTGTGAAATTTTTCCTTTCCTATTTCTGGTGTTCAGTTGTATAAAAGATCATCCTTTGTTGGTGTGCAGGATGTCGGCTCCTTTAGTGGCTTTTGCTGAAGAGCTTCAATAAAAGTCCATCACTGGTGTCTGGCTCTGATTGGCTTCTGCGCCAAGCTGGTCCGTTTTTGGGACAACAGAACAGAACATAGAATCATAGCGCTGGAAGGGATCCTGGCCTCCTGTTATGCAATCCGATATTCTCCCTTGGAAAAGAGGCATCGTAACCCTAACCCTCTCCGGGGAAAGGAAACAAGGGGGAAAAGGAAGGGGTGCGCCCCCTTGCCAGAGGTCAGGGGAAGTAGAAGAGGCAGGGCAGAGAAGAGAAGAGTGCCTTCAGGGCCAGATAGCCACATAGTCAGCTCTGCCTCCCTTTGCTTTTTTCTTTTTTTTAAATTTTTTTTTTATTGAAAATTATTAAAAATTACAGAAAAAAATATAGCAATATGGATAGCATTGCAGAGAGTAATATAATACCTATAGCGTCTTAAAGCATCAATTTTCACCTAGAGATAGTACAAACCTTCATTAAACCAAGTCATCAAAAAAAGAAAAGATTATCCAGAAGAAAGAATTCTTAACTGCCATGCAATGCTCCTATAAATATTTACCCACGTTCACACTAAGATCAATATTTTACATTCTTCTTAAGATTTCTTTTTTTGCAGCCAAGCATACCACCGGTCCCAACTACTATATAACCCCAATTTTTGTCTATCTCGCAAAAGTCCGGTAAGCTTGTCTGACTCTGCACAGTCCATGATCTTTGCAGTTAATGTAGCCTCCGATGGAATATTTTTGGATTTCCATTCTTGCGCAAACGAGATCCTGGCTGCAATGATGATGTGGAGAGCGAGATACCAATTAGATTTGTTTAAGTTCTCTGGTTTCATACCTAGTAAAAACGTTTCCGGGTTCAATTCTATCCTACATCCTATGATTTCTAAAATCCATTTTTGAATTCTAGCCCAGTATTCTTTTGCTCGGGGACAGGTCCACCAGCTATGAAAATAAGTTCCCATAGCGGCGTTGCATTTCAAATAAACCAGAGAGGTTTGCCTCCCTTTTCTGACCGTCCTACTTCCAGGGCAGAAAACATCTGTTTTGGGTTTGAAGCTTTTCTCGTGTTGCGCCCGGCTGCCCACTGCTCCAGTGAGTTACCCTTTCCCCTGGTTCCTTGCCCAGGGTTGTGTGTCAAAAGGCAGGTTCCCCCCTCCCGCCTCATGGGCGATGAAGGCCAATTCCACGCCTGTCCAACTCTTCCTTGGCATTTAGGACTGGGAAAGGCAACAGCCTTTCTATTTTGGGACCGGATGCCAGTGCAAGGGGCCAGGTTCCCTGGAGGGCAGCTTTGCAGAGGGCAGCAGAATCCCTTCAGTGTCTCATGGCTGTGGCATCCTGGCTTAGTCCAGTGAGAGACCTGGAAGGCTGCAGAGCAGACGGAAACACGAGAGGGCATTCGGAGTTGCAAGCCTGGATGCCATGCCAGAGGGGCCTCGGGGGGAGTTGAAATGAAGTCATAATCCAGGACCCAAAAGTAAAAGAAAGGCATTTCTCAGTTCCCTGGGAATAAATCAGTTATTTTCATAGTTTATTTCCAGGCTTTGAAGTCTACCCACCTTTGAGCTGCCAAGGAACCAAAGCAGCTGAATCACCCAGCAGAGCCTGGGGCTGCCTGGGGTCCAGAAGGAGCATTTGTGCCCAGGAAGAGCAGGCAACTTTGGCACCAAAGAAACTTCTGCCTCACTCGTCCAATGGGCCACAAAATCAGCTTGGCAGACACTGACTGTCAAGTAAAGGCAGCTCAGCTCTGCACCAACCCATCATTTTTCTCCTTTGGCACCAAAACTTGGCCAACTGCCTCTTTTGGGCACGAGTACAGGAAGGTAGCCTGGCCCCTGCCTTGTTCTGCCTCATTGCCAGCTGCAGTTCCTTGTCCCGACCTGCTCCACAATTTCTGCTTCTGCAGATTGCATGGGGCAGTTCCTGGCACAAGGGTGCATGTGGGCAGTTTGAGCCATGCCAAGGGTCACGGGACCTATCAAGGTGGAAGAGTGGATTGGTTCATGATCCTGAACCAGCTCTGGAACGCAGCTGCTTTGCAAAGCATCCTCCCCCGTGTCCTGGAAAGACCCCACCTGCAGACAAACTCTAGCAGACTCTCTCAGCTGGAAGCATCGCTGGCCCTGCCTGGCCAAGGAACCGGAGTGCAATATGTTTTCCTCAACCCTGTGAGAGCCAGATGTGTTTGGGAGACATTTAGAGGTGGGGTCCTGGGCAGAGGCAAAGTGGGTAAGAGCAAGGGGGCTGAGGAAGGCTGCCCTCTCACCTCCCAGCAGCCAGAGGTGGCCCTGTGGCTGATCTGGCTCAGCATTGCCGGTCATTTGGGGCAGCAGAGAGAGAGGGATGGGTGGCTCTGACTTGGAGGAGAGCAGCCACAGAGAGGGCCACCCCTCGGCCACTGGGAGGGTAGCCAGGAAGAAGGGTGGCCAGCCTCAGAAAGGGCGGGGCTGAGGGTAGTCCAGGGCAACACATGCCCAGAGAATCCACGTACATAGAAAACAGAGAAACACAACACAAGGAAAGCACAAACCAACACACAAACACAGAGGCAAGATGTTACTTTATTACACACAGAGGCATTTCCTCTTCACCGTTTCCTATGTGCCTTCTAGGAAAGGCATGAGAAGGATCCCAGGAGGCATGTGCCATGTGTTTTCCCTAACTTGTGGAACAAAATCATAACAATGGTTGGACAAGTCTGGGTGTTACACAACAGCTGCCTAATTTTCACGGACTGCATTTCTGGGCAAGAAGGATGCACCGCCCCTTCCCGTCTGCTTTGGGTGGGGGGCAGTTGATCCTGGTCTCCTCAATCCATTTAATAACAAAGCCAGCCTGTCTCACTGCCTCTTCTACCATCTCCTTTTCCAGGTAAATGTTAGAGAACCTGTGTTGGCCAACTATATAATAGTGCGATTCAAGGGTTGAATAAAACAGGAGGTGCCCCCCTGGTTTCAGGAGGGAACTGATGTTCCTGAAGGCCGATCGGTAGGTGGGGATGTCTTTGCAAGCCCCATCGAAGCACAAACTGGAGAGCAGACAATCCACAGGAGGAAGAACCAGCGGGGCCAAAGGGTTGGGTTGGGTCACATCGCATTTCAGGTACCGTTTGACGGCTCTTCGGACTTTCTCTTCCTTCTCTGGCCATTTTTCCCTGGGGAGAAAGAGAGGAAGAATATGATGTACCTACCTCCAAACCAGGGGTGAAATCCAACAGGTTCTGACAGTTTATGGAGAACCAGTAGCAGAAATTTTGAGCAGTTTGGAGAACCGACAAATGGCACCTCTGCCTGTCCCTAGACTGGGGTGGGAATGGAGATTTTGCAATATTCTTCCCCCAGGAGTGGGGGGGAATGGGGATTTTGCAGTATCCTTCCCCTGCCATGCCCACCAAGCCACACTACGCCCACCAAGCCACGCCTATAGAACCAGTAGTAAAAAAAATTAGATTTCTCCACTACTCCAAACCTTGGTCACTCTGGAGTTGTCCTTCTTTTTATGGATAGAGATAGGTCAGGTTTCCCAGATCTGCTGTCCTTCAAAAACAGGAAATCCCTTCTCTGTAGAAAATTTCCTTCTTGTCTGGATTCAAAAATCAGTCTGGAAAAGTTGAGGACAGTGTTCCTCCACCTTGGCCACTCTTAAGATGTATGGGTTTCAACTCCCAGAATTCCCCAGACAACATGAAGGGTACAAATCTTGAGTGTTCCCCATGGAAAGCTACAGACATGTAGCTTCCATGGCAGTCACCAATCTCTTTGTCTTGGTACCACCTACCTCACATATGGGGAGGGGGGTATAATATAGGAAGTGGCAGGAGAAGAACCACTGGTGGCCTTATCAGGTTAATGGGCGAGAGTAAAGGGTGAGCCCACCGGGCATTTGGGCCAATTAAAACAAGGAGGAGAACATCAAAGTGTGGAGGGTTGAATAGGCTGCAAACTTTGATTATTCATCTATCTGAGTCCGATGCAAGAAGAAACAGATGGAAGCCAATGGAGTGTATGACCCTGTATGGATAGATATCCCACCAGGAGTGAAAGCTTGGGAAGGGGAGATGCAAAGAAGAAATGGATCATTGTGGAGGAGAGGACTCTGCAGATCCTGCAGAAGACTTAAAACAGAGACCAAGTCTGGAACAACTGGTTCTCCACTTCCCATCTTCTCAGAAGAAACTGTGGGCTTCTTGCCACTGTTTTTTTTCCCTAGCAGAATGGACACAAAAGCTATGTCTCAATCTCGGCAGAATCTAGTGAAGCTTCCTGAAAGAGAGTCTCTTTTGGTTCTTCAATGTGGACTCTTCTGGTCTGCACAATTATTCCCCTGATAACCTCCCGATTGTAAAATCTCTCCTGCTGCATTTTCATACATGGACAGATTAGCCAAAGTTGAAAGAAAAGGATCTGGCTGCCTTCTCTAGTTGAATCTTAATTAATCTTATAGTCTTAAAGACTTTCAAAGGAAAAGCTAGGTTCTTCCTCTACCTACCTGTCTCCCTCCAGTTCACAGACATATTTCACGATGGGGGTCCAGTCAAAAGCCCCCGGTTCCTTCTTCAGCCATCGCTGCATCTCTTCCCGGTTCTGGTCAGTGTAATCGGTGGCTATGATCTCTCGGAAGGACTCAGAGGCGGAGAGGAATTGGTGGATGGATGCGCCACTGCCAATGTCGATCAGGGTGTCTCCCGTGATGCCATCTGGAGCCCATCAACCCAACCACAGAGTTTTTCAAGCTCAGTCTGCTTTGCATCCTTCACATCTACTATGCTGCATGCTGGTTCCAATTTCCCCCATCTAAACTGCCCCAGAAGCACAAGAAGCCCTTTGAAGAGCATCCTGATCACCTGGCAATCCCTTCCCTTCTTAGCATTCCCATGAACCTGTTCCCAACCCACCTGTTTCCCCACTCTTAGGAAGAAATAAACACATGGGAAAGAGATTGGGGAAACCTTTCTCCTCCTGTTTAATTTCCAGATCAGTCTGCAGAAAAGTTCAAGTAATTGAGCATAAAATTACAGGATTGGAAGGGATGTTTTTGACCATTTTGGCATCTGCCTTTTGTAAGCTGCTTTCATTCCTTGGCTGTTTGTACCCTCAAGAGGACATCTAAGTGGTGCAGGTTACAATCTGCAGAACTGTGAAGATGAAAGCATGACTTTGATATCTGCCTCTTGGCTCCTCCTGACCATCTCAGATCAACAACCATCCCTCACCTTGGGAACATTGGGGAAGTCAAGACTTACCTATGGTGAATGCCCTGTGGGCCCCTTTCAGCAAAAAGGTGAGAAACTGACCCATTCCTTCATCCACAAGGCTAACTTTGTAGTACTTTTCCAGATGGTCTCTGGGATCAAAATGCTCAGTGTAAAAATCTTTCCCTGTGTAAGGCTCTTCCATCTTCCCAGATAGACTTTTACTGACTTCTGCTTGGTCCTTTCATCTTCTGAGGATTATTATACTTTGGTTTTGCGAGCTCCACCTCCTGACTATCTTTACAGATACATTCCTCAATAACCCATCATTTTTTGCCTTTGGCACCAAAACCTGTCTAACCGGTTGCCTCTTCTGGGCATGAGTACAGGAGGGCAGCTTGGGCCACGAGTACAGGAAGGTAGCCTGGCCCCTGCCTTGTTCTGCCTCATTGCTAGCTGAAGTTCCTTGTCCCAACCAGCTCCACAATTTCTGCTTCTGCAGATTGCATGGGGTAGTTGCCTGGCACAAGGGTGCATGTGGGCACTCTGAGCCATGCCAAGGGTTGTAGGACTTATCAAGGTGGAGGAGTGGATTGGTTCATCATCCTGAACTATCTCTGGCATGCAGCTGCTTTGCAAAGCATTTTCCCCCGTGTCCTGGAAAAAACCCACCTGCAGACAAACTCTAGCAGACTCTCTCAGCTGGAAGCATCGCTGGCCCTGCCTGGCCAAAGAACCGGAGTGCAATATGTTTTCCTCAACTCCGTGAGAGCCAGATGTGTTTGGGAGACATCTAGAGGTGGGGTCCTGGGCAGAGGTAAAGTGGGTAAGAGCAAGTGGGCTGAGGAAGGTTGCCCTCTCATCTCCCAGCAGCCAGCGGTGGGAGATGGGTCAGCATTGCTGGTCATTTGGGGCAGCAGAGAGAGAGGGATGGGTGGCTCTGACTTGGAGGAGAGCAGCCACAGAGAGGGCCACCCCTCGGCCACTGGGAGGGTAGCCAGGAAGAAGGGAGTGCCATCTCAGAAAGGGCAGGGCTGAGGGCAGCCCAGGGCAACACATGCCCAGAGAATCCACGTACTTAGGAAACACAACACAAGGAAAGCAGAAGCCAACACACACAGAGAGAGGCAAGGTGTTACTTTATTACACACAGAGCCATTTGCCAGATGCCTACTAGGAAAGGCAAGGAAAAGAGCATAGAAGCCATGTCTGTGCTTTCCCTAACTGGTATAACAAAATCATTATGATGGTTGGGGAAATCTCTGGGTGTTATGTTGACAGCTGTCTAACTTTCATGGGATACATTTCTGGGCAAGAAGAACGCACAGTTTCTTCCCATCGGCTACAGAAGGGGGGATGTTCATCCTGGTCTCCTCAATCCACTTAATGACAAAGCCAGCCTGTCTCACTGCCTCTTCGACCATCCCCTTCTCCAAGTAGAGGGCAGAGAACTTGCGTTGGCCCACCATATAAAAATTACTTTCAAGTGTTGAATGAAAGAGAAGATGCCCCCCTGGTTTCAGGAGGGAACTGATGTTCCTGAAGGCCGATTGGTAGGTGGGAATGTCCTTGCAAGCCCCATCGAAGCACAGAGTGGAGAGCAGGCAATCCGCAGGAGGAAGAACCAGTGGGGCCAAAGGGTTGGGTTGGGTCACATCGCATTTCAGGTACCGCTTGATGGATCTTCGGACTTTCTCTTCCTTCTCTGGCCATTTTTCCCTGGGGGGAAAGACAGAAAGAATGTGATCTGCCTACCTCCAAACCTTGGTCACTCTGGAGTTGCCCTTCTTTTCATGGATGAAGATAAATCAGGTTTCCCAAGTCTGCGGTCCTTCAAAAACAGGAAAGATCGTCTTTCTAGAAAACCTCCT
The DNA here is from genome assembly GCF_029215685.1 of Pituophis catenifer annectens. Taxonomy (NCBI): domain Eukaryota; kingdom Metazoa; phylum Chordata; class Lepidosauria; order Squamata; family Colubridae; genus Pituophis; species Pituophis catenifer. The sequence continues at coordinate 26,124,483 of NW_027256892.1, forward strand.
TCTTGCCTGGATTCAAATATCAGTCTGGAAAAGCCAAGGACCGTATTCCTCAACCTTGGGAAGTCTTAAGATATATGAGCTTCAGATCCCAAAATTTCCCAACCACTATAAGGAACATTCAATTAAGGTTGGGTCCCCATGTGGCTGCCACCACAGACACCGCAGTCCCCAATCTTCATCTTGGCACTACCTACCTGACAGATGGAGAGGACACTATAAATTATTTCAATAAATGAATAATGAGCCATTGTGACTACGTCATCCTAAAAATCCCATGATTTAAGGTCAGGATGGAAATAGGTGATGGCAGCCTTTCTGTCATGAAGTCTCCTCTCTCTCTCATCTTAGGGTTGCTGTGGAAACGGTCAATTTATGTGTTCAGTTAGTCCCTTCCTGAGCAGCACATGGATTCCCACTGCCTTTCTCCAGTAGGAAGTGGCTGGAAAAGAACCACTCGGACCCAGAGAAGACATGGACCATTGAGGAGGAGATGACCCTGCAGGTCCTTCTGAAGCACTGCAGAAGAATTGAAACAGAGACTGAGCCTGGAAGAATTGAGTCACCACTCCCCATTTGCCCAGGAGAGACAGTGAACGGGTTTCAAATTTGCTTTCTTACCACAGTGGGCACATCTCTCTCAGCAGAATCTAGTGAAGCTTCCTGAAAGAGAGTCCCTTTTGGTGCTTCAATGTGGACTCTTCTGGTCTGCACAATTATTCCCCTGTTAAGCTCCCGATTGCAAAACCTCTCCTGCTGCATTTTCATACATGGACAGATTAGCCAAAGTTGAAAGAAAAGGATCTGGATGCCTTCTCTAGTTCTAGAATCTTAATTAATCTTATAGTCTTAAAGACTTTCAAAGGAAAAGCTACATTCTTCCTCTACCTACCTGTCTCCCTCCAGCTCACAGACGTATTTCACGACGGGAGTCCAGTCAAAAGCCCCCGGCTCCTTCTTCAGCCATCGCTGCACCTCCTCCCGGTTCTGGTCAGTGTAATCACTGGCTATGATCTCTCGGAAGGACTCGCAGGCGGAGAGGAACTGGTGGATGGTTGGCCCGCTGCCAATGTCGATCAGGGTGTCTCCCTTGATGCCATCTGGAGCCCATCAAGCCAAATGCAGAATTTTTCAAGGTCAGCCTTCTTTGGGTTCTTCCTATCTGCTATTCTGCACGCTGGTACCTATTTTCCCATCTGAGCTGCCCCAGAAGAAGCACCAGAAACCCTTCAAAGAACTTCCTGGAGGCCACCCAATCACATGGCAACAACCCTTCTCTTCTTTGCATTCCCATGAACCTGTTTCCAACCCGGCCATTTGCTCATTTCTCAAGAAGAACACACATGTGAAAACTTTTGTCCACAAGACAATTGTCTGTAAACTGTTTCAACTCCTCCTGGATATGCAGGAGACCCTATCATTCTGGACAAATGTCTGTCTAATGCGTTCTTAAAAACCTCCAGTAATGGAGCACCCACAACTTCTGGTGGCAAGCTGTTCCACTGGTTAATTGTTCTCACTGTTAGGAAGCTTCTCCTTAATTCCAGATTGCTTCTCTACTTGATTAGTTTCCATCTATTGTTTCTTGTTCTGCTTTCTGGTACCCTAGCCTTTCTCTTCGCTAGATTAGACATTCCCAATTCCTGCAACCATTCATCGTATGTTTTAGCCTCCATCCCCCTCTTCTATGCTCTCTTTCTAGAGTCTCAACATCTGTTTTATATCATGGTGACCAAAACTGGATCCCCCATTCCAAGGGTGAATATGAACGAAAGAGCTTGCGTTGTGCCTCCTGGCTCCTCCTGACCTTCTCTGACCAACAAGCATTCCTCACCTTGAGGTGAAAATTGAGAAAGTCACCACTTACCTAGGCTGAATGCCCTGTGGGCCCCTTTCAGGAAAAAGGTTAAAATCTGATCATCATCATCAAGGTTAACTTTATAATATGTTTCCAGATAATCTTTGGGAAGAAAATTCTCGGCGTAGAACTCTCCCTCTGTGAAAGGCTCCTCCATAATCCCAGAAACTCTTTCGCCAACCGCTTTCAAGGTGTGAGTTTTATCATATTTTTATCTTGGTTAGCTCCACCTCCTGATTTCTCTTACGGATTGGTTTCTCAACAAAGCACCCTGTTGCAGCCTCCAGCCTGATCGTTTTGCCCATTGTCTGCCAACTGATTTGAAGCCAGGACCTGAGCTGTCCCTCCCTCTCCCTCTCCCCCCCTTTTTTTTTTTTGCCATTGCGTAAGTAGTTATATATTTTTATTTATTTACTAGCTGTACCCGGCAACGCGTTGCTGTGGCCCAGTCTGGTGCTTCTGCTGGGCTAAAAGAGCGAGGCTGAAGTTCCAAATGTTCCACGAACATTTGGTGGGCATGGCCAACTCGACGTCACTCACTTTCATCAGTCACATGACAGCCCCCGAGCCACGTCTACCCATCTGGTGATTAGGGCAGAGAACCGGTTGCTAAAAAACAATGGGAACCACAAAATCCTCCCTCTCTGTCTCCTCCTCTCTCTTTGTATCTCTCTATGTCTCTCTCTCCCTCCATCTGTATCTCTCTATGTCTCTCTCTCTCTCCCCCTGTATCTCTCTATGTCTCTCTCTCTCCCCCTCTCTCTGTATCTCTCTCTGTGTCTCTCTCTCCCCCCTCTGTATCTCTCTATGTCTCTCTCTCCCGCTCTCTCTGTATCTCTCTGTCTCTCTCTCTCCCCTCTGTATCTCTCTATATGTCTCTCTCTCTCCCCCACGGGAGATGTGCGGTTATGTACAAACAAACATTTATATTTTTATTTATATAGATTTGTCAAATACATATTAGATAATATATATAAGTATAAACATGAATTGAATACATAAAATGAATACAAATAGAGGAAATATTAGGACAGGGACAGTAGGCACTTACAGACCTCTTAGGAATGGGGTGAAGTCAACAGTAGACAGTCTTAGGTTAAAATTTTGGGGGTTTTGGGATGAGACCATAGAGTCAGTTAGTGCATTCCAGGCATTGACCCCTCTGTTGCTGAAGTCATATTTTCTGCAATCGAGTTTGGAGTGGTTTACCTTGAGTTTGTATCTGTTATGTGCTTGTCTGTTGTTGTGGTTGAAGCTGAAGTAGTCATTGACAGGTAGGACATTGTATCAGATAATTTTATATACTACAGTTAGATCAGTTCGAAAGTGCCGTAATTCTAAATTGTCTAAGCCCAGAATTTCAAGTCTGGTGGCATAAGTTATTCTGTTGTGAGCAGAGGAGTGGAGGACTCTTCTTATGAAATATCTCTGGACACGCTCAATTGTATTAATGTCGAATATGCAGTGCGGGTTCCAGACAGATGAGCTGTATTCGAGAATTGGTCTAGCAAATGTTTTGTATGCTCCGGTTAGTAGTGTGATATTACCGGAGAAGAAGCTAGGTAAGATTAAGTTTACAACTCTTAGTGCCTTTTTGGCAATGTTGTTACAGTGGGCTTTGGCACTTAGATCATTAGAAATGAGTACTTCAAAGTCCTTGACAGAGTGAGGGTTATCTACAAGGTCATGTCCACTCAGCTTGTATTTTGTATTCTTATTCTTTTTGCCAATGTGTAAGACAGGGCATTTTTGGGTTGAGATTTGGAGTCGCCAATTGTTTGGCCATTCCGACACAAAGTCAAGGTCTTTTTGAAGAGTAGTAACATTATCAGTGGTGTTAAATAGTTTTACATAATCAGCGAAGAGAACACAGTTGCTTATAATATAATCATCATGCCTCGAAGCCATATTACCTGTGTGCCTTGAGGATCCAGGCCTGCCACACTTATACCGTGGGACGTTGGGAGGGGGGGATTGCATGAGTGAAGTAGAGATAGCCATAACAAACTGCTCTAAGAGAAGTTCAAGTCTTGATGTCCGGCAGCTGTGCAAAGGAGAAATTGGAGGGATGTCTTCTGTTCGGGAAAGAACTGATTGGAGCTGTGGTGGACATGTGGGAGATGTGGGCAAGGTCTTGAACTTTCTTGTGGGTGTGGAAAACCCGGAAGCTTTCAGATTTGGGTTTTCCCAGATGTGCCAATATGACATCTCTAATAAAAGTTAGCTTTGGCAAACTTCAAGCCACAGAGTTTGATTTCGTTGGGGGTGTTACTTGGAACCCTGACACTCTCTTCCCTTTCTTTTCTGAATTCTGAATTCCAAGTTGATTTCTGAAAACAGCTCCCCTCCCAATGTTTGCCCTAATCAGCCTATCCCTTGTTTCCTGCTTATTGGCTCCAAAAGAGCTGCTAATTATAGCAACTAGGGAGTAGCATCTTTTTCAGCTTCTGCTTTACGACTCTCCTGCACTTAAGTCCAGAACAGGTAGATCAGCATTTCTCAACCCTGGCAACTTTAAGAGGAGTGGACTTCAACTCTCAGAATTTCACCCCTGATGTGAGAATGTAAAATCTAATATTATCTGATCTGATCTAAGCTCCTTGAGATGCCCTCCAAAACCAGATATGCATGGATAGCTCAGCACTGCACCAACCCATCATTCTTCTCCTTTGGCACCAAAACCTTTGCCAACCATCTGCCACTTCTAGGCACGAGTACAGGAAGGTAGCCTGGCCCCTGCCTTATTCTGCCTCTTTGCCAGCTGCGGTTCCTTATCCTGACCTGCTCCACAATTTCTGCTTCTGCAGATTGCAGCATCCTTAAGAAATGGGGCAGCCTGAGGCATGCAAAGGGGCAGGGGCTTTATCAAGGTGGAGGAGCAGATTGGTTTATCAGCCTAAACCAGCTGCTTTGCAAATCAGCCTCCCCCGTCTCCTGGAAGGACCCCACCTGCAGACAAACTCTGCAGAATCTCTCAGCTGGAAACACAGATGGTCCTTCCTGGCCAAAGAACCAGAGAGCAATATGTTTGCCCCAACCTTGCGAGAGCCAGATGTGTGGGGGAGACATTTAGAGGTGGGGCCCTGGGCAGAGGCAAAGCGCGTAAGACCAAGAGGGCTGAAGAAGGCTGCCCTCTCACCTCCCAGTGGCCAGCGGTGGCCCCATTGCTGATCTGACTCTGCTTTTGAACTGGCTGATCATTTGGGGCAGCAGAGAGAGAGGGATGGGTGACTCTGACTTGGAGGAGATGAGTGGCTGGAGGCACAGAGAGGGCCACCCCCAGCCAGTGGCAGGGTAGCCAGGAAGAAGGGAATGCCATCTCAGGGCAGGGCTGAGGGCAGTCCAGGGCAACACATGCCCAGAGAATCCACGTATATAGAAAACAGAGAAACACAACACAAGGAAAGCAGAAACCAACACACACACACAGAGGCAAGGTGTTACTTTATTACACACAGAGCCATTTGCCAGATGCCTATTAGGAAAGGCAAGGAAAAGAACACAGAAGCCATGTTGTCTGTGCTTTCCCTAACTGGTATAACAGATGCATTACAATAGTTGGGAATGCTTCTGGATGCTATATCGGCAGCTAATTTTCATGGACTACGTTTCTGGGCAAGAAGGTTGCACAGCTTCTTCCCATCGCCTACAGAAGGGGGGGTGTTGACCCTGGTCTCCTCAATCCACTTAATGACAAAGCCAGCCTGTCTCATTGCCTCTTCGACCATCTCCTTCTCCAAGTAGAGGACAAAGAACTTTTGTTGGCCCACCATATAATAATTAGTTTCAAGCATTGAATGAAAGAGAAGATGCCCCCCTGGTTTCAGAAGGGAACTGATGTTCCTGAAGGCCGATTGGTAGGTGGGGATGTCTTTGCAAGCTGATTCAAAGCAAAAACAGGAGAGCAGGCAATCTGCAGGTGGAAGAACCAGTGGGGCCAAAGGGTTGGGTTGGGTCACATCGCATTTCAGGTACTGCTTGACGGCTCTTCGGACTTTCTCTTCCTTCTCTGGCCATTTTTCCCTGGGGGGAAAAGAAAGGAAGAATGTGACTTGCCTACCTCCAAACCTTGGTCACTCTGGAGTTGCCCTTCTTTTTATGGATGGAGATAGGTCAGATTTCCCAGGTCAAAAACAGGAAATCCCTTCTTTCTAGAAAATTTCCTTCTTGGATATTTGGATAGTCACACTAGGCTATTATTAATTGATTGAAATAATTTTCAGCATCCTCATCATCTGTGAAGTACCAAGACAAAGATTGGTGATCGTGCTGGCAGCTACATGGGGACCCAACCTCAGACCAGGGTTCCTTGTGCTGTCTGGGGAATTCTGGGAGTTGAAAGCCATACACCCTAATTGCTGCCAAAGTGAAGGAACACAGTCCTTGACCTTTCCAGACTGATATTTGAACCGAGGCAAGAAGGAGTGTCGAGTCCCAATCTAGAACTCGACATACCTTGTGGGGAAGCGCGTGACCCGGTGACCAGCAAGATTGACAGGGCAGGTGGTGGGAACAAACCAGGGGTGAAATGCTACCAGTTCGGGCCGGTTCGCCCGAACCGGTAATAAAATATGCTACTGGTTTGCTGAACCAGTAGTAAAAAATGTAAAAAAAAAACTTACAACGATCAGCTGAGCAACCCTCGATCGTCGGAACTTTTTTTTTTTTTTTACTTTTTAGGCATTTTTTTTACCACTGGCTCAGGTGAATAGGTAGTAAAAAATGCTTTAAAAAAGTAAAAAAAAAAAAGGCTCTTATGATCAAAGCTGCACCGCGCGATTGTCGGAACTTTTTTTTTTACTACCTATTCACCTGAGCCAGTAGTAAAAAATGCTTTTAAAAAGTTTTTAAAAAGGTTTCCACGTGTGCCACAGCTAATCACCCCGTCACCCACATGCGTGCTGTTCTACTTACCTTTCCAAGCCTTCCTTTGGTGCGCACTATGTGTGTGCACACACAGTGAATGTTTGGCACATGTGTGGCTAGCGAACCAGTAGTAAACCAGTTCAGATTTCACCACTGGAACAAGCTTCAGCCAGCGGACGGTGGGTGAGTGATTGCAGAGCGGATTCCGAGCCCTCACAGACCACCGCGGAGCCGCGCTGGGCGGGTATTTCAAAAACCCACTGAACAGCTGAGGGGGTGGATTTGGCTGCCGGATGGTGGCTAGCCAGCCCAGCTAATGGGTTTAAAAAGCGCGGAGAGGCAGAAGCTCTCTGCGCTGACTTTGAATGTGCACACTCTGTGTTCTGCGGACTGGACTTTGTAGCGGCAAAATAAAGTAGTTCTGCTTAACCAGGTTGGATTTCAGGCTCTTTGTGATCCGCACGAGACTAACTCAGACAGAGCCAAGAAGGAAATTTTTTAGAGACAAGGGATTTCCTGTTTTTGAAGGATAGCAGACCTGAGAAATCTGACCTATCTCCATTCATAAAAAGAAGGGCAACTCCAGAGTGACCAAGGCTTGGAGGTAGGCAGGTCACATTCTTCCTGTCTTTTCCCCCAGGGAAAAATGGCCAGAGAAGGAAGAGAAAGTCTGAAGAGCTGTCAAGCAATACCTGAAATGTGATGTAACCCAACCCAACCCTTTGGCCCCGCTGGTTCTTCCTCCTGCAGATTGCCTGCTCTCCAGTTTGCACTTTGATTCAGCTTGCAAAGACATCCCCACCTACCGATCGGCCTTCAGGAACATCAGTTCCCTCCTGAAACCAGGGGGGCATCTTCTCTTTCATTCAACCTTGAGGAGCATTACTACATGGTGGGCCAACACAGGTTCTCTGTCCTCTACTTGGAGAAGGAGGTTATAGAAGAGGCAGTGAGGCAGGCTGGCTTTGTTATTGAGTGGATTGAGGAGACCAGGATCAACATCCCCCCTTCTCTAGCTGATGGGAAGAAGCTGTGCATCCTTCTTGCCCAGAAACGTAGCCCATGAAATTTAGACAGCTGTCAACGTAACACCCAGAGATTTCCCCAACCATCATAACGATTTTGTTATACCAGTTAGAGAAAGCACAGACAACATGGCTTCTATGCTCTTTTCCATGCCTTTCCGAATAGGCATCTGGCAAATGGCTCTGTGTGTAATAAAGTAACACCTTGCCTCTGTGTGTGTGTGTTGGTTTCTGCTTTCCTTGTGTTGTGTTTCTCTGTTTTCTATATACGTGGATTCTCTGGGCATGTGTTGCCCTGGACTGCCCTCAGCCCTGCCCTGAGATGGCATTCCCTTCTTCCTGGCTACCCTGCCACTGGCTGGGGGTGGCCCTCTCTGTGCCTCCAGCCACTCATCTCCTCCAAGTCAGAGTCACCCATCCCTCTCTCTCTGCTGCCCCAAATGATCAGCCAGTTCAAAAGCAGAGTCAGATCAGCAATGGGGCCACCGCTGGCCACTGGGAGGTGAGAGGGCAGCCTTCTTCAGCCCTCTTGGTCTTACGCGCTTTGCCTCTGCCCAGGGCCCCACCTCTAAATGTCTCCCACACACATCTGGCTCTCGCAAGGTTGGGGCAAACATATTGCTCTCTGGTTCTTTGGCCAGGAAGGACCATCTGTGTTTCCAGCTGAGAGATTCTGCAGAGTTTGTCTGCAGGTGGGGTCCTTCCAGGAGACGGGGGAGGCTGATTTGCAAAGCAGCTGGTTTAGGCTGATAAATCAATCTGCTCCTCCACCTTGATAAAGCCCCTGCCCCTTGGCATGGCTCAGGCTGCCCATTTCTTAAGGATGCTGCAATCTGCAGAAGCAGAAGTTGTGAAGCAGGTCAGGACAAGGAACCACAGCTGGCATTTTACATTTTCACCCCTTTTTTCATGTAATGTAAAACTTTTGCAATAAAAGAAAAAAAAAGGAACCACAGCTGGCAAAGAGGCAGAACAAGGCAAGGGCCAGGCTACCTTCTTCACTCGTGCCTAGAAGAGGCAGTCGGTTGGCCAAGTTTTGGTGCCAAAGGAGAAGACTGATGGGTTTATGCAGAGCTGAGCAGTCCATGCATATCTGGTTTTGGAGGGCATCTCCAAGGAGCTTAGATCAGATTATATTAGATTTTACATTCCCACATCAGGGGTGAAATTCTGAGTGTTGAAGTCCACTCCTCTTACCCTAACCCAAACCCCCTTCCACTTCCCGCCTCCGTCTCCCAAAAGACCCCAAAAGACACTCTGCTCTGTAGGGTGATCAGAGCAGGATCTTTGAAGACCTGGCCCCAAAGACCCTATTCTCTGCCAGGCCTCTCCTGCTCTCTGACAAGAGGACCCACTCCCCTCCTTTGATGGGAGAGGAAGGAGGCCTTCTGCTGACTCTTTTCCAAGGGAGAACATCTGATTGCATAAAAGGGAGAGGACAGCCCAGGTCCTGGCTTCAAATCAGTTGGCAGGCAGTGGGCAAAATGATCAGGCTGCAGCCGGCAATCGGGGTGGAGCTAACCAAGATAAAAATATGATAAAGCTCAGACCTTGAAAGCAGTTGGCAAAAGACTTTCTAGGATGATGGAGGAGCTTTTCACAGAGGGAGAGTTCTATGTTGAGAATTTTCTTCCCAAAGATTATCTGGAAACATATTATAAACTTAACGTTGAAGATGATCAAATTTTAACCTGTTTCCTGAAAGCGGCTCACAGGGCATTCAGCCTAGGTAAGTGGTGACTTTCTCAATTTTCACCTCAAGGTGAGGAATGCTTGTTGGTCAGAGAAGGTCAGGAGGAGCCAGGAGGCACAACGCAAGCTCTTTCGTTCATATTCACCCTTGGAATGGGGGATCCAGTTTTGGTCACCATGATATAAAACAGATGTTGAGACTCTAGAAAGAGAGCATAGAAGAGGGGGATGGAGGCTAAAACATACGATGAATGGTTGCAGGAATTGGGAATGTCTAATCTAGCGAAGAGAAAGGCTAGGGTACCAGAAAGCAGAACAAGAAACAATAGATGGAAACTAATCAAGGAGAGAAGCAATCTGGAATTAAGGAGAAGCTTCCTAACAGTGAGAACAATTAACCAGTGGAACAGCTTGCCACCAGAAGTTGTGGGTGCTCCATTACGGGAGGTTTTTAAGAACGCATTAGACAGACATTTGTCCAGAATGATAGGGTCTCCTGCATATCCAGGAGGAGTTGAAACAGTTTACAGACAATTGTCTTGTGGACAAAAGTTTTCACATGTGTGTTCTTCTTGAGAAATGAGCAAATGGCCGGGTTGGAAACAGGTTCATGGGAATGCAAAGAAGAGAAGGGTTGTTGTCATGTGATCGGGTGGCCTCCAGGAAGTTCTTTGAAGGGTTTCTGGTGCTTCTTCTGGGGCAGCTCAGATGGGAAAATAGGTACCAGCGTGCAGAATAGCAGATAGGAAGAACCCAAAGAAGGCTGACCTTGAAAAATTCTGCATTTGGCTTGATGGGCTCCAGATGGCATCAAGGGAGACACCCTGATCGACATTGGCAGCGGGCCAACCATCCACCAGTTCCTCTCCGCCTGCGAGTCCTTCCGAGAGATCATAGCCAGTGATTACATTGTCCAGAACTGGGAGGAGGTGCAGCGATGGCTGAAGAAGGAGCCAGGGGCTTTTGACTGGACCCCCATCGTGAAATACGTCTGTGAGCTGGAGGGAGACAGGTAGGTAGAGGAAGAACGTAGCTTTTCCTTTGAAAGTCTTTAAGACTATAAGATTAATTAAGATTCTAGAACTAGAGAAGGCATCCAGATCCTTTTCTTTCAACTTTGGCTAATCTGTCCATGTATGAAAATGCAGCAGGAGAGGTTTTGCAATCGGGAGCTTAACAGGGGAATAATTGTGCAGACCAGAAGAGTCCACATTGAAGCACCAAAAGGGACTCTCTTTTCAGCTTCACTAGATTCTGCTGATAGAGATGTGCCCACTGTGGTAAGAAAGCAAATTTGAAACCCGTTCACTGTCTCTCCTGGGCAAATGGGGAGTGGTGACTCAATTCTTCCAGGCTCAGTCTCTGTTTCAATTCTTCTGCAGTGCTTCAGAAGGACCTGCAGGGTCATCTCCTCCTCAATGGTCCATGTCTTCTCTGGGTCCGAGTGGTTCTTTTCCAGCCACTTCCTACTGGAGAAAGGCAGTGGGAATCCATGTGCTGCTCAGGAAGGGATTAACTGAACACATAAACTGACCGTTTCCACAGCAACCCTAAAATGAGAGAGAGAGGAGACTTCATGACAGAAAGGCTGCCATCACCTATTTCCATCCTGACCTTAAATCATGGGATTTTTAGGATGACGTAGTCACAATGGCTCATTATTCATTTATTGAAATAATTTATAGTGTCCTCTCCATCTGTCAGGTAGGTAGTGCCAAGATGAAGATTGGGGACTGCGGTGACTGTGGTGGCAGCTACATGGGGACCCAACCTTAATTGAATGTTCCTTGTAGTGGTTGGGAAATTTTGGGATCTGAAGCTCATATATCTTAAGACTTCCCAAGGTTGAGGAATACGGTCCTTGGCTTTTCCAGATTGATATTTGAATCCAGGCAAGAAGGAGGTTTTCTAGAAAGACGATCTTTTCTGTTTTTGAAGGACAGCAGACCTGGGAAACCTGATTTATCTCCAGCCATGAAAAGAAGGGCAACTCCAGAGTGACCAAGGCCTGGTGGTAGGCAGGTCACATTCTTCCTGTCTTTCCCCCCAGGGAAAAATGGCCAGAGAAGGAAGAGAAAGTCCGAAGAGCTGTCAAGCGGTACCTGAAATGCGATGTGACCCAACCCAACCCTTTGGCCCCGCTAGTTCTTCCTCCTGTAGATTGCCTGCTCTCCAGTTTGTGCTTCGATGGGGCTTGCAAAGACATCCCCACCTACCGATCGGCCTTCAGGAACATCAGTTCCCTCCTGAAACCAGGGGGGCACCTTCTCTTTCATTCAACGCTTGAGGAGCATTACTACATGGTGGGTCAACACAGGTTCTCTGCCCTCTACTTGGAGAAGGAGATGGTCGAAGAGGCAGTGAGACAAGCTGGCTTTGTCATTAAGTGGATTGAGGAGACCAGGGTCAACATCCCCCCTTCTCTAGCTGATGGGAAGAAACTGTGCATCCTTCTTGCCCAGAAATGCAGCCCATGAAAGTTAGACAGCTGTTAATGTAACACCCAGAGATTTCCCCAACCATCATAATGAATCTGTTATACAAGTTAGGGAAAGCACAGACAACATGGCTTCTATGCTCTTTTTCTTGCCTTTCCTAGTAGGCATCTGGCAAATGGCTCTGTGTGTAATAAAGTAACACCTTGCCTCTCTCTATGTGTGTTGGCTTCTGCTTTCCTTGTGTTGTGTTTCCTAAGTACGTGGATTCTCTGGGCATGTGTTGCCCTGGACTGCCCTCAGCCCTGCCCATTCTGAGGCTGCCCACCCTTCTTCCTGGCTACCCTCCCAGTGGCCGAGGGGTGGCCCTCTCTGTGGCTGCTCTCCTCCAAGTCAGAGCTACCCATCCCTCTCTCTCTGCTGCCCCAAATGACCAGCAATGCTGAGCCAGATCAGCCATGGAGCCACCACTGGCTGCTGGGAGATGACAGGGGAACCTTCCTCAGCCCACTTGCTCTTACCCACTTTGCCTCTGCCCAGGACTCCACCTCTAGATGTCTCCCAAACACATCTGGCTCTCACGGGGTTGAGGAAAACATATTGCACTCCGGTTCTTTGGCCAGGCAGGGCCAGCGATGCTTCCAGCTGAGAGAGTCTGCTAGAGTTTGTCTGCAGGTGGGTTTTTTCCAGGACACGGGGGAGGATGCTTTGCAAAGCAGCTGCATGCCAGAGATAGTTCAGGATGATGAACCAATCCACTCCTCCACCTTGATAAGTCCTACAACCCTTGGCATGGCAGTGCCCACATGCACCCTTGTGCCAGGCAACTGCCCCATGCAATCTGCAGAAGCAGAAATTGTGGAGCTGGTTGGGACAAGGAACTTCAGCTAGCAATGAGGCAGAACAAGGCAGGGGCCAGGCTACCTTCCTGTACTCATGGCCCAAGCTGCCTTCCTGTACTCATGCCCAGAAGAGGCAACTGGTTAGACAGGTTTTGGTGCCAAAGGTGAAAAATGATGGGTTATTGAGGAATGTATCTGTAAAGGTAGTCAGGAGGTGAAGCTCGCAAAACCAAAGTATAATAAGCCTCAGAAGACGAAAGGACCAAGCAGAAGTCAGTAAAAGTCTATCTGGGAAGATGGAAGAGCCTTACACAGGGAAAGATTTTTACACTGAGCATTTTGATCCCAGAGACCATCTGGAAAAGTACTACAAAGTTAGCCTTGTGGATGAAGGAATGGGTCAGTTTCTCACCTTTTTCCTGAAAGGGGCCCACAGGGCATTCACCATAGGTAAGTCTTGACTTCCCCAATGTTAACCTCAAGGTGAGGGATGCTTGTTGATCTGAGATGGTCAGGAGGAACCAAGAGGCAGATATCAAAGTCATACTTTCATATTCACAATTCTGCTGATTGTAACTTGCATCACTTAGGTGTCTTCTTCAGGGTACAAACAGTCAAGGAATGAAAGTAGCTTACAAAAGATAGATGCCAAAGTGTTCAGAAACATTCCTCCCAGCCCTATAATTCTATGTTCTATTATTTGGCCTTTTCTGCAGATTGATCTGGAAATGAAATACAAGGAAGAAGTTTCCCAATTTCTTTCACGTGTGTTTATTTTTTCTGGAGAGAGGGGGAAATAGGTGGGTTGGAAATATATTCGTGGGAATGCTAAGAAGAGAAGGAGTTGCCAGATGGTACAGTGGTCTCCAGGATCATCTTCGAAGGGTTTCTGGTGCTTCTGGGGAAGTTTAGATGGGGAAACTATACAGGGGCATGCAATAGATACAAAGGACCCAAAGCAGACTTAATTTGAAAAACTCTGTGATTGGGTTGATGGTCTCCAGATGGCATCAAGGGAGACACCCTGATCGACATTGGCAGTGGCGCATCCATCTACCAATTTATCTCTGCCTGCGAGTCCTTCCGGGAGATCATAGCCACCGATTACACTGACCAGAACTGGGCAGAGATGCAGCGATGGCTGAAGAAAGAACCTGGGGCTTTTGACTGGACCCCCACAGTGAAATACGTCTGTGAGTTGGAGGGAGACAGGTAGGTATAATTTTGATTTTGACACCTTTCAAAGACTCAGATTAATTAAGATTCAACTTTGGCTAATCTGTCCATGTATGAAAATGCAGCAGGAGAGATTTTACAATCAGGATCTTAATGGGGAATAATTGTACAGACTAGAAGAGTCCACATTGAAGTAGCAAGTATGATTTGATTGCTTGTTTGTACTCTATGACCATCATTAAGTGTTGTACCTTATGATTCTTGATGAACGTATCTTCCTTTATGTACACTGAAAGCATATGCACCAAGACAAATTCCTTGTGTGTCCAATCACACTTGGAAAATAAAAATTCTATTCTATTCTATTCTATTCTATTCTATTCTATTCTATTCTATTCTATTCTATTCTATTCTATTCTATTCTATTCTATTTCTACTCTACTCTACTCTACTCTACTCTACTCTACTCTACTCTACTCTACTCTATTCTATTCGGACTCTCTTTCAGAAAGCTTCACTAGATTCTGCCAAGATTGAGACATGACTTTTGTGTCCATTCTGCTAGGAAAGAAAAGTGGCAACAAGCCCACAATTTCTTCTGAGCAGAAGTGGAAAACCAGTTGTCCCAGACTTGGTTTCTGTTTCAATTATTCTGCAGTGCTTCAGAAGGACCTGCAGGGTCATCTCCTCAATGGTCCATGTCTTCTTTGAGCCTCCCCTTCCCAAGCTCTTTCTCCTGGTGGGACCTGTATCTAAGCAGGGTTTCTCTAGCCAAAGCCCACCATTGATTTCCATCTCTGTTTCTTCTTGTGTCGGACTAAGAAAGATGAGTATTATTAACTTTTATTTGTGGTCACAGACCAAAATACAAATATAATTGCAAAAGAAGGTGGGGAAAGTAACATCATGAACAGTTGGCTACCAGAAGCCTTGGCTGAGAGGAATTACAGCGTTCTCCTCTAATAGTTACAGCTCTTAAAAAAAAATTAGAAACCTGTAAAATAATGTGTGAGGAGCCATCCCCTAAACAATATAAGGTCAAATTACAGTAATTTAGTCCTGCCTGCGAGAAAGATGAGTATTCTGAGAGGAAGTCCACACATTTGAGAGTTGCCAAGGTTGAGAGACACTGCCCTAGATCTTCCAGGTTCCAGAGTGATATTTGAATCCAGGCAACAAGGAATTCATGCAGAGAGAAGGGATTTCCTGTTCTTGAAGGATAGCAGACCTGGGAAACCTGACTTATCTCCATCCATGAAAAGAGGGGCAACTCTAGGTTGATCAAGGTTTGGAGGCAGGCAGGTCATATTCTTTCTGTCATTTGCCCCCAGGGAAAAATGGCCAGAGAAGGAAGAGAAAGTCCGAAGAGCCGTCAAGCAGTACCTGAAATGCGATGTGATCCAACCCAACCCTTTGGCCCCGCTGGTTCTTCCTCCTGCAGATTGTCTGCTCTCCACTCTGTGCTTTGATACGGCTTGCAAGGATATCCCCACGTACCGATCGGCCTTCAGGAACATCAGTTCCCTCCTGAAACCAGGGGGGCACCTCCTTTTCAATTCAAGCCTTGAAGGGCACTACTACACAGTTGGCCAACAACGTTTCTCTGTCCTTTACCTGGAGAAGGAGGTGATCGAAGAGGCAGTGAGACAGGCTGGCTTTGTCATTAAATGGACTGAGGAGACCAGGATCAACTGCCCCCCGTCCAAAGCAGATGCAAAAGGCCGGTGCATCCTTCTTGCCCAGAAATGTAGCCCATGAAATAAGGCAGCTGTTGATGTAACATCCAGACGCTTCCCCAACCATTGTTAGGATTTTGTTATACAAGTTAGGGAAAACACACACCGCGTGGCTTCTGTGATCCTTTCCTAGAAGGTGCATAGAAAATGTGTGTAATAAAATATTTTGTTTTTCTCTCTGTGTGTTGGCTTCTGCCCTCCTTGATGTGCAGGGTCGCACGTCAAACAGTCGATCACATCATGACCGGCTTAAGCTGTGGGTATATATGGGTCCTGTATCTGATTTTTAAATTAAACAATGTTGCCTTTCAATGGTTAGAATAGCAATAGTGCTTGGATGTATATATACCGTTTCACAGTGCTTTACAGCCCTCTCTAAGCGATTTACAGAGTCCGCCTCTTGGCCCCCAATCTGGGTCCTCATTTTACCGACCACAGAAGGATAGAAGGCTGAGTCAGCCTTGAGCCTGGTGAGATTTGAACTGCCAAACTGCTGGCAGCCAGCAGTCAGCAGATGTAGCCTGCAGTACTGTACTCTGACCACTGCGCCACCACGGCTCATATGCTAAATGAATCACTAAATCTCCTTTCCTTGTGTTGTGTCTCTCTGTGGATTCTCTGGGCAGCATTAAAGGGGGCAGCATCCGTAAGTCATGCTTCGAGGAAAGAAGAGAGGAGCTTAGTCCAGAGTGGGTAAGACGCACTGGGCGAATGATCTGCAGCTCCCACACAGATGCACCCCGTTTGTTGAACCAAGTCTCATTTTTGCTGGCTTCTCTCCACGGTTTAAATTTGGTCACTTCTTGTGAAATTTTTGGGGAGTTATCCTGCCGGCCAGCAGGCAGACACATCCCGAGCTCCTCGATCTGGTCACTTTCCAAGATTCCTGTTGGCTGGAATGAATCAAGAAGCAGCTACTTTAGGAAGCTCCTGAGGAAGACCTTATGCAAGAGCAATGGTTCTCATGAAAAGCAGTGTTGGAAGAAACGTCCATCTGGGTTCAGTTCCAAATGGGGAGAAAGACACTGGAAACATGGAGGCTGCCTGGTAAGATGGTTTAATGGTGAAGCAGAACCACCAAGCACGTGTGATTCTGGGTAGCTGAACACATTGAGTGGAGATATATATATATATATATTTATATTGTAGGAGGTTAGCACCCACCCCTTTCCTGGAAGAGTGAAATATTTTAGGAAATATGAAAAAGGCAGAATATTATATTTCCTTGGATGAGAAATGGATAAGCATGTTTTGAAGCAGCTCCCATCTTCCTGCCCCCCACCCTTTGTCAATGGGCCATTAAGGCTTGGGCCAGTCTCTTCTACATAACAAAGATCTGCCTCCTTCAGGCAGAGCCATAGTAGGAATTGCCAAAGATAGGATTAGCCCTCTACACAAAAGCAGCAGAAACTCACCACATGTGACCTGGGAAGCACATGTGACCATCAGCCAGCAAGGCTAGCTAAGACCCCAACCCCCCTGGGAGTCTGACAAACAATCAGGATACTCTTTCGTGGCCCCAAGAAATGCAGAGCCAGAGAGAGCATAAAAACCCGAGAACCCTGTATCTGCCCCTTTTCTGTTCAGGAACTCAAGCCATGTGATCCTGTCCACCATTAAGCCATCTTTCCAAGCAGTCTCCATGTTTCCAGTGTCTTTTTCCCCACTTGGAGCAGAACCTAGAAGGAGATTTCTTCCAACAATATCCTCCCTTGGGCTTTGAACTTGACCTTCCTGTTCCTGTGGCAAGGGCAAGTATCCTATTGACTCCCAGGGGCAGGGATTCTAGGTAACTTTTTTGGCTGTCTGTGTCCCAGGCTTGGTTGAAGCTTGCTGGGTGATGCAACATTCCCAGATGCCATGTGGTGAGCTCTGCTGCTAGATGAGTAGAGGGCTAAATCCTATTATTGTCCTGAGGTTGACGGTCTTTTGTCTTGTAGAGAGGCTGGTCCAGTCTTAAGGTGCACCAAATATCCGTTGAGGGCAGGGAGCTGCAGGGAGCTGCTCTTTGGCTTCAAAAACATGTTTATCTTTTTCTCAACCATGGAAATATAATATTCTGCCTTTTTAATATTTCCTAGAATATTTCATTCTTCTAGGAGTGGGGTGGGCGCTGACTTTTTACAGCAGCACAAATGCTGTGCTCAGGGGAAGCAGCTCCTCCTGTCTCCCCAGGCTGGACTCGATGACCTCCAAGGTTCCCTTCCAACTCTCTTAATCTGTTAAAGAATTTTTTTTTTTTTTGCCGTAAAATCCTCCTTTACGGCTCCCTTCTCAATCCCACCTGGGACTCCCGCAGAGAGGGCGGAGACACGCATTCAAATCGGGCCGCAGCTTGCTCAGACTCGCCCTCTTTCGGAGAGGCGGGGCGGGGCTTCCTCCGCGCGCCCGCTGATCTGGCTCTTTTGACTCTCCTCGCTCGCCGTCCCTCTCCAAGTCGTTCCGGAAGGCGAATTTGCGTTCTGCGCCTGCGCAGTTTGCATGGTTCGGGGTGGGGGGTGGGGGTGGGGCCGCCGAGGCCTCGCGAGACATTTCGAGGTTCCGGTTTTATGCTTCCTCTTGTTAGTGCGCATGCGCCGCAGAGCCGACGGCGGACTGAGGCGATGGGAGCGGCGGAGGCGGACCGGACGCTCTTCGTGGGCAACCTCGACCCCCGCGTGACCGAGGAGCTGGTCTTCGAGCTCTTCCACCAGGTACGGAGGCCGGAGGAGGAGGGGGGGGATTGCCGAGGGTGGGGGCGTCTCTCCTCTTCCTCCTCTCCCCGGCCCGCCTCTGAGGTAGGCCGCGCGTGGGCGGGGGGGGGGGGGGGGAGGGGAAGAGAAAGGGAGCGCTTCATCAGAGGCCTCCCCCGCGCCCGCCGACACCCCTGTGAGGGAGACCGGTCGGCTGAGAAAGAGGGAGGGGAGGAGGAGGAGATGCTTTCAGGATGCCCCCCCTCCGTCGCCCCCCCAAGGGCCCCCAAGGGCCCCCAGCCACGGGTGGGGGGGCTTCTTCAAGGTAGCAGCTCTGCGTGGGGGGGGGGAGGGAGAGCCAAATGCTGCGAGGGTCCTCCTGGGGAAGAACTAGGAAGGAGGAGGAGGGGGGGGGCGTTTTTTATGGAGACCCCTCCCCCCCACCCACCTTGGACGATCCCCCTCCCCCCACCCATTTCCCTTGCCCGACCCCTCTTGGCGCCTTCCTGATTATGACGATTCACGACCATGCAAATGATTCAATCCCACACAGGTTGCCCAGAGTCGCTTTATGGGTGACTTTGGGTGGCATCTGGATCTAAATAAATAAAAAACAATCTTCTCTTTTCCCCCCCCTCCCCCAACCACCACTTCCAAGGTCTGGAGGAAGAGGAGGAGGTGGGGGGTGGGGGTTCCCCCTCTGCCCTCCCTTAGAGCAGGGAGTGGCTAAGCCGAATGGATGCACTGACTCCATGGGCACATTTTGGGGGGAGGGGGCGGGGGGGGGAATCAAGTCAGAACTGGAAATGGGTGAAATCAGGGGTGGAAAAATAGCTCTACGGATTAAAAGAGTGGGAAGGGAAGGGACCTTGCAAGGAGGCTTTTAAAACCTAAACATCAGAGCATTTCATGTTTGCACCATCACCACCCTATAACAATACCCTCTGTTTGATTGGCAAGTGCTGCCCCTCTTCAGAGGTTTGTTTGAAACGGCGTGTTTTTTTTTTATTATTTGATTTATATGCCGCCCTTCTCCGGAGACTCAGGGCGCTTACAATGTGCTAAGCAATAGCCTTCATTCTTTTGTATATTTATACAAAGTCAGCTTATTGTCCCCACAAACTGGGTCCTCAATTTACCTACCTTAGAAAGGATGGAAGGCTGAAACGACCTTGAGCCTTGGCGAGATTTGAACCTGCAGTAATTGCAGGCAGCTGGTCTTAATAACCAGCTTAATAACAGGGTGCCTTAGACCACTGTACTACCAAGGCTCTTCCTTGGTAGGTTAAGAGACATATATGCCAGGAAAGAGATGGTCTGTCTATCTATCTATCTATCTATCTATCTATCTATCTATCTATCTATCTATCTATCCATCCATCCATCCATCCATCCATCCATCCATCCATCCATCCTTCCTTTTATTTAACGTTTTATTTAACGTTTTGTTTAATGTTTTGTTTTGTTTCTTGGTTTGCAGGCAGGCCCAGTCATTAAAGTAAAGATCCCGAAGGACAGGGATGGGAAACCAAAACAGTTTGCATTTGTGAATTTCAAACACGAAGAATCTGTTCCCTATGGCATGAGTCTGCTTCATGGGATCAAACTTTTTGGGAGACCGCTCAAAATTCAGTTCCGATCAGGTATCCATAAAATGTTTCAAGCAGCCAAGATGATCTTGGCAAAGTAGAAAGATTTTATCACTTCCCTTCGCGCTCTCGTGTGTAAACTATTAGAGCTAATTGCTGTGTGTAACCATGCTGGATTAAACAGTTGCCAGACTTTAGGTAGAAGATATGATAATAGTGATATGATAATTACTGTCTGTGTATTAACATGAACTAATAATTCTTTTGAGAAGAGGATGGTTTGTCAATGTTGGGGTCTTCTAAATTTTAGTCAATTTCATATTTAAATACATGATTCCTCTAAATATTATAAAGATCCTAAAATCATTGCCCTACAAATGATTGTTTTGTTTCGCTGAATGCTGTATGCATTTTGAGTTGTTCAGTTGTGAAGTACACTCTGCTGTTCCCACAAATGTTCTACTTAAAACAAATTTATTCCCAATTCAGCCCCATTGCTGAAGTGAATTCTGGAGTCTTGGTTTCAGTGCGTCAATATACTTCAAATCTCACTTCTGCTTTAACTTTTGCAGAATGGGGCTGATGTATTTGTTTGAAAGAATGTCCTTAAGTTCTTTTTCAGCTCAGGATGGTTCATTTTCATCTGACATGGGATTTGCAATTAACTTGGGCTTTGGTGTCTTCAGTGTTGCATTGCGATTGCATTGTCACCTACTGGGTATTTCAAGAGGTTGCAACATTTGTTTTGGAAATCTGTTTGTGTGCTGTACTAGTTCTCTGGTGTGATACTTCAGAGCCAGTTAATTGCTCCATCTTGGTTTCTGGCTGCTGGCATCTCGCAGTTTGTCTCCCTCAAGAGTCTTTTGCTTTAGTTCGTCTTCCAAAATGTCTTTCAGGGAGCAGTCATGCATCTCAAGAGGTCGCCTCGCCCTGTGCCCCACATGGATTTGCCAACGGAAACCCCTCCAGTCCACAGCTTCTGGCAGCAGCATACAGCAATAGGTAGGCTTGGGAAGACTTCTCTGCTGGCTTTTAAATGGGCATAATTTGCGCAGTCCAGTCAGGGTGGAAAATGAAAGTCATGAAACGATAGCACTAAAAGAAAGAAGCATGTTATTTAAAAAATATTTCAAAACCACATTAAATGTTCTGAATAATTTTCAGAATACTGAATTATGATCCCTGATTTGAAATAATTACTAGGTCTCCTGAGTCATTTGTCAAATATGCCTGTTATAAAACTGGTTATTTTCTTTAAAGAGGTGCTTATGGTGAGTTTACAAATATATGGAATGTGGTTCCTTGGGGGAAAAAATAAAATCAGATGCCAACTTTATTAAGATTAGTACAGCTAATTTCTGATTTTGATGTAACAGGTTCGAGAGGAACACCGAGAATATGTCAGCTGGCCAGAGATCCTTCTCCTCTCTTGATAACCATCAAACGAAGGCCATGGTGAGTGGTTCTCCCCAGTGTGATTTGGAAGGGAACAGCACAGGTCCCTTGAGGGTTGACAGATGGGACGTGAGCCTGTATTTTCCTCTGGGGCCAGCGTTCTTTTCTTCCATGCAGAATTCCTGCAACATCAGCCATGTTTATTTCATGCTGTAGTTACCTGAAGTAACATCAAACTTGACAATTCCACCAGCTTTTCTAAGCCTTTTTTTTTCTTTTCACACGCTAAGGATTACTTCCTTACTTCCTTGCATGACAACTGCCTCCCAAAGATTTTATGAATGCTCCAGTGGAACTCCTTGTACGGAGTTTATACGCAAGGGCAGTAAAAAAACCGAAAGTGTTACATTGATGGCTCATATTGTCTCTTCGCAGTGCTTGCTGCAACTTTGTCTTTCTCAGGCCTCCTCCTCCTTGGTTCCTTCTAGAGCAGGGGTCTCCAAACTTGGCAACTGTGAAGACTTTCGTGGACTTCAGCTCCCAGAATCCCTCAGACAGCCAAGCCCAGATTTGGAGACTCCTGCTGTAGATCTCCGGGAGGTTCAAAACAGGAAGGGCATTTTCTTCTGAGCCTCTTTGGCTTAGCAGACAATACTTCCACTCTGCACTTTCACAACAGGGCTGCAGTTGAGGGCTGAGAAGCCTTCCTGCCATCCTCAGCTGGGAGGAGTGGAGTGGACACGGGGGTTCGGCAGAGCCTGCCCCTGCCGTGGGAATTCTTCTTGGTAGCAGGGCCCTCCTCTCCTCACCCCTCTTTCTAAAGACTCCTGCTGACTCAGGCCTCTTGCCTCCCTATCCAGATGACTTTGGCGTGGCAGCAGGTCCCATCGTATGGCGGAAGACACAATTCTTCACTTCCGGAGTCTTTGCCTGGAGGCCAGCAGGGTTACTCCTTCCCCCGGTCCTCAGCCTCCCCAGCGCACTGGCGCTCGGAGCCTCCCCACAAGGGCAGAGTGAGCTCCCACCCATACCAGTCTGGCCACAGGCACCACGGCCAGGATCAGAGGCGGCTTGCGGACTGCGGCTCAAATTACACCTTCCGGGGGAACCGGGAAGAGCATTACCACGATGACAGGAACTATGGAGGCTGGAGCTGAATTACGACCGCTGGAGTAACCGAGTTGGGGAATGGCAGCCCCTGCCCGTCGTTAGCAAGTATTCAGAGTGGATTTTAGGAACATTTCTTCTTGACGATTCTTTCCCTTTTTAAAGCTTCCCCTCTTCCCTTTACGGAGAGCTTGTAGACGGTAACTTCACAAGTTACCTTTTTAAAAAGAAAAAAAAAAGTTTTATACATATCATCTGCAGTATGTATTTTGAGAGAAAAGAATTTTTGAATTGTATTAACTTCCCCCTCAGGGTTTAGGCAAAGGAAAAAAAAAAGTGCCACACTCTTAAACAGGTAAAGAAAAGAAGACATTGTTTATTTTATAAGGAAAAAAGTTCTGCTGCTTTGGTTTTATTTTAAAACCAACATTGGTATTTTTATAGCAAGAGCCCCTGAGGTGGTTCTGGTGTTGCTCGGAAAAGGGCCCGGAAGGAGAATGTTTGGTGGCCGTTGATAATTTGGGTAACAGTGTTTTGCTACGGGAATGAAGTTATTGAATATTTGTGGTATTAAGTGTTTTGCCTCGTGAGATTTACAAGTAGAGCAAATTTGCCCGAGAATTTGATAATCGGTAATGAAGGATGTGTTCGTTATACTGGCAGTCTCATTAGGGTTTTTTTTAACTGATCTGATCTCGTGATTTTTGTATCAAGGAGACCCTGCAGTATCTTAAGTGATTACCGTTTCTCAGGAAATTATTGTATGTCTCTGCCCAATACAACATATGGAGAAAAATGCAAATTGTTCCATAAACACTTTGAAAATGAGAAATTTCTAATTTAGGGAAAATTAGAAAACCAATATTTAATGAAATGAGAAAGAGGTAAGTATTGATGAGAATATGCACCCATTACAAGCTTGTAATGAAACATTTCATAAAACGACTGGTTCCTGATGAGAGCTCAAAATGCTCAGTAACTGGAGAGTCGAATCTTGCTTTTCAGTTCCTCCCGGGTGGGCTACGATCTCCACGCTTCCCACCCACCCACCCCCTTCCTAAAATGCCATCACCGCATGCAACTGTAGTTCTTTGTATTCTGAAAAATCTTGATTTGGCACTTGGGGAAAAGTGTTTGCCTGGGAGCACTTTAAATTATAAGACACTAGCAGGTCTAGCTAGCTTTCACTTGGCTTCCGTGTGCATCTCCAGTGCTTCCTTTAAACATTAGCCATTGGAATGGTAATTAGTGTTTGTGTTTTCTGGGCACACGTGAAACACGGATTGTGTTTCAAATTGCTGCTTTGAGTGAAATTCGTACCCAGCCTGTATTTGCAATTGGTGTACGGTTCACTTGGAGCCATATGATTTTTAGGGAAGAAGCAGCACTTGTAACCAGGTTCATCCTAACCTCTTTCCCATGTCTTCTACAGTCCCAAGATCACTCTTATTTTTTTCTACCAAACAGAATTCCTTGAAAGAACATAACTAGTGATTTTTTTTTTTGGTGCTGTTGCTGCTTGCTTTTTATTTTTATTTTTTTCTTTTTGTTTCAAGAAGAAAGTTTTTAAGCCTTGGTTACACTGCTCGTCTGAAGGGGTTGATTTTTGTTATATTAAATGTTGACAACATTGTTCATATACAAGAAACATTTTCTACTAGTATTTCAATGACCATGTTTTTGATGATGCCATAAATTTAAAAAAGGCCCTAAAATTCATTTCTAACATTTTTCCAAGAAATATCGTTGAAAGTATTAAACATGCCCTTCCTTATGTATATGTATATAATGGCAAGAAATAAATTCCTTTCTTGTAAAAACTCTTCCCTGTCTGCAAACAAAATTTCCTGAGGTCTCAATTCATAGCTAGTGGTTCTTTTCAGTTTTCTAAACGTATTTGCCTGTCATACAGAGTCAGCTACGTACACCTGTCTGAAAATTCCTTCACGGTTTGTATACCTTAAATCTCCCTAAAATCTAAATTCCTGGGGAGGATCTGACAGAATTGATCTGACCCCAAGAGGGGCTGTATACACCGGAGGTCCAAATCTTGCTTGGGGTGGATATTGACCTGCCCCTCTCTTCTTTCTCTTCAGTGACACATCATCGCTTTGTTTCCGTTCCTGCCATTATTTCTTTCCCCTGGGTAATTTAATTCATACTCAAAAAATGAATTTATTAAGGTTGCTAATAACTGTCTGAGAAGGGCCTGCTCTCTTCCAGCCTGCTGGGTTAGTCCCAAGCGTGGCGGAGAGTCGGCCTGCTTTTGACAGGGCTTTTGGCAGCTGGGCAGCACCAGCTGAGTAATGGCTGCTGCTTGAATGGGGCGAAATGCAGATTCCTTCATGAGCCCCAGGCACCCTTCCCTGCAATAGAGGTGAAAACAGCTCCATAGCTCCCCTCTCTGTCCTCTGGTCCCCCACCCCACTCCCCTCTTAGCCCCTCCTGCCTCTTTTTTTAAAAGCACTTCTTTTTTAAAAAAAGTGGGTCAGCAGTACAGAGGGGGCTACAGGGTAAAGGTTGACCTTTGACATGAATCACTGACCCCCCTCAGCACTGACCGGAGCTGCAGACCGGTCCCCCCGCCCCCCCCCAAAAAAAACCCTTGGCAGGCAGATCGCCTTGCGCCAGAGCAGCCCTTGGGGTGGGGATGGGGGTAGCAGCTGGATGGGTCTGGCCAGCTGCCCATTTCTTCCTTTCCCAGCAGGGTGGAGCAGCCGGGCATCTGGAGCTGGTGCCCTGGGCCCTCCCTCAGAGGCCAGTCTGGGGGTCCCGGGTGGCCCTCCGACCTCCAGCCAGGATGCTTCCGCCTTTGTTTAGGGCAGGGGTGGGCAAATGTGGCTCTTTTACAACCTGTGGACTTCAACTCCCAGAATTCCTGAGCCAGCTTGGTTTGGGGGGGAGAGAGGACTACGCTTCCCAGCATGCTAGGCGCGGCGCGGCCGCTTGGCGTCGGCGCTCGTTTTCAGGAACTCCGCTTCCCGGCAGCCCTTGCGGCAGGACTGGTGGTGATGGGGGCGGCTTCGGTGCCGCGCTGCCTGCCGGGAGCCGTAGTCTCCGGGGAGTTCGGCGGGGATGCGTGGCGTCGGCGGAAGCGCCCGAGGCTGGCTGCGGCTCTGCGGAGGAGGCTTCCCGGGGCGCGGCGGGAGGCGAGCCATGGCCGAGGCGGCCGGCCTGATGGGCCAGAGGATCGTCTGGGTGGACCTGGAGGTAGGGAGGGGGCAGGCAGGCGGGGGGGGGCTCAACTCCCCTCCCCCCTTCTAAGATGGGACCCAGCAGCTCCCTCCCCAGCTTGGAGGGGAGGGGGAGGCTGCAGGGGGAGGGGTCTTTTGGGTCTGGGGGTGCTGTTGCTAGGGCAGATGCGCCTCCTTCCTGGAGGGGCCCCTCAATGCCCCCCCCATCATCCCAGGCAGGCAGAAGCCATTGGGGGGTGGGGGACATTTTTTTAGGGGGGGGGTCTGCATGTTTTAATGCAGGGATCTCCACCCTTGGCAACTTTAAAACGTGGACTTCAACTCCCAGAGTTCCTCAGCCAACAAAGCTGGCAGAAGCCAATGGGGGCGGGGCGGGGGACATTTTTTGGGGGGGGTCTGCATGCTTTAAAGCAGGGGTCTCCAACCTTGGCAACTTTAAGGCTTTGCTGGCTGAGGAACTCTGGGAGTTGAAGTCCACCAGCCTTAAAGTTGCCAAGGTTGGAGACCCCTGCTTTAAAGCTAAGAGCCTAGAAAGACCCCCCACTCTTTCCCCCACTATTCATTTTCTCCCCACTTGATGGGGAGTTGGGGGGGGGTTCCTTTGGTGCCAGCCGGAATTCGCCCCGTCTTTGGGGAGAGCCCAGCGTTGTCTTGGGCCCTCTTGGAAAGGCTCCTCCATGCCTGGCCCGGTCAAGAGCTTGACCAATCTGGCTTGACCAGGCGAGGAGCTCTCCATAATCAATTCAATTCGAGCCTTTATTGTCAACGTAGAACACGTCTACAACAAGATTGGCTGAGCCTCCCTTCATGCACCCCCCCAAAAAACCCATAAATACATCTCAATAACTCACAGCGAAAGAAAGAAAAATCCCTAACCCAATAAATCACACTAACAGCACACAATCCTCTATACGTATATGTCCTTAACGTTGCATTATGATATACTGCACCAACATGGACATGTTGCACCGGCTCTGCAAGTCTATCATACTACATGCTTATGATGTTATGTGGCATTCAGGAGTCACGAATAGAAGCTGTTCTTCAGCCTGTCCATATGACTGGCTATGCTTCTACCCTGTTTCCCCCAAAATAAGACCTCCCCTGATAATAAGCCCAATCGGGCTTTTGAGCGCATAGCAATAAGGCCAAGCACTTGTTTCAGGGTTCAAAAAAATATAAGGCAGGGACTTATTTTCAGGGAAACATGGTATATCTCCTGCCTGATGGTAGGAGGGTAAAGAAGTGCTGACCAGGGTGTGAGTCATCCCTCCTCAGCTCAGCCCAGCTGCAAGTATCACCCCATCAAGGGTGAGAAGGTGTAGAGCCCTCCACGGATGGCCCTTAGATGTTCTCCATCCCGAGTGTTGTCTTCTTCCCTTGAATGTTATGATGGTGAATTTCTTTCTCCTGACAACCACACTGGAGGTCTCCTCCCCCATCAGTTAGTGAGTCCCTGCTTCAGATCCAGCCTAATTCCCGTGATCTTCCCCTTCTCGGACACAGATGACTGGCCTCGACATTGAGAAGGACCAGATCCTAGAGATGGCCTGCCTCGTCACAGATTCAGGGTTGAACATCCTGGCCGAAGTAAGTAGCGGCTCCTCCTGGCTCTCCCTGATGGTTAAAGTTAAAGGTCTCCACCTTCCCTTGACCGAGGGACCCTGGTGGGACTGTCTTGGCACCCGGTTCTCTGGCTGATGAAATCCTCTTTCTCCGCCTGCAATGTCCAGATGTTTCCAGCCTGGGGAACGGCTGCTGCTGCCAAGTGGGCAAGGCAAGATTAAACTGGGAAGCTGGCTGGCTGCCTTACAGCTGTTCTCTCTCCCTATGGCTTCCGAGAAAACACAAATTCCTCCGCAGCCTAAATCTGCCTGCTCACTCAATAATGGGCTGCCTGTTACTTCTCTTTGTTGCGTGCGAAGGGAAACCTTCCGTGAAAAGAGCGCCTGGGCTTCTGACTGCCGTGTTTCTAAATTTCTTCTTTTCCCCTCTCTTTCGTTCCTCCTTTTCTTTGCAGTGGATGTTTGATTATGTCCTCCTTTATTTTGCAAAGGATGGCCCACGCGGATGGATTTAGATTAAGCAGTAGATTAAAAAAAAAAAAAAAGATTGGGGAGAAAATTAGAAGAGGTGGATTCTTGTAATTAGCATGAGATTTTGGATGAACGAAGAAAAGCTTACTGACCTGTGCATCACGCATGACCTGCAGCTCTGGAGTGGAGAAAGCTGCTGGTGATGATAGGACAGAGCCACATATTATGGAGATACAAGAGGTCGCCTCTAAACCTTACAAGTTCCAGAACGAACTTTTGTTGGCTCTGCTGGCTCTTAGAGAATACAGGATTCCTAAAAACGCAAATAAGAATTGGTTTGAGGGATCTTTGGCGCTCTCTGAGCCTGCTTGCTTTCTTGCAGACGTTTCATTACCCAATTAGGTAACCTCATCAGTGCTAGTCAAGAATTGGCTTTGTTTCTCTGTGGGAAAGAATCCTGTCCTGTTTTGTTAAATGTGAGGGAGGCTGATGTCATTGAGAGTGAACATTGTGCCTGAACATCAGAAGAATCGTCCTCAAATGGTTGGAAAATCGTTTTTGGGTTCAGAGGTTGTTGTTTGCCCAGAAATCAACCAGGCATGTCAGGGATACCCACAAATAGGGGATTGGGGGTGGGTGGCTGATACCCTGACACTGAGGTCTGTTACAGGAGTTCCGTCCTTCCCCCCCCTCGACTCTGGCCTTCCAAGTCCCAGGGTGGCAATGGTGTTATCTGACCTTTTTTGCCTTATTGTGAGGGTTGTTGCTTTTTATTGTTTCTGTATTGGGCTTTTATCCTTGTGAGCTGCCCGGAGTCACCAATGGTCAGTTGGGTAGTCATATAAACATTCATACATTCATTCATTCGTTCGTTCGTTCGTTCGTTCGTTCATTCATTCATTCATAAATGTCCTGTCTTGGTTGATAGGGTCCTAACCTGATCATCAACCAGCCCAATGAGTTGCTTGACGGCATGTCAGAATGGTGCAAAGAGCATCACGGGAAGGTAAGGCCTCCAATTTCTTCAAATGTTATGCCCAAGTAAGAAAATCTTCTCAGCTTCACCATCCCTCCTCCTCCTCCTCCTCCTTCCTGAGGCTCCCTTCTGCCCCTCCTAAGGAAGGGACCCTTTTCCTTGGGGGGGGGGGAAGCTCCGTGGTTTTGTAGCACAGAGGAGAGCAACCCAGAACCGCCCACATGCCGGCACCAAAGTTGCAGCCAGCAGGACCGAAGCTTGGGGGTTCAGAGATCCCCCGTTCCTACTGGAACCTGATATTTGAATTTAAATCTTGTTCTCCATCCCCCCACTCTTCATTAGAGGAACCGTGATAGGAGCTCGTGTACGGGAAGGCCACTGATGCTTCTGTTGCAAAGGAATATTTCTCCCCCACCCCACCCCAAGCAATGGGGCCAGGGTCCCGTCCTGCTCTGAATAATTGGAAGGGAGACCAGTTTTGGGTCAGACGGAGGTCATGAACCTACAGAGGCAGAGATGACTCTGGGCCCCTTGTTGAGGAGCATCAACGAGACAATCGCTCTCTGGGAAGGCAGATAATTATGAAAACAAAGCGGTAGAGCAGTTGGGTTTCTCTATGACCTTCTGTATCTCTGCAGCTTTCTCAGCGGTGGGGCCTCTGGCTTCTTCCCCTGAAATGGGGGTCCCTTCAGATGCTCTGGAATAATAGAGCATGCTTAGCCCTTCTTAGACCCCTCTTGGCATCTTCAGGGATACCCTTATTCCAAAACTCTCCCCCCCAACCCTACCCAGGCCTGGCCTTGTTGCTCCGAGGCCCCATCTTGGGCAACGACCCTCAGAAATGGTGGTTGGGTCCGAGTGTCTCTCTTGATGCAGCTTCACCTGCCTGTTCTCTTTTCTCACAGTCCGGTCTTACCAAGGCAGTGAAGGAGAGCACGATCTCCCTGCGCCAAGCAGAGTACGAGTTTCTGTCTTTCATCCGGCAACAGACTCCGCCGGGGCTCTGCCCTCTTGCAGGTTGGGGCGTTGAACTTAAGTCTCTTTCGTTCGTTTCAACCGGGGTTTCCCAAGGATAAAGACGCATGGGCTTCAGCCTCCCAGAAATCCCCAGCCAGCAGGCTCTCTGGAGGAAGTCTGGGAGCTCGCGCAGCTTAAAGTTGGAGGGCTTGAGAAGCACTGCAGTGGTTGGCTTAATGGACTTAATGGAGGATCCCTGGAAGAGAATGCCATGGTGCTGGGACGTTGGGCCTGACACCTGGAGGTGGGGGCAGGGGGAGCCAGGCCAATGGGGTGGCCAGGCAGGAGCTGCTGGGGGGCAAGAGGGCAGCCAGGAACTTGATTAACTCTAATTTGTTCCTTTGGTATTCAGGACAACCCTCCATTTAATGGATTTTCGGCTTTAAGGGATCTTTAGTCTGTTAAATCCAGAGTCGACTGTTCGACAGAGATGAAATGTTGGCCTTTGCATTTTTCTTCTGTCTCCTGGCTGAGAATCCTAGTTTGACTTGGTGCTTTTGCTTCTGGACAGGAAACTCTGTTCATGCCGACAAGAAGTTCCTTGACAAATACATGCCGCAGTTCATGAAGCATCTCCATTACCGGATCATTGATGTCAGCACCGTGAAGGAACTCTGCAGGTTAATGAGTGCTCAGCTTTGGACCTGGGTGGTGGTGGTGGTGGGGGGGGGGGGCTTCTTCTTCAAGCTGGCGCCCTCCAGGATTCCCAGCTGGGGGTTCCAGTTGTGGGAGAGATGGAAGGGTGGAGTTGGGAGGCTCCCGTGGGATGAACAGAGGTTGGGAAGGGGAGCTCAGTGAGGCAGAGAGCCTCTTCAGGAAAATATCTGGCATTTTAGGTGATACCTCGAGGTTATCCTGCCCTAGAATTAGGTGGAAATTTTGAAAGCTTCATAGCTTACACTTGCTGAAAATGTACAGATATTCCTTGACTTACCGCCACGATTGAGCCCAAAATTTTTGTTGCTAAACAAGACAGTTAATTTTGCCTTGTTTTATGACCTTTCTTGCCATAGTTGTTAAGTGAATCTGGCTTCCCCATTGACTGGGCTTGTCAGAAGGCCGTAAAAGGGGATCACATAACCTCAGGACACTGCAACCGTCATAAATATGAATCAGTAGCCAAAAGTCCCCCCGTAACCGTGGGGAGGTTGCAACTGTCGTAATTGTGAAAAACGGTCATAAGTCCCTTTTTTCAATGCCGTTGTAACTTTGAACAGTCACTGCGAACTGTTGTAAATTGAGGATTACCTGTATTTATATTTGTCATCGCCTTTTTGAGGAGTTGAGGTTGACAGATAATGCACATTTTTAGAAAAAGTGTTTACAGACCCTAAATTGTCTTCGGTAAAGCTGATTTCTGGCCCAGAATTTGACTCTTGTGGCTGCAATCCTTCCAAGCTTCTGCAGGGCCTCCTTTGGTGCTGCTCCTGCCTGGGGAGCTTCTTTGGCTTCCTCAGCACGGGGACAGTTGTTCCTTCTTCTTTTCCATCCAGGCGCTGGTATCCCGAGGACTACGAGATCGCTCCCAAGAAGTCTGCTTCTCACCGGTAAGGCTCTCCAGAGGGGGCCTGCCTGCTCCTAAACTTCCAGCGTTTCATTCCTGCTTCTTCTGCACAGCATAATTTTTAGGCAAAGGGCTTAAGGGCAGCTGGCAGAGTTACCGTATTTTTCGGAGTATAAGACGCTCCAGACTATAAGATGCACCTACCTTTTTTGGTGAGGAAAACAAGAAAGAGAAATTTGCCTCTGCCTCCCAGCAATTTTGCCTCGTTGCAGCAAACAGCAAACAGCAAACAGCCTGCTTTACTTTCTTTTCTTTTCTTTTTTTTTCAATTTAAAAACAAACTTTATTCAATATAAAAAGATAAAAATTATACAAAAAGTTCTTAACTCTAAAAATACATTCAAAACTACTTATAAACAAACAGGATTACCTGTCTATAATATATAAGTATACAAATATATACATTAACCTTTGCTTCTTTTATCTTCATGACGGTGTATATTTGTTACCTTTGATTTCCTACTATATTTGACATTACCTTTTTTTCGCTCCTACCTTTTTTGGTGAGGAAAAGAAGAAAAAGAAGTCCGCCTCTGCCTCCCAGCAATTTTGCCTCGTTGCAGCAAACAGCCTGCTTTACTTTCATTTTCGTTTTCAGCATAGCTTGATTAGCACAAGAAAAAAAAAATCTGCTCCCAGAAATTTACCTCCTTGCAGCAAGCAGAAGAGGCCTGGGCAAAACAGCTGAGAGCAAAACAGCTGAGAGTCAGGAGGCTGATCCTATCAACTTGTGCTAATTAAGCTGTGTGAAGCTGAAACGAGCTGTTTCTTCTTGCTGCTTGCTGCAAGGAGGTAAACTGCTGGGAGGCAGAGGCCAAAGGGTGGGGGCCAGTGGGTGGGCGGGGCTACATTTGGTGTATAAGACGCACTTAAATTTTCACCCTCTTTTAGGGGGTGCGTCTTATATTCTGAAAAATACAGTATCTTGTGTGCAGCATCTAAGAAAGGGCTCCGCAGTCTGCAGCCAGGGATGGTCTCCTCCTCCAGCAAAGGCCTTCAGTGATGTTGGGGTTTCAATTTCCAGAATTCCCAACTGATAGGAGCACCACATTTAGCATCTCCACAGGCCATGGGGCTGGGGGAAGGCCGGGTCATGTTCTCCCTTCCCATTCCCTTCTTCAGACTTCCCAGAATTTACAGCTGGCAGCTGTGAGTGAGTAAGGGGAGTTCTCACAGACCCTTCTGCCACGGAAGTGTGAGTTGGCAGGGAACCATTTGAAAAGCTGCTCCAATACTGTGAGACCTGAGTCAGGGTCTCCATCTGCATTTCTGGGAATAGGAATAGGAATAGGAATAAGAATAGAATAGAATAGAATAGAATAGAATAGAATAGAATAGAATAGAATAGAATAGAATAGAATAGAATAGAATAGAATAGAATAATTTGTTTAGGAGAGAGATGGCGTTCGGGGAAAAAACTGTCCTTGTGTCTAGTTGTTCTGCTGTGCAGTGCTCTATAGCGTCCATTTTGAGGGTAGGAGTTGAAACAATTTATGTCCAGGATGTGAGGGGTCTGTAGATATTTTCACAGCCCTCTTTTGGACTAGTGCAGTATACAGGTCCTCCATGGAAGGCAGGTTGGTAGCCATTGCTTTTTCTGCAATTCTAATGATCCTCTGAAGTCTGTGTCCGTCTTGTTGGGTTGCAGAGCCAAACCAGACAGTTATGGAGGTGCAGATGACAGACTCAATAATTCCTCTGTAGAACTGGATCAGCAGCTTCTTGGGCAGTTTGAGCTTCCTGAGTTGGCGCAGAAAGAACATTCTTTGTTGTGGTTTTTTGATGACGTTTTTGATGTTAGCTGTCCATTTTAGGTCTTGCGATATGGTAGAACCTAGAAATTTGAAGGTCTCTACTGTTGATTCTGTGTTGTCTAGTATTGTAAGTAAGTAAGTATTGTAACATGGAGAATGAAACTGAGCCCCAGAATTCCCCAGTTCTCAGGGTGGCACCATTCCTAGCTATTTGAGCAGAGGGCTCAGCTTGGAAAACAAAAGGCTTTGAGATGTAATTGGGTTAGAAACAGGTGTGGTGTGGCGGTGTTTTAAAATGCCAGGTGAATCTTGAAGATGGTGTGAAGAACTCACCTGCAGCCGGAATTGATAGAAACAGGCCAATTTTCCCAACCTTGAGTTTTCGATAGTTGCTTGTCTGCATGAGGGAGCAGCATGACAGCAAGAGCTTTGAATTTGGGCTGAATATTTTTGCCATCTCAGAATTGTTTTCATTCTCAGGCATTCACTGCATAGAAAAGATGTATTTCAATAGAATTTCCTCTTCCTGTTGAG
The DNA here is from genome assembly GCF_029215685.1 of Pituophis catenifer annectens. NCBI lineage: Eukaryota > Metazoa > Chordata > Lepidosauria > Squamata > Colubridae > Pituophis > Pituophis catenifer. The sequence goes on from NW_027256892.1 coordinate 26,157,948, forward strand.
GAAAGTGCACAACTTGCATTTGTGTTGCCTATTTGTTTCTCAAATTTCTACACCTCTCATCTCACCCAAGTGACTCTGGACGGTTTGCTAACCACGTCGTAAAATAATAGAAAACTGTGACTGTTTCCTTACCCGTAAAATATATTGACTTTCCTGAATCATTTTTTTTTTTAGAGCCCTGGATGACATCCGGGAGAGCATCAAAGAGCTGCAGTTCTACAGAAATAACATCTTTAAAAGGAAAACAGACGAAAAGAAAAGGAAACTCTTGGAAAACGGGGAAAGCGAACGGTCTGTTAGTTGATCCCGCATCCCGATCCTTTAGAAAAACCTCCAGAGCCCAGGGCAGTCTTCCTGCTGAAGAGAAGAACCTCCTTTCAGCTCTGTCGCTTTCTTAGAATGGCAACGTGACAGGATCCCAGGTGTGACAGGCGTTTCAAGGCCTGCCTCTGACACGCCGTGGTTGTTCTGTTCAGAAGTACAGAATATTTGCGGTCCTTGGAGAATGGCTTGCATTTGGCCCCAAACGCCCTCAATTGTTTTAAGAATTAAAATCGACCTCCCTGCAAAATGGTTGCCTTTTTCCTTGCCTTCCGTGGCTCAATTTTGGTTCTCTTGGAGGAGGAGGAGGATATGGGGGGCGTTAGCAAGCTCTCGTTTACGCTGCCTTTCACCATCTCTACTGTCACAGCTACTTCCTGAGTCAGATTAATTGTCTAATTAGAAGGAGAATATAGAGGCGGGTGATGTGTGAATGTTAAAACCGTCTGAATAATCTCTGGCAAGGCACTGGGTTTGCCTCCCTAAGTGTATTGCATCCTTCATTGCCCAGGGTGATGCTGAATCTTAAAAAGATTCGGTCATTTTGGTGTAGGCAATGTGGTGTAATCTTTTGGCACCCTGAGAGAGATGACCGTCTTCATAGAAACAACTTTAGAAGCCTCATCCAGTTTGGTCCAAAGGTGCTTTCCCAAAAGGCAACTGGACTTCATTGTTTGTTTGTTTGTTTGTTTGAAAATGTTTCGCATATCATCCAAGAAGCTTCTTCAGTTCTGACTGAGAATCTCCATAGACCTCCAGTTTGGTCTTATCTTGTAGCCCACGATGGGAGGGAGGAAGAAACATGCCTGCTGGAGAAATATAACATCCTCTCGGATGTGGAGATCTAGTTACATTTAGTTGTAGCAGAGCCTTGGCCGAAGCTGCCAGGCCATTCACATCCTATGAAGACTGAAGGCTAGCGAGAAAAACAAAGCAAAGGATTCATACAATCATCTTTTAACAACCTCATAATCCCTTGTGGGGTGGAGTCTGGGCAACTGAATGGAGCTAGCAGAGCGTTTGAATGGCCGGATGCCTTTCCTGTCGCCAAGGCGGAGTTTTGTTCAGCAGATCTATCCTCATTGTGCCCAGAGAGAGAAATATCTGCCTCTACTCAGGATGGAACTCACAGCCTCCTGATTGCGAGGCGAGAGCTTCACCTCTGGGCCACCGCACCACTCCTTAAAGCAAAGGATCCATACAATGCCAGGAAAAAAAAAATAACTCTCATAAATCTTAAGATGGCAGATTTGTCTTTGAGAAGAAGAAAATTGAAACTAAGTTTTTAAAAGCTCTGCTCCTTAGAAAGTTCAGTTTTTAATTCTTAAACCTCTCAGTATGTTCTGTGCTTGCATAATACCGAATTCAGACCCACAAGGAGTCAGAGTATGGGGCAAACAGCAGTAGTTTTTGCAATTGTTAGTTGTTTTGGACATGGAGCTTCTCCCTCGCATCAACCCAAATAATTGGAACTTTGCTGAGCTTCTGGATATAGACAAAATGTGAAGGAAGAAGGAGAATATTTTACAACTGTTAGGCTGCTGATAGGAAGTAGTAGTTTGAGGAAGATGCTAAATATTCTGCAGAGCCCATACAACATAAGGAACACAGCAACCTTATCTGCAAGCAGAATGAGGGGGCTCTGTAGCCTGAAGGCAAATTTACTGCTCATTGTGTCTGTGAGATGCTGCAACTGTTGCCACTTTTGGGTCCCCCGAGAAATAAATCAGTTTTCTTCTTAAGCAAATTTAAATCTGATCCAAGGTCCCCAAATCGGCTAAATTGTAGGAGATGACACTAGTTATGCCAGATGAAGTTACTGGGCAGTGGAGAACGTATCCTGACCATCCATTTCTTACTTGTCCTTGTCTCTTCCTGGTGAAAGAAAAGGAGGACAAACTTGCAACTGAGAAGGACTGGACAAGAGTGACCGGCAAGAGAATTTCCAAAGGCACAAAAGAGATCACTAACGATTTTAGAAAAAATCACTCTTGTAGCTCTTCCCACAATTTATTTATTAGTCCAATTTATATGCCACCCTTCTCCGTAGACTCAGGGCGGCTTACAATGCATTATAGCAATAGACTGCATACTTTTAAGTATATACCTGTTTATTAGGGCTTTCGCCCCCCCCCCAAGCGGTGTTGTTCTATACAAAGCTGGTTTATTGCCCCCACAATCCGGGTCCTCAATTTACCTACCTCAAAAGGATGGAAGGCTGAGTCAACCTTGAGCCTGGTGAGATTTGAACTTGCACTAATTGCAGGCAGCTGGCAGCTAAGTGCTAGCACTTAACAGCACTTTAGTTCGCTGCACCACCGAGGCTCTTCATAATGCTTCATTAAACTGATCCAGGAGCTTAGGTTGTGCTCCAGTGACTTCCAAAATAAACACACACACACATACATATGTAGAGAGTGGACAATTCTGTCCTTGGCTCAATTCATTAACTGAGCCTGCACAGCATCTTCTCAAGGACAACTCTGGCTGAACTTAATTCCAGCTGGAGGGTATTGTTAGGATCAGAGAAGGGAAGGGAAGGGAAGGGAAGTTAGGCATGGAAAGGGCCTTATAAATATCTCATGTCAACTGACTGAATCCGCACTGTTGTCACAAATCCACAAATTAGTTGTCATTTTTGAAACAGTCACCGAAAATTTCATCTTCTTCCACTAGTGATTTTTCATTTGTTGCACATTTAATTTGGCACCATTTTACACAGGCATTTACGAAAGGCTTGCTAGAAGTATGAAGCAAAACATGAGTCTCTCTCTGTGTGTGTGTTTTGCATTATCTGAATTAGCATGGGTGCTATACGTGGCTTGTAAGTTATATAGACTATCTAGATATTTAGAATGTAAAATGATAAAATGTGCAATTTCCAAAGGAAAAGTCGGTTTATTTCTAGCAGTAAAAACCCCAAAGACACTAATATCACCTCAAAGGACAACAATAATTTTATTTATCAAAAGGAAGGAAGGAGATCTCATCCTAATAATTACAATTTGGTAATAATATTTGGCTTACTTGGGAACTGAATCCCGGGGTCTTTACCTCTGCTTTACAAAACCTTGGTTGATCCACTTAACATGAAAATCTGCCACTCAGAGATGTTTTAGTGGCTGGATCAGTATGAATTAAAGGGCTTAGCAACTCTTTATTTAACATAATTGCCTAAAAAATGGTCAACCAAACTGCTAGCATCTCATTCTTAATTCCATCCCTGAGACCGTTAAAATCTTACGATACTATTAAAAAGTGATGGATTACATTGTTAAAGGCAGTTGGACTGTTTAAAGTCTTGGGGGGAACGGCCTTGATCGTCCCACCTCCCCCCCCCAAAAAAAGAAATATAACTTTATTGTTTGAACATTTAAAAGTCACGGCAACTGATGAGTTCTGGCATTCAGAACATTCAAAACTGGAGCCTTCATTTGGAACATCTCCAGAACGTCTTTCCTGCAAGACAAAAGCCTGGCTGGAATTTTTTTATTTATATGATGTGAATTCTGCTGTTCAAACAGATCATTTGGAAACCTGGCGGCTGGCAGGACAGCATCTCTCCTTGAACTGATTAATTTGGAAGGTGCGAGCTGATTGCTGCTCTCTGGGAGGTGAGACCGTCGGGACAGGTGTTCAAGTGAATACAGAATGAAATTACCTGATTGAACAAATATACCTGCAAGCAGGAGGAACAATCCACAGGGCTTCCCCCTCCCCTTCTCTGGTTTCCCTGCTGTCAGTCCTCAGGTATGTTCACCTAATGATGCGCCTGTCAAAGTTGTGAAGAGACCCAGGTAGTTCGTGGAGGAGATGAAGCATCAGGTCTTCTTCACTGCAGCTTACTGACAGGTGGATTCAGATAATGATGGGAAAGCTTTTGAAATGATGTAACCAGGTGGGAATTCTTGACTCATTCCACATTTTCAAGGAGTTCCATGAAATGCTTTGTTTGAACTACTCGGCGATAATGGGGCAAAACATCCCTTCTGTCAGTCACTGCTGAGCCCCCTTTGGCTCCTGGTATCAGTGAGGGAGCTCGCTTTCTGTAAAGAAAACAATGCCCATCTTTCAGAAGGGGATGGCACTGGCACCCCTTTGGGTAGAAAGGAGGAGCTTGGTTGGGACTCTGGTTGGCTGGGAAGGTGGCACTGGCGCCTTGGTGCTCTGGTGATGTGCCTCAGACCCTCCTCATCAATAGGACTTGGAAGAATTTGAGAAGAGGGGCTGATGACAGCAAGGACCAATGGGCATTCAGGGCACTTGGCACGGAAGCAGTTGATGTTGGCTGCGGATTATTTGTACCCTATGACTATCATTAAGTGTTGTACCTTATGAGTCTTAACGAATGTATCTTGTCTTTTTATGTACACTGACAGCATTTGCACCAAAGACAAATTCCTTGCGTGTCCAATCACACTTGGCCAATAAAGAATTCTATTCTATTCTATTCTATTATGGAGGTCATAGTCCCAACATCTTAGGAGGAACTTGGTTGAATCAATGTGGTTTACTGCCAAGATATACAGTATTTTGGCCAGCATATTGTACAAGTAATTATAAAATAAACAATGAGGTTTTTCCTAGATCTTATGGATTCTAGACCCACAAAGAATGACAAAGAGGAGAATTTCCAGGGCAAAGGAAGACAAATGGGGTCTCCAAGGGGAACACAGCCTCAGCAAATAACCTTTGGGGTTAATGTACCAGAGATAACCTTGGCAACGGAAACGGGAGAATCTTGGATATGGGGCTGGTGGCAACTCCGTCTTTTCTCCTGGGTGTTTCTACCCTGCCCTCCAGCTTCAAGCTTTCCATCTGCTGCCCAAACTGACCTTATGTGATTTCCCCTGAGAGGTTGACATTTCAAAGATCTGAGAAGCGCCAGGATGAGGAAACTGCATGGCCCTCTTTGACTACGGAAACCAGCTCGGTTGCCTCCAACGGCAGCCTCTTCCTGTTGCTGTCAGGCTGAGCTGAGCCTTTCATGGCTGCGTAGCCTTTGAACCAGGAAATGCTGGGGAATTAGCTGGGCATTCTCCAAAGTGGCACATTCCCACAAAGCGATCGCCGGTGCCCAACCTTGGGACTCATAGCAGTAGCTTGTCACGCAAACACTGGGCATCCAAGGTTGTCATTGTTATTGGCAGCCTCCAAAGAAAGCAGCTTTTCTAAGTCAATTGATTGGAAATACGTGCCAGCAAGCTAATTGCCATCGTGCCATCGCACACTGAAGAGGAAAGTCAGCAGTGGGGAGTCACAAACCTTGTCGGTGGTGCCAAGCCTCTCCGATGGAATGTGTGGGCACAACCAGGAAGAAAGAGGCTGCTGTGGGGCAGGAATCCCCCTTTCTCTCTTCTAAGGTTTCCCAGCCCAGCCCAGCCCACTCTCCTGCAACTGAGATGGAGAAGGGGGCTTCTGGAGGGGTTTATGGCATTTCCAGGCAAGCTGAAAATTTCACCCCTTCCCTTCTGAAGTTGATTAGGATGATTCAACTGGAGCTACTGATGGATGAAAAGGCAGTTTAATCAACAGCCAGGACATTGTTGGGGAGGGTCTTCTAAATTCTGGTGGGATTCATAGTGGACATGCCCCCATTTCTCACCCTTCCCTCAACTCTCTTCCAGCCACTGGAAAAGCCAAATGAGGGGCTTGGAACTCCCCAGAGCAGAGCAACGTTTGAGGTTTGTAGGGGTGCAAAATTCTGGGGAGGCATCTGATGTAGGACTTCTTCAGACAAAGTCATCTGAGATTCTCAGTCATTCAAAAAGCAGGTTCTTTCAAAAAGCAACCGGACTTCGTTTTTCCTTGAAGACATTTTGCTTCTCATCTAAGGAGAACTGAAGAAGCTTCTTGGATGAAAAGCAAAACATCTTCAAGGAAAAACAAAGTCCAGTTCCCTTTTGAAAAGCACTTCTTCTAGTCCAGATCCCTGCTCCAGCAGGAGACTCTATACCATCCCAGAAAAATGGTTGTCCAATATCTTATTTAAAATCTCCACTGTTGGAGCACCCACAACATCTGGTGGCAAGCTGTTCCACTGGTTAATTGTCCTCACTGTCAGCAAATTTCTCCTTAGTTGCTTCTCTCCTTGATTAGTTTCCATCCATTGCTTCTTGTCCTGCCTTCTGATGCTTTGGAGAATAGCTTGAGCCCCTGTTCTTTATGGCATCCCATCAAATATTGGAAGACCGCTCTCGTGTCACCCCTAGTCCTTCTTTTCATTAAATTAGACATACCCAATTCCTGAAACTGTTCTTCATAACCTCCAGAGCAAAATTAAAATAGGGATGGGGAGGGATACAGAGAGAGTGACAGTGCACACTGCCAAGGGTCTTTAAGTAGCACAGAGGCAATTATTTATTTATTTATTTATTTATTTATTTATTTATTTATTTATTTATTTATTTATTAAATTTATATCCCGCCCTTCTCCCTGAAGGGACTCAGGGCGGTGAACAGCCGAGAATTAAAATAACATACAATATAAAAGTTAAAATAATTAAAAATAAATTAAATTAAACGGCCGCCCCAATTTAAACCCCTAGCAATACAATTAAAAAACTAACCCATAAAACCTATGATTAGTGAATTAGTGAATGTGGGGCCAGAATTTTAGCTAACAGCTACCCATTTCCCCTTTCCAGCTTTTAATAAAGTGTATAAAACAAACTCGCCTAATGTAGAAGTATGCGATAATCACTAAGGTGAAATATTTTATGCTGCCAGCAGGTGGCAGCCTTTCCATTTACTATTTTGCTGCAGAAGGCCAGGCTGGCAGTTCTTTGAGCAAAACTCAAATGTGTGAACTTCTCTTTCTTCTCCAGGAGTGGATTTTCCAGAAAGGAAATTGGAGTTTTTCTAAGGTTGCGCCTGAGAAAATGAGGTGCAAGAATCATCCAGGCGTGGTGTGTTTTGGGGATTGCTCTGGCCCCTGGACTTTGGTGGTCGTTCCTGTGAGCTTTTCAGGAAGCCAACTGTGCTGCTCCCTTGATTTAGGGCGCAGGTGACACAGCGAAATTGCTTGTGTGACTGCCAACCTCTTCCACCCGGTCATCTGTCCAGGTGCATTATCCATGCCTCCTTGTGCCAAAGACTTGTCACTTATTATGAATGTTCTCATCAGAGCTTCTCGGGCCTGTCATAAAAACTAGAACGGTTGGAGTTTCCCCAAGGATGCCAAGTCCATCAGATACAGTTTTCCAGGGAAGGCCAACGTCCAACTTCCAAGGGCTGTTTCAATCCTACCTCTCCCCGTCTCCTGTTTTTGCCCGCTCACCCATCTTAGAAAGCACCCCAGGACTCTTCTCTCGGCACCTGCCCTTTATGTGACCCCTTAATTTTTAATTAAGACAAATGAATAGGCAGCCACCACGTGTAAGCAAAGTGCTAACTCCTGGAATTTTCAAGAATAATCTCTGGAGCCCAGCTAGGTCCTCTTGGCATCCTTAGAAAAGAAAAATAATGGGAGCTGCAACCCAGAACACGGTTCACATGTGTCCCGACTGCGCAGGAAGGAGACCCAAAAGCTGTGGCTCCCTTGGAGGGCTAGGAAACTGCCAAAATGTAAGATACGATTGTTTGCTCAGGAAACATTGGATCATATTTTAGGAGATCATGGAAAGCAGTCGAGATGGGGCTTGCAGGACCCAGCAAAACGTGGAATAACAGTTGGGGGTGAACTCAGAGGGTTCATTTTCTGAGGAAGGTCGTTTTCAAGAAATAGTTTTCCATTGGCTGGAAAAACCTGTAGGAGAGGCCGCATCCAGACATGGAGCCAAAATAGCCCATGGGAATGGAGCGCACTGGGTTTTGATTCCCTGCATTGTGTGAATGTGGACATTGGGATTTGCAAACCAGACTTAGAAGGTACCTAGTTTTAGATTACTCAAAAGAGATAGCTGGACAATCCAGGGGTTTTCATGACGTCTGAGCCATGTTGCCAGCCTGGTTCACACAACTGACCGACATCAAATGATATTTATTGGGTTTCTGGCTATTTCATGTCAGTCAGCCAGGGTCCAGCCATTACAGTGTCACCCCTGAAGCTGTCCTGATCGGAGCCATATTGGAGCTTCAGTATTGCCTCACTAGAGCTGAGGTGAGCCTCAGGGTTGACATACAGTTTATAAACCTAGGTTGTTGTGGTCTGCCAGCAGCCTGCAGACCTGGCAGTGGAGTCGGACAGTGAGGAGGCTGAGGTAGAACAGGGGCCAGTCCTGGAGATCAGGGGAAGGCCCGGACGAGGGCTCTGCGTCGAAGGCAGAGATGGGGCCAGGGCCATCTGGGAGCGATGCGCGGATTCCGGAGCCTCCAGAGGATGACAGCAGAGAGGCAGAGGAACAGGAGGAGCCTGTTCCTAGTGCACGCATGAGAAGAGCTGCCAGAAGGCAAGAGCAGCTGAAGCAAAAAGGACGACTCGGGAGTAAGGCCTGGAGATGACTGACCCCTCCCAGAAGGCTTAAAAGAGCAGCAACGAGCTGTTGGGTTCTTTGTAGAAAAGCAACGTTGATTCCAGTGCTTCTTGTCAGCGTCTCTTGAACTTTGTGGGGTTTTTGCCAAGAAAAGTCTTTGGCAGGTTGCCAAAGACATCAAAGGTTGGTGATAAGGCCGAGGGACTGGTTATGAAGAATTTTGTATTGGACTAAGCTGAGAAGGAATTAATTCTCAGCTGTTTCAATAAAATAAGTTTGTTGAGGACTGAATTGTGTTTGGTAATCACTACTTGGGCCTTGGTTACAACATAGGTTTCTTGTGATGGATGAACTGGACACTTATTGCCATGATCCCACAAACCATGACTTACCGTTGGTCATTAACTCAAATGTTGTGGCTTGTAAATTGTGACTGATATCCAAACTTTAGCTTTAATACAGGGTGGGGGGGCTTATTCCTCAAACCACTTTCAGGGCAACCAGTCTAAACCCTCCCTTTGCGAAGGGAGCCCCCACAGCCTGGGCTGGGCTTCTTGGCTGAGGGGGGTCACACGAAGCACAAAATCGAAGGTCTCTCTCTCTCTCTTCCTCGTATGGCCCAGCAAAACTGCCAGCGTGGTGCGAGGCAGGCTTGTGTGTTGCTGCACAAGGGAATAAAAAGCCAGAGAGTGATTGAAGAAGCCACCCAGGGCAAACCAGGAGAGAGATTAAGTGGAGAGTTTTACTAGAAAGTAATTGTTTTGTATATACTCTAATTGCGGCGCACTAGTAAAAACTGCCCTCATAAGCTAATCTGCTGTTAGATTTTTCTTTATGTGTTTTTAATGAATTAGCAATAAAGATGTCTCTCTTTGCAGTTCCCATAAATGGTTCCAGAGAAGGAGCAGATATGGAGAGAGGAGACTCGCCCAGCTAGGCCGGACTCTGGGGAACAAAACTTCCCAAACTGGTCATCTGCGGTTCTTTGGCTGGAGGGGAGGGGGTGAGTGGGTGGGTGGGCAACAGCTGATGGCCCTCTCCCTCGCCCTTGGGGTGCAAGGCTTCCCTGGGCTCTATTTGTTCTTCTACTCATCCATGCAGAGACAGAAGGCAGCTTAGAAAGGAAGAATGGGACAAGTCAGCCATGCACCATCTGGATTCAATCCCTTGGAAGGCTGTTTCTCAACCTTGTCAGCCTTCAGATGTGTGGACTTCAACTCCCAGAATTCATGGTTGGCTGCAGCTTCTAGTTCTTGCCTCTCCATGTCAGCTGAACTTCTCCAAAAGT